>NC_141759.1:106239282-106609282 GCF_982258835.1 Parasteatoda tepidariorum | reverse complement strand
ATTAATTTAAAAGAATGAAAAAGTTGTTTCAGAACAAATAATATAAACATCATTAAACAGCTGACCCATTAAAGTTTGAATTACCTCCGCAACCTTGCAGTTTTGAACCCAATTCAGAAGACAAAAGAACTCCTGTATTAAGTATTGGGGGAAATTTGCCTTCGTGGAAGACGTTTTGATGGCATTTCTCACGCATTTAAGTTACATGAGGAGAAAAACCTAACACGGTTAGCTTGACGGTAGGGGGCTGCTACCACTGAGGATATTTTACGTCAGCTCTGTGGTCAGTGCAAGCTGGATGCGGAATTCGTATCTACCTGCCATCGCTGGGATTCGAACCAGGTTCACCTCATTGGAAGAGCCATCACGACTCCCCTATTTGGAAAAAGAACAACTGGCTGATGCTGCTAAGCCAATAATTGGCTGCTGTAGTTTTGGCTGCAGACTCATCTTCGAGTGTTATCAGGGTTGATTGTGAGCGCCCAACTCAAAAATCCTGAAAATTTCTTTAGTAAAATCATTAATGAAGCATTTCAAAAAATTAATGTCAGTATAAATTTAAATCATTGATATTTTCAAAACACGAAATTCTAAATAAATTATCTGCAGCATAATTTAAATGAATAATTATGTATAATTTTATTTTTATTTTTAATCACACTTATTATTCTTCCAGAAAAAATATCTACAGATGAAAGAGATGCCAAGTATAAATTCCAATATTTTTAAATAAAATATACAAGATTTTTTTAACATAAATGTGATCAATGATATCGTGAAACTTCAGGACCTTAGATTCCCGAAAACTTCCGGATCGCAGTTGGCGAAAAATTCAGATTTTTTCCGGAACACAATCATCTCTGGACCAATTCCAGAAACCAACTCTAATTAAGAAATGGCGCTTTTATTCCGCAGAAAATAAATTTAATAAAAATCCCGAAATTTTAAATCAGTCTAAACATATTGTTTCAGAACAAATATTATAGATCTCATTGAAGAGCTGACCCTTAAAGTTTAACTCCGTAATTCAGAAGACAAGGGAACTCCTGCATTAAATATTGGATCAAATTTGCCTTCGTGGAGGACTTTTAGATGGAAATCTCACGCATTTAAGTTACATGGAGAGGAAACCTCCCACTGTTAGCTTGACAGCAAGGGGACTCCAACCGTCTAAGAGCTGAATTGCTGGGATTCGAACCCGGTTCACATCATTGGAAGAGCCATCACGGCCCTATCTCCCCTATTTGGAAAAAAGAACAACTGGCTAATACTGCTAAGGTAATAATTGGCTACTGTAGTTGTACAGCGTTTTATATTATAACTTATTTGTCCTTATTAGGATTTTCCTCTAAGAGCTGTCCAATCTAAGTCTAACTACAAAGTTCATTGGGCTTATCCAAAGTATTCGGAAGTTTTTTTTTTTTTGTTTCGCATTAACGTGTTTTTACGAGGAAAAATTAAGAAAGAGTGTTGAAGTACTCAAATGTCTGGACAGGCAGCGTAGTTAAATCTTTCAACAAAAAAGTACTTTTTAAGCACTATATACATTAGCAAAATAATTTTCGAAGACTTTACACGATCATGATAAAGTAACTAGTTTCTGACCAAGAACTCTTTTCTTGATTATATTGACCATTATAAAATTATCAGGAGATTTTTTGGCCCGATTTCAGAGGGAGGAAAACGAAAGCCGGAAAGAATGTCTTGCAAAATGCAGCTGAGTTGCACATGAGAGTACAATGATCTCACTGAACCCAGCTCAGCAAACCTGTAAAACGATTGGAGCTTTCATAAGCTACGGACTGAAAAACTCATTTTCGGAAGAAGAAAAAAAAACTAATTTTCGAACCTTTTAAAAATACCCCTTGAAAAAGGCACCTTTAAAGGATATAAGAAAGCGAAAATCGAAAACAAGCACCTTTAAGCACTTAAAAAATAATAATAATAATAATAAACGCTAAGCGCCGTGATGAAATGAAAAATAAAATAAATAAATTTACTATTAATAATTCATTTCATTGAAAATGAATGTTTCTATAAAAAATAACAAAAATTAAAACTTTTGTCTTATTTCAATTTTCGTATTGTTCTGAAATCGTAGCGACGTATGGAAAAAGATGAGTTTTTCTAATAAAGACAAAATATATGTTTAAGATGGTTATTTTTTCTTCCCTTTTTTTACGTATGGAAAAAGATGAGTCTGTCTGATACATAAGAAAATATACGTTTTTAATGTTGTTGTTATGTTGTTGAACCCATAACAACCATCAAAATAAGATGTTGCTCACCATTATGATAGTCAAACAGCAAACTATGTTTTTTACTGTTGGATCAACTACTATCAAAATATAATAGAAGAAAGGTCATTTTGATGGTTTACCAACAATTTGATTGTTGCTTTGCATGCTGTTTATTATAGTCGGACTAGCAGCAACCATTAAATTTAGGTGGAGCATGTTGTGCTTCTAGTAGGATGGTTAGGATTAGGGAAGATATTTTGCAGATCATTGAATAAGATATAAAAAATATATTCTTAGGAAAGCATTACAAATTTTCTTAATTACTTTTAGGATTATTTTATACGTAATTGTATTTCTTTTCTTTTGCAAAAAAAGTCAAATATCTTGCAGCATTTTTTTAAAAATATGTAACATTTATTTTTAAGTATTATGCATTTTTAAACAGGCAATGTTACTTTAATCTTATTTTATTTTTGAATACATACGACACAGTGATGCCACATAATTCGTCAACCTTGGATCTCTGCTCCATGCTCCTAACTGTCCGTTGGGAACAAATTCATTCTCTTTCAATTTGTGCGGTGTCCTTTTGGACCAGTTGAATATTATTCAACATTATGGGCATTTTCAATATTTAATCAATCAATTTTTCTTAGACGATTTTGTTCATTTTCTCTGAGACAATTATCATTTTATTACATCCAAATTAAGATGTTTATGTAACAGCCAAAAGTCAATGATGATACTTCAACTACCACTAAAATATCAGTAATGGCGATAGACGTCATCATAGTCACTTTTCAAAATTAACGTTGATGAAATGTAAAGGAAATCAATTCTACATTAAAAACGTTAAATTGGCATTTAACGTTATTTCCACAGGCTTCGTAAAGAAAATATTTAAGATTAACGAAGAACTGAGAGATATTTCTTTTAAAGACATTATATGTGGGGAGGGAAATGCATACGAATAACTTAACATTCTATTGAAGCATTACAAATTAAACATTTATTTCATTACTTTCATGATTATTAAAAATAAAAACGAAAACACAATTTTTAATGATATTATAAAAGGTTGATACAAGTTTTCTCATTTTTGAAAAAATATGTGCACCAATACTACTAATACTAGAGTATTAAACTGCAAAGATTAAAATGGGCAGGTTACGTAATCAGAATGAACGAAGACCGCACTACAAAAGGAGTTTTTAATGCCAGATCAGTTGGCACACGAAAAAGAGGCAGGCAGAATTTGAGATGGGTAAATGGACCATAAAAAGACCCTTTGGTCTTAAAAACTGGAAAACAATAGCAGGAAAAAAACTTCTTGAGAAGGCCAAGACCTACCCTGGGCTGTCGAGCCATTGATGATGATGAATACTATAATAACTCAAAAAGATGTATTTTAACAAACATTAACATTTTACTACTCAATAACATTGTTACTATTTACATCAATAATATTAATTTTACAAATTTAAAAAACAGGGTGCGCAGCCAATTTTTTTAACAAAAAATAAGCACCTTTTAGGCACGCAAAAAATATTTTTAAGCAGTTTAAACAAATATCAATATTGGGATATGCGTACTAATAAAAATTTTTCCTCCTTTTGATGAAAGCTCTTCATATATATGTGAACAAAATGCAAAATAATTTTCAGACTTTACATGAATATGATAAAATAACAAGTTTCTGATAAAGAGCCCTTTTCTAGATTCTATCAGTCATCATAAAAAACAATTTGTGAGTGATTTTCTTCAATATTGAGTGGCTTATTCTATTTTGCAAATTAATAATTACTTCATTATTCATTCAATACTTCATTGTTCATTCATTTATTTCATTAAATTAATAAATACTCATTATTCGTAAATTAATAATTACTTCATTATGCATTTGTAAAAATTTTAAAGATGGTAAAGAAAATATTACATTTTGGAAAAGGAAAAATCAAAGCACTTTTTAAAAACTTCGAATGAAAAAAAGCACATTTAAAGGCCTTTAAAAATCGAAAATGAGCACTTTTTAAAAACGCTACGCACACTGAAAAATATAAAAACGAATTTACAGAAATAAATGTACAGATTCCAAAAAACTTCAAATAGCCCAAGATTCAATACCTTAAATGAAAACGAGAGGTGCCAACTTTCCATCAAAACACAAAAATATATACAATATATACACAAAAATATATACAATTAGCGTTTACAAAATTCAAAGTAACCTCCATATACTATGATATGCCAAGGTAGATAGGAAAAAATCCAGTAGATTTTTACGAATTGATATTTGTTGCATGAACAGAATATTTTACACATAGGGAATTTTAGTCATCAAAATATAAAAACTAATATTTTCCAGTTATGATTGCCATTAAATATGCTTGAAATGTTACGCTTTATGTTTACTCATGATTTTGAACAGTAATAGGCATTTAATTTATCAAAAATAGTTTAAACATTTTTTCTATTTAAGTTAAAAAACGAGTTCTGAATAAAAATAAACTGAACAGTTTAGTAAAGAGTTTTTAACTTATTTCTTCCAATAAATGAGGCTCTCTTCACTAAGTATTTGTAATACTTTATTTACATATTCAAGCAAGCAATAATTTGTGCAAAAAATTCTATTTTGCTTTGGATATTTCAGGAAACTTACCCAATTTTAGGGAATTTTCCGAAATGTAAGAAAACCAGGAGAATTTTTAGTAAACCAGGAGAAACTGGCGAAATCCAGTAGAGTTTGCAGCTATGAAATCGTGAGAATTACCGATAAAATGCAATAGTTGGCACCCCTGTTTTCAAAAGTTTTAAACAAAAAATTCTATTTTTATTACTTAAATTCAAATAAGCATGTTGGTTATAAGTTTGCGAGAGTCACTTTTTTTCTTTTTTTAAATTTTTCAAAACCTTTTTATTTTTCAATGAAACTCTTAAGACATAAAAAGCAAATGGAACATAAACTAGAATTTAAAAATGTGTCAACATTTTTAAAATTTATGACATAAGTTGGCAAAATCCAGTTGATTATATTATTGGCAATTTTAAGTTTTTTTCTAAATTAAGCGTAATCGATAAATTGGAGTAAGTTTTAGAATAACTTCCCACACATAACAGCGTACAATATAAGTTAAAATATATATATATAATTGCATCAAAAATTATAAATTAGTTCAACAGTCTCACACCTGTAATGAATTTAAATAAATTATTTTAATGCATGTAGGTTAGAAATTTATTAAGTATTTTTCATCAAAAAGTTCAGGCTTATTCTTCGCATCGTTTACATATTTATATTATTGTCAATTTTAAGTTCTCTTCTAAATTAAGCGTAATCGATAAATTCTTAAAATTAAGTTTGTTTTTAAAAGAAATCAGAAGTATTTATAATTTTAAAACACAATTCTATTCTTCTTCTTTTCATCTCAACTTTAAATAAGCAATTGAGACATTGGGCACAAATGATGAGAGACGTTTGCTTATGATAGCAATTTTAATATAAAACAAAGTTTCCAATATCCAAAGTTTTGGCTGATAATTGTAAATGTGATTTAAAATATTTAAATAAATAGGTTGATTCATTATGCCATCAATAAATAACTAATTACCTTATCCTTATGTTGATATGCATCAACATACAAAGACACCACCACCATGCTTAACTGTTCCAACTGTTTTGGATAAAGTTCCTCTCTGCTTCATAATGCACATCAAAACCCAATGTGTTCAATTTGTTTCCATTAGCCGATAAAACATTATTACTATATTAGGATCTATTTATCGTTGATTTTGCAAAGTAAAGCCTCATCAAAAATGAAATTTAAGCAGAATATTTTTATAAAATTTTGCAGAGATTTTTACAACTTTCATATGAGAATTTATGAATTTTTTCACAAATTTTATAATTTTAATCTCAGATCACGTTGATATGAAGTCTTTTAAGCATTTTATCACATATTGCACAATGGAATGGGACAAAATAGTCTAATTCAGCAATATTCATTACTGATTTACCTCTTATGATGACAAATAATCATCTTTTAAATGTTGTCTGCTGTATAATTATGACTACGAGCCATTTTTAAATGATAGAAGAAAATATTATGGAATTAGCCAGCAAAAATTAAAATATAATTTTGCAAACATAAGTTTGATACTAAATTACAAATAAATGAGTAAATTAAATTAAATGAAAATAATTAAATAAAAAAATTAAATTAATAGACAATAATTCTGAAATCTAAAAGCATTTAAGTGTACAATGATTTATAAAGTAAAATTTTTGTTATTTTTTTATTGATTTCTTAAAAATAAACTTTAACTTTATTTTTAAAATATTCCATGATGTTTTGCTAAAAAAGATTATACATCTTATTATTAAATACCCATTCTGAAATATTCATTTTAATTAATGAAAAAAGTCTTATTTCAATAAAAGTCATAAGTGTACGACACTTTTGGAAGCCACTGTAAAAATAAAATTTTTTTGATGTATAATCGCCTAGAATCTTTTTCTTTTGCTTAATGAAAATATATTTATATTATTTTGCTTATTAAACAATACTTATTAAAGTTTTTTTTTTTGGTCGCTCTATATTTGATATTTGGTACACTTTGTGAAAAAATTACTTAGTGTATCACATTAAAACATTTTTTATTCAATAAAAACACTATATTCTACTAGCTAAAGATATTTTCTCCACATCAGTCTTAATTTTTTAAAAATTTATCCAAACATTAAAGAATAAAAAACTAATATTTTACTAAGTTGTTAAAATCAATTTAGTCTGATTATTTTTCACGGTGATATAATAAAAGAATAACATTTTAAATAAAATATTTTATAATATTGACACTTTTCTTGTACCTATCCTACACTTTATGAGAAAAAAACATGCTGACCTGAAAATTTTAGTATGTTTACCTGGAAGACCTGAAAAAATCAGGGAAATTTAAAACCTGATTAAAGTGGCCACCCTGCTCAATGTTTGTTAATGTAAATATAATTGCATATAATGTAAGTTTTTGTATGATTTCAATTTAATCCGGAAAGTATAAACAATCCATATAAATAAAATTTCGTATCACAAATTTCTAAATCTGTTTTAATTATTCTACTATTAAGAACGAGGTTTAATTACAAAATAAAGGTTAAGAAATATAATATAAAAAAGGATTGACATAAATTATACGAAAATTAATATATAGGAAAAAGATCCGTCTACCACTGAGGATATTTCGCTGTGGTCGGTGCAAGCCGGATGCGGATTTCGTATCGACTGGGATTGGACCCTGGTTCGCCTCATTGGAAGGCGAATGCTCTATCCCCTGAGCCATCGCGGCTCCGTGGAGGACTAATTTTATATATATATATATATATATATATATATATATATATATATATATATATATATATATATATATATATATATATATATATATATATATATATATATATATATATATATATATATATATATATATATATATATATATATATAACCGTCGTTGAACGGCCGACCTAATTTTATGGGTTTAAGACTACTAATGTTCAACTCCTTAGCCTTGTCATTTTGAACCCAATCCAGAAGACAAGGGAACTCCTGGATCGAGTATTGGGAGAAATTTGCCTTCGTGGAGGACTTTTTGATGGTGCAAACCCGCATTTGCGTTACAAGGAGAGGAAGACCACGAGAACCTCCCACTGTTAGCCTGACCGCAAGGGGACTCTAACCCATGATCCGTCTACCACTGAGGATATTTCACGTTTATTGAGGAGGACTGTTGACGGGAACAGCAGTCAAACAAGATTAATAGTCTTTATGCAATAGTAACACCCAGTGGCGTAATTGACGCCGCAACCTCCTATGCGCTGAGGAGCGCACGAGGTGTGAGGGCGCATGATTCAGAAATTATACACTAGAGGTGCACGACCCGTGGTCAGGGCCGGATTAACCTATAGGCACACTAGACACGTGCCTTGGGCCTACGAAATTTAGGGGCCTACGAAAAACTTGGGAGAAAAAAATTTGTTGACAAAAATAATTTAGCTTTAAAAACAACAAGTGTATTTTGCACAAAATACAAATAAAAATATAATATTTTTCGGTAATAAATTATTTTGCAGAATCTTATGATATTACTTTTTTGGATTCAACGAAATCTTGTATTATGCTGTCGAATTCCAAACTACGCAATATGTCGTATTCAATAGACATAAGTTCGAGCGATGCCAAACGATCTTGATTCATTGTTGAACGCAAATAATTTTTTATCAATTTTAATCTGGAGAAAGATCTTTCTCCTTCTGCATTTGATCCAAGAATCGACAAATATCACTATCAATTTCACTGTTTTCTTTGCTGGTTTGTTGTTGTATTGTTGACGTGAAGTGTTTACATAGTTATCGATCGAACAAATCATAATGGTATTATCGATATCAACTGCAATATCGGCAGTATGTCGGTATTGCAGATAAAGTTCGATAAACAAATTTGTAAATTAAAATCCATATTAATAAAAATGTTAAAAAAAATGTAAAAAAAAAAATATGCAAGAAAATTTTAGCATATATTTTGAAAAGAGGGGAGGAGTGGGGGAAGGACCCAAAAAGGGCTATGCCTAGGGCCTACGAAATGCTCTGCCCGTGGTAGCGCTTGAACCAAAGAAAGAAGAAAAAAAAGACAATTATAAACTATCATTTTTTTTTTCTTTTTTAAAAAAAAAAAAAAAAAAAAAAAGAAAGAAATCAGAGCATCTAAACAAATGTCTTTTCTTGTTAAGGTACCCGAGCATTAAGAGTTACAAAATTAAAATATTACTTAGTGGAATTTTCATGAAAATGGTTGTAAGGCAATAGACGTTCTTTTTCATTAAGTTGTCATTTCTGAACTTTTATCTTAAAAGAAAAGGAAAAAAACAGTTGGTGGCATTTCTTTTCAAAACGTTTTCATTCAAAAGTGTTGAAATGAAGAAACTCTGAAAGCAGCTTCAAAGCCGCTATAGATTTTATTTTCAGATTTATTGTTTGAATATTATATTATTATAGTTTGGGGATTCAGATTTATTGTTATATTTCTAAAAAAGTATGAAAATTGAATTACATTTAAACTTACCACAAGAATGAAAGTCCCCAGAAATGTATCTTTACAGCTATTAGAATCCAATAATCAATTCATAGATCTTTATTCTAATAGAACATTTATATGTTCTATTAAACCCGAGAGATTTTAATTACGTAAAGATTCTACCTGCAGAAATTATCACTATCGAAAGCTGTTTAACCTTACGATACCATCTTTAAATTTATTCTAACTGATTTGCTCTCAGCAAAAAACGTTTGCACTTATAGAAAGCGATCCCAGGAATAGTGAGAAAGAAATTATTTTACCAAACATTTCAAATTAATTCCTATCTTTTTGAGTGTTACAGTATTTAGAAGCCACCCTGTAATGCAAATTAGACATTTTTGATGACCTTTATATATTTTTAGTATTATCCCCACATAAGTGGTCACTATTAGAATTAGTGCATTTAGAGTTTCAAATAAATATTAGAAAGGTAAACTAGCATTTATTACCTATACCAGGTGAATAAGTATAGAGAATCATCATAGCATAAGTGCCATTAAGATAATTAAACCCTGTTTATTTGTCTGATAAAACTCGAAATGACCCAAACACATGAAGTCTAGGATCCGCTTTAGGATCCATGCCCAAATATTTACCTGTGCTACCATTTAAATTTTCTAAACAAATAGTCGAGGGATAGCCTGGTTAGTAGGGCACTGGACCCATGTCCAAGAGTTCGCGGTTTCAATCCCAGCTGGCTGAACGAGTAAATGGTGACTGATGCACTTTAAATCTATCGAGTCTCAAAGTCCTCCATGTTCCCATAACAAACCTCTGGGGATATTGATCCAGGAGTTTCCTTGTCTTCCGGTTTGGTTCAAAATGACAAGGCTGCGGAGTTGAACATTAGTAAACGTAAGCTCAAAATTGGGTCGGCTGTTCAACGACGGATAAAAAAAAAAGTAGGTCTGTAGGGTTGTAGGAGTGGGCATTAAGTGTACGGGATTGCGCACGCGTCGCTTCTGGGTGACGGCTGTGTGCCTCCGAATTTGTGGGGAATATTGTTTACGCAGTGGCCACGAAAAGCCGTAAACCCGCTTCAAGGGTCGGCTAGCCACTTGCAGTGACCAAACAAATAAACTGGTTTTGATTTTACATTAATTTTTTTAAAGTTTGCGATCCATAGAAAATGTTTTATTTCATTTTTTACAAAGATTATACAATGTGCGAAATAAAAAAGGAGCTACTTAAAAACACTAATATTCAATCTTAATGGTTCCAGAATCTATCTTTAAACATGTTAACAAATAAGTGCGATCCGTGGTGGCTCAGGGAATAGAGCGCTCCTTTCCCAGCTTGCACTGACCACAGAGCGGATGTAAAATATCCTCCGTGGTAGGCAGGTCATTGATTAAAGTCTTCTTGCAGTCAGACTAACCATGGGAAATTTTCGTGCTTTTCATCATCATGTAAAGCAAATGGGAGTTAGTTTCATCAAAAAAAAGTCTTCCACAAGGGTTGAATTTCTCCTAATACTTGATCGCAAAAATAAAGCTAATAAGTACGGAAAATATTTTGAAGTCACAAACTCGGGCCCAAAAACACATTTCTCATTACTAAGCCATCATAGTTTTTCGAACGATTCGTTTTTCGTGACTCTAAAAAAATATTGAGTTACCGTAAATTGTAAATTATAATCCCACTAGTTCAATCTGGTGCGCGGTTGAACATTAAGATCCCTTAATATTAATTTCTCTTTTTGCGTATTTGTAATTTAAGGGAAATTGTTTTTCCTCGCAATTATGATTCTTATCGATCTATAATTTCCTTATCGATCTATAATTTGAAGCTGAAAAAAGTTTTTACAATTATTATTTTTAAATAATAAATTTAAGAATGGAAGCAAAATTTAAAATCATACTCATTTTTTTTTTATCATTTATATAAATACAACTTTAAATGACATATTTAAAGTTGTATTTATATAAATGATAAAGAAATGAGATTAAAACTTATGAATTCTTAAGAATCAGATTAAAAGTTGAAAATTTAATTTTTTTTAAAAACTTCTTTACTTAAAAACTGCGTTTTCATTCTTATTTTCTAATCGCGTTTTCATTCTATGTGACATTTAAAATTTTTAGTCTATCATTAAATTAAATGGTACTGAATTTTTTTTTTACATTTAATTATTTTTGACTAAATGTGTTTCATAATAAGGAGCGTTTGATTTGCTTAACTATGTGCAGAGATAAACTGGTGAAGCAAAAATTGGAAATTAACATTAAAGTGTAGACAATTTTGGTCACTTTTCTGATTTAACAAGTGAGGCCATATTTTAAAGATGGCGGTTATCACTATAATTTATCACAAAAAGCTATGTTTATTCAGAGGAAGTTTTTCTGTTTGATTCTGCAACTTTTTACTTGCTTAGCATTATTACGTCACACTAGAGCTGCACAATAAGCTGTTGGCAACGGTGTGGGTAACATACCCGATGATGATCCGAAGACATGCCATCGCAACTTTGATCCTCTGCAGAGGAGATGACTCCCCTGTTTTGGTAGTCGTATGTTAGTAATTAGCCAGAAAAATATGAATGCATAACTAAATTCCTTAAACATGAATTGCTTTAAATTTGCTCATCGAGGCATATTTACATTAAAAAGGGAACATTTTCTAAATTTATTTACTTTTTAAACTATGGCTAGATAGTGTCACAAATTCTTTTAAATTTTTAAAATATCCTTTTATCATGAGCTATTTTTCGCATAACTAAACTAACCGAATCATCCGCAATAAATATTGTTTAGTGTTGAAATTTTTATTTGAACTAATACTTTTGACACTTAATATGTATCAAAACGGCTAAAAATATTTAAGAAGTGAGCCTATTAATTTTAAATCATTGCATAGGTGTCAAAATTTCTAAAAATATATGCGAATGAAGAAAAATATTTATTAAACATGTTCTGACATTTTTTTATTTTGCTCGTGTCACCCTAGATCATTAGCACAGTTGTCGCTAAAATCGATAGTGTCGCAAATATGATATGCGAAGGGATAAGAATATTCTTTTTGGCTTACTTTTTTAGTACACTATTGTCCATTTCAGTTATAGACATTGTTCTCCTTTGGTTTCTAATTAATATTAAATACTGCATTTGAGGGGGTCATTTGGCGGACACTTTAATGATTTTTTATATTTTTTGAGCTCACAGGAAAACTTTCGGATTAATTTTAAATCATTGCATAGGTGTCAAAATTTCTACAAATACATACATATGATGAAAAAAAATTATTAAACATCGTTAAAAAAATATTTTTTTGACCATGTCACCCTAGATCATTAGCACAGGTGTCGCTAAAATCGATTGTGACGCAAATATGATATGAGAAGGGTTAGGAGTATTCTTTTTGGCCCACTTTTTTAGTACACTATTGTCCATTTCAGTTATAGACATTGTTCTCCTTTGCTTTCTAATTAATATTGAATACTGCATTTGAGGGGGTCACTTGGCGGACACTTTAATGATTTTTTATATTTTTTGAGCTCACAGGAAAACTTTCGGATTAATTTTAAATCATTGCATAGGTGTCAAAATTTCTAAAAATATATGCATATGATGAAAAAAATTTATTAAACATCGTTCAAAAAATATTTTTTTGACCATGTCACCCTAGATCATTAGCACAGGTGTCGCTAGAATCGATAGTGACGCAAATATGATATGAGAAGGGTTAGGAGTATTCTTTTTGGCCTACTTTTTTAGTACACTATTGTCCATTTCAGTTATAGACATTGTTCTCCTTTGCTTTCTAATTAATATTGAATACTGCATTTGAGGGGGTCATTTGGCGGACACTTTAATGATTTTTTATATTTTTTGAACTCACAGGAAAACTTTTGGATTAATTTTAAATCATTGTATAGGTGTCAAAATTTCCAAAAATATATACATATGATAAAATTTTTTTATTAAACATCGTTAAAAAAATATTTTTTTGACCATGTCACCCTAGATCATTAACACAGGTGTCGCTAAAATCGATAGTGACGCAAATATGATATGCGAAGGGATAAGAATATTCTTTTTGACCTACTTTTTTAGTACACTATTGTGCATTTCAGTTATAGACATTGTTCTCCTTTGCTTTCTAATTAATATTAAATACTGCATTTGAGGGGTCATTTGGCGGACACATTAATGATTTTTTATATTTTTTGGGCTCACCGGAGAACTTTCGGATTAATTTTAAATCATTACATAGGTGTCAAATTTTCTTAAAATATATGCATATGATGAAAATTTTTTATTAAACATGGTTAAAAAAATTTTATTTTGTCCGTGTCACCCTAGATTATTAGCACACGTTTAGCTAAAATCGATAGTGACGCAAATATGATATGAGAAGGGTTAGGAATATTCTTTTTGGCCTACTTTTTAAGTACACTATTGTCCATTTCAGTTATAGACTTTGTTCTCCTTTGCTTTCTAATTAATATTAAATACTGCATTTGAGGGGTTCATTTGGCGGACATTTTAATGATTTTTTTATGTTTTTTGGTTCAAAACATGACTTTGGTATTAATTTTAAGTTAGTGCATAGGTGTCAAAATTTCAAAAAATATATGCATATGATGAAAAATAGTTATTAGACATCGTTAAAATTTTTTTATTTTGTCCGTGTCACCCTTGATCATTAGCACAGGTGTCGCTTAAATCGATAGTAACGCAAATATGATATGAGAAGGGTTAGGAATATTCTTTTTGACCTACGTTTTAAGTGTTCCACTGTGGACTGATTGTTAGGACACGGTTCCCTGCAGATCACCGAAGTAAAGTATCACTGGCTGCGGTCAGTGTGCGAGTGGGTGACCACTTGGATCCGTCTGCGTAGGGACCGAGGTTGTGCGATATTGGCCCTCGTTGAACTCGATGATCGATTGACGGAAAACCGATTTAGTAAGTAAAGAAAGACTATTTGAAGTGAGTAATTAAATTTTTTATAGTTTTAATAATACGGCATTGATAACATAATAGTCAGAAAGCTTTTTCTATTTTTTGGTAATCTAATTCTAAAATTTTTCAACAAATGTCTCTTACTGAAATGCTTTCCAGATCATTTTAAAAAAGGGCAAGTCTTGCTTTTTTTGAAAACTAATAAAAATCCGAAACTATTATTATCACACAGACCAATTACACTACTCCCTTGTCTAACCAAATTTCTAGAAAAACTTATTACCAAGATAATAAACTATTATATAGAAAAATATAAAATTTTATCAGACAAACAATTCGGTTTTCGTTTCGGCAAATCTATAAATCATGCACTTCAAAATTTTCAAGATAATCTAAAACATCTCAAAAACAATTTTAAACATGTCGCAGCCATTTCCCTTGATATTAAAAGCGCTTTTGATAATATACAATATAATTTAATTTATAAAGAAATTTCAACTTCAAATCTCCCTAAAAATTTATGTCACATGATAGAAGATATCAACAGAAATAGAATTGCTATTCTATCAACAAATCAAGGATTCAAAACAAATCATATACTCAAAGGTTGCCCACAGGGTTCTTGCATTGGTCCGACAGCTTGGAATTTTTTAATCAATAGCTTGCTCAATACAGATATGAACAATCAAATTATGCAAGCATTTACCGACGACATTATTCTATTAACATTTGGAAATTCAAGAAGAGATTTAGAAATTAATACTAACAACACACTCAATATTATTCGAAATTGGCTAACAAGTAATAATCTCAATGTATCAATAGACAAATCTGTTTTCAACCATTTCTCCAACTCAAGCAGGGGTCCAATCTTCAAAATAAACAACCAAAAAAATCTCACAAAAGAACCATTTCAGATATTTGGGAGTGATATTTGATAGGAGTCTTAACTGGGGTCCACATGTTAAAGTCCTGAAAGAGAAATCAAACCAACTACTCAATTCTCTTTTTAAAATTAATACAAAATCCTGGGGTATAAACCAGAGAGCTCGTAAACTCATATACAAAACTGTTATAATCCCTTCCTTAGCCCATGGTTCATGTGCATGGGCACAAAAAATCTCGCCTAGAATCTAAAGAACTTTAGTTTCAATCCAAAGGAAATTTCTTCTGAATATCACAAGAGCCTATCATTCCACTCCTACAGCTGCTCTACAAGTCTTACAAGGGAAACTAGGGAAGTGTGACTCGCCAATTTTGAAATAAACTAGTGGGATGTATGCCTTACGAGAAATAATTTTAGGGGGCAACATTAGTTTCGGCCCATAGAAGGTCCTGTGAGAGATAAAAAATAATTCAATATATAGAAAAATCGGTATTTTATTACTTCAATGCAGACTATTAGTTATTGTAATCGTCTCATACTCCAATTAATTAGTAATTAATTGGATAATTAATTAATTTGCTAATTAATAAATTAATTAACATTCGTTTTGGCCCATAGAAAGTCCGGTGAGATGTAAAAAATAATTCAATATATAGAAAAATCGGTTTCTTATTACTTCAATGCAGACTATTAGTTATTGTAATTGTCTCATACTCCAATTAATTTGTAATTAATTGGATAATTAATTGGATAATTAATTAATTTGCTAATTAATAAATCAATCAGAAAATTAATTGTTAATTAATTATTATTTAATTGTTAATTAATTATTAATTGATTTGCAATTACATACTCCAACTAATTTGAAAAGTTTTTTGAAAAAAAAAAATTTATGTAAATTTTTTTTTTTTATATTAACCTAACAGGTTTTTCTGAAAAACTACAGATATATAAAATTTTCGAAATCAATTTCGACAATAAATATGCATTATATAGTACGTGAAAGTACCACAAAATTAATTGGAGTATGAGACAATTACAATAACTAATAGTCTGTATTGAAGTAATGAAATACCGATTTTTCTATATATTGAACTATTTTTTATCTCTCACATCACCTTCTATGGGCCGAAACGAATGTTTCCCCCTAAAATTATTCCTCATATGGCATACATCCCACTAGTTTATTTCAAAATTGGCGAGTCACACTTCCCTAGTTTCCCTTGTTAGCTGGATTCCCACCTCTCTCAGAACAGATTGCGTCGTTATCGTGTTCAATAATCATAACTCAACTTAAAAAAGACATTTCCTATAACAATATAAATTATCAATACAGTACTTACGAGGAAAAACAAACAATAACTATTTTTCACCCCTCTCAGTCTATCACTAACTTAATCAGTTTGGAAGAAAATAAAAACTATAATCACTTAGATCCATACAATTTTTTCACAGACCGTTCGAAAACAAATACCGAAACTGGTTTTGCATTCTTCAACATAAATCATTCTAATCATTACACAATTAATAATAACAACTCAGTCTTTCAAGCTGAACAACTTGCTATTTTAGAATGCATTAGATTCATCAAATCACAGATTTCATTTAAGGCATCTAAAAAATATACAATCTGGTCGGATTCTAAAGCAGTATTATACTCTATAATCAACCCAGGCACGAAAAATTCACTCTCGGCTAAAGTACAAAAATTATTCCTTAATACAAATATATTTATCTCATGGATTAAAGCACATGTTGACAGAACAGGTAATGAAAATGCAGATGCCCTTGCTAAATTATCGACAACTAAACAACTAAGTTACTCATATCCCTTCCCGATCTCACATCTTAAGAATCAACTTCAGAACTCTGTATCACAAATTTGGCAAAATTATTGGAACAATTCAGATAAGGGAAGAAGATTATATAAAATTATTAATAAAGTAGATTATTTTAAGACGATACCATCAAAACAAGAAATCTGGTTTCTAACTGGGCATGGTCCTTTTCCATTTTATTTTAAATATCTAAACATCTCAGATAATGATCACTGCACGTGCGGCCTTCTGGGCACTCCAGAACACTATCTTACGGAATGCATCTATACAGCGTCATGGCATACTCGTGCATCGAATATCACTAATCTACCAACTTGGCAAAAACAATTCATAACTAACAATACACTTAAAACCAAATTATTATTCGTAATGAATTTTCTTTCTAATAATAATAATATTCTAAAATTTTAAATATAAAAAAAAAAAATATTATATATTTTGGAATGCCTACCTATATGTTGTAAATACTGTACATATATTTCATATTTAACTTTTTTATTATTATTATAACATTTTAATTACTTTCTTTTATTATTTAACACCTATAAATCAAAATTTTAATGGAGAACTAAATATATATATATATATATATATATATATATATATATATATATATATATATATATATATATATATATATATATATATATATATATATTATATATTTTTTATTACCCTTTTTTTTCCTTTATATTAATTTACTTTCCAAAATTCATTTATTGTCACTTTCTATATGTCATATATATATTGTTTAAACTATAATTAATATTTCTGTATATTTGTAAACAAAATTGCAGCCTCCTTTCTTTTGAAACTTTAAATAATTGATTGAGGTTGGCTGGAAGTAGTTGCCAGATGCGGATTATACGGGTAAGGGTTTTACTAACCTATGTACGTATCCGCGTCTGGAAGGAAAGAAAGAAAGTTTTAATAATAATAGTTTTAAAATTGGATGTTATGTAAGATTCACAGACTAGTTCTGAATTTGTATTTAGTTCACGCATAAACAAAAAACGAATAAAATAAATTGAATTTAAGGGAAAACAGACAAATGTTACAATCATTGCAATTGGATATTACAGATTTTACACGTTTTTTTACATAAAAATATGTATATTTTCTTTTTATTAATAATTTGGTTAAAAATAATTAAGTTGCAATTATTAAAGAAAGTAATCCCAAGACTCAATCAGTCGATTTGAAGCCGTTACCTGACTTACTTCATTCTCTATAACAGTCGACATAACAGGAAATAACAGTCGACATCAAAATTTATTTTTTAATTTTAAAGTATATTTTTAAATTACATTTGTGATCTGAATGTAGATGAGCCTTTATTTTGATAATAGAGATAAAAAAAAAGTATAAATATATTAAGTAATAAAAACAAAATAAATTTATTAAATAATTTTAAAAATATTAAATAATTTTAAATATTTTTATTGTAACCAAAATGTGTGGTGTTGTATGTGATATTACATCTTCCCTTCTCTCCAAACATAGCGGTTTTGGAACATTTTTAACCCATACTGATTTAAAATTATATTTCATTTCAAAGCAGTGAATGATCTTTTAAGCCTTTTTTTTTCTAGACTCTTTTTAAATCCCCCTATACCAAGAAAGTTTTATCTTTCTTTAAAATTAGCATATATATTCTTTAAGCTTTGAACAGAAATTATATTGATTTTGTAACACGTTATGAATAAAAGAAAGAAATAATAAAATTGAAAACGTCTAAAAAAGATTGAATTAAAATTTGAGTTTAAATATCAAGTTATTGTTTTCAAATTCATGCTTTATTACTTCTTTGGCCGCATGCCAACTTTTTAATTTGTGAAAATGTGTGAGGAGGGAGTTTTTCTTTTTTATTTTCTCTTGTTTAAAATCAACAGATGCGATTTTTTTTTTCGGTTTCCATATTTATGATAGAATCTTTTTTTTTATTAGTTTGGCGAAACCAAGACTTCCAAGTAATAGATTTTTTCGCTATCAACCCGCCCATTCAAAATCAATTTTAATGATTCTAATAGTTTGTTAAAGTTCTAAACGTAAAATAAAAATTATTTAAAAATAAGATTTAGAAAGGACTGGTAAGTATGCAAATAGGGCTTCAGAAATGTTAATAATAATAGTAAAAACAATAATAATAATAATTGTTTTCGGAAGGTGTATTTCAAGATAACAAGTGTTTTGTTTTATTTTAAAAATTAAAAATAATAATCAATCACTTTTATACTTGATTTTAAAATAATAATTTAACTCAATATTTATAAACAGCTTCTAAAAAAGGCTGTTTGGAAATTACCGTCTTCTTAATATATATTTGCAGAATTTTTCTAAATCGGAAATAAACAAAAGTATTTGCATAAGGGATTGCAAATTAATATTCAAGTGAGGGAAAAAATCTGACGAATAATAAATTATGGGACAAAATTTTCTTTAAAAATTACGGTATAAAATTTGATTGCAGAAATAGATTTTACAGTGAGCATGATTTTACAGATAATGCGCTCAGACGGTCAGTACTTTTAATCGTAATTTAATTCGAAATTTTTTACAGTGTTTTCTTGGCAAATTAGATTATATCTATAATTGGACAAGGTGACATCTTCTAAATTCTTAGTTAATTTTACAGAATTCAAACATCTAGGCATCAATATTATAACAAATGCTCAATATGAGCCGCAATGGCTCAGGGAATAGAGCGTTCGACTTCTAATGAGGTGAACCGGGTTCGAATCCCAGTCGATACGAATCCGCATCCGACTTACACCGACCACAGTACTGACGTGAAATATCCTCAGTGGTAGACAGAACATAAGTTAGAGTCCTCTTGCAATCAGGTTAACCGTGAGAGGTTTTCGTGGTCTTCCTCTCCGTCTAACGCAAATGCGAGTTAGCTCCATCAAAAAGTACTCCACGAAGGCTAATTTCTCTCAATACTCGATCCAGGAGTTTCCTTGTCTTTTGGATTGGGTTCAAGATTACAAGGCTACGGAGATGAACATCAGTAGTCGTAAACCCATAAAATTGGGCCGGCTGTTCAACGACGGTTATAAAATAAAATAAAATGCTCAATATATGTGTGTTATTTTTTTTGTTAAATGTTTAAGCTATTAAAAATGTGTATTATATTTTTCCTTAAAAGTAGCGCGTGGCTCAACAGCCTATTGTGAGCCAGAGGAGAGGGTCATGTAGATTAATGATCCACAATTTCGTGTCCAACAACATGATTGAAGCGATGAAGTCATCAAAATAACTTTACTCTCAAGAAAACAGTATTTTCTTCCTTGTATTTATTTATATTTTCGCATTCAATCAGAATAAGCTGTCCCTTAGTTTAGTTATCTCTGTCTTTACTCATTATCAATGTATAATTAAATTGGTCACTAGGAGGTAACAGTTTGAATAAAATATGAATAAATAACTAGTATGACTCCTTATTCTTCTAATTAGGGTGAAATCTGATAAATTTTCAGAATTATAGCTTCTGAATTAGCTTAAAAGAAAAAATATTTTCATGCGTCTTTATTACTTCTCCCTTCTATAAGTAAGTTTATTTAATATTTTATAATTAATCATTCTTCGAAAGGTTTTTCTTTAAAAAAAACTTTGTTATTACGCCTATATAGTTTTTGATTAAATACTATTTTTTAAAAAAGATTTTGGCAATTTTGTCCCGGTCGCTACTACCTCATTAAAATATGTTTTCCTTTCCCTAATTAATGTTGCCGTCGTCCATTAAGGTGCCATCCAGTGGAGCCATCTACGGCCAAGAATTCGACTTCTGCTACACCCATGCATCATACCCGTTTATAGGGCTGACCCATTCATTCATCCAAAGATAGTAATTTAGACCTGAACCAGAGAACGATCCATCTCCAATTCAGTACACCCAGAGGTATCGGTTTGTTATGGGAGAATGGAGGACTTTGTGACCCTACAGATTTACTGTGCACCAGTCACCATTTACGACACGGGGAGTCTTCGGCCGGCTGTTTCTTTAATTTATACCAAAGTTATATGCTTCTTCAAATATTTGTAATGCGTTTTCATTATGGTCAATAGAGTGTGAATTAGATTTCTTATTACTATCATTATCGAAAAAAGTGCTGCATTAATCATTGTTTACTACTTATGAATTATCACTCTTTCTCAAGATTCATACTTATATGTTCTTAGACTCCTTATAAAAAAAATTATAGAAGATTACAGATTAGGATCAGCAAAATAATATTTCAGGAAAAGGAAAATGATCGTGAAGGTGGGACTGAATGAATCACAACTTGTTTCGATTACCAGAAAAAAACACGAGAAGACAATTTTTTTTTTGGTAAAATTAAGTTATGTAATGCACATTAAGTAATTTAGTAATGTCATTTCTAGTAAAGGAAAAAACGGTATTTTGGTAATATTTTAGCATATATTGTAAAACCATATTTTATAATAAATTGTCAAAATCATCTTAGCGCTTCGGTAAAAATTATTGAGCTCTTTGGTGTTAACATAGAGCCAGGAACATAGTAAATTTTACCAGATTCTGAAAGTTTTGACCATACCTTCTTCCAATTGTAGAGTGTAGTTTAAAGGTAATTATTAAAAACACCCACGAACTTTAAAGTGCAATCAAACAGGTTTTTATGTTTCTTCCTCACTGGAGATTCGTTTTTAAAATATACCGGCACCCTTGCTTTTTACCTTAGTTTGATCCGAGAATTTTCACAGTGAACGCTTAGACAAGGATAACTATCACAAGGTCCTAGCACTACTGAGAGCTATTTTCAACTTCCTTGCAAAAATATAGTGTTTTGAAATAATTTTTATGAAAAAAAAATTGCCGAGAATTTTTTAATAAGCTTTATAAACTACAGTTTTGAAAAAAGGGTTTCTTAAACTTTGTGATTCTGTTTTTAGCCCTCAATAAAATTTGTCCCGGGATTCATAAACAGGACCCGACTTTGCCTAATTATGGCCCGGGGCAAAAACTTCTTGAGGGGCCCCCCGCTGCTTCACTTTTTCAGTAATGAAGAACCGAACTTATGTAGGTATTTTTCACCTCATTATAGATAACATAACAAGAAAATTGATTAGAACCTATTAATAGCTATAAAGTTCCCCCCCCCCCGTTCATTGGTTAGACGAAATATCGTTCCATCTATTTTATTGATTGACAATTTCATGTTTATCATGCAGAATGCAGTTTCCTGATTGTCATCAAGCTTCGAAAAATTCATATCCTTGCTGACATTAGGACGGAATAAAAAGTGACTCTCCTTTGTCACAATAGCCCCTCCCCCCTCCATCTCACCATACTGCACAAGCAAACACTTTTTATTTCAATTATCACAGTATTTCCACTTCCTTACCCGCTTCTAAACGTTACGCCAGTTTGGAGAATGAATGGAAAGAAATGAGGCAAATTAGAATTTTGCAAAATTCTACTTTTCTACGTAAAACAAAAGTTGTATTTCGTAATAAGCACACAAACCTGCATATGCATGTGTAACAATAAATAAATATGATTCATTTTTAAAAAAAACGACGATTTAAATAATTCATTTAAAAATGTATTGTTGAAAATTTCGATTCTTTTTCCCGCCATTGACATGGCGATTTCCCTTCCTTAATCTGTAAGAAATTAACTTAAAGCAACCCTTAAAACAGTAGAAGAGCTTTCATTTCGCTCTGCAAAAATTTAGCAGATGCAAATTTTCTTTGAATCGTCCTTCGATTTGATTGGTTATCAACTAAGAGGCGAAAATGAAATGAAATCATCATGTGATGGAACAATTTATAGAACGATGAGTCACTGCATTTAAGAAGGTGATAGTTCGTGATTCTCCTGATAGAGGTAATAAAGAATTTTAATATACTTTATATTCACGATACATTTTATTTGCTAAATAATTTCCCTTTACTAATATTTATATTAAAATCTTGTATTCTTTACACGTCGAAAGAAAAATGTTGTGTATATCTTCAGACGCTTTTACCAAACAGTTCTTCCAGAATGGAAGAATTCTTTTTTCATTCGGAACACTTTTGTAATATTTAAATTTAATGTGATCAGATAATAAATTGTTTTTTTCTTAATAATAAATAAAAGGCATGACAAATGTGATAATTTACATATGTGTTCGGTTTAATATCAGAGACTGTATAGATGTTATTTCTGGTATTGTTTTTAGTTCATTAATTAAAATGATCAAGTAGAAAATTTTAAGTAGGTAAAACATTATTTTTCAGTTTATATTACACAAATAAAAATTTTGCTGACTTATTATAGAAATAACGATAAAAATTAATAATTTACTTGTTTTCAAATGGAAGTATTTCAATTAATATTAAGTAATGCTTCTAAATTCAAAATTAGCACACTTTAGTAAATATAAAATTTCTAAATCTATTGTTTATATGAAAGCTATATAACAGAAATGTGTTGAATAACCAAAATTAACGTTTTTAATTATTTATATAAATAAATCAATCAATTGGAATTAACTGGAGGAAATTCTAATTTCTTTTAAATGTTACATTAATTCAAAACTTACTATTTCCTATTTATTTAAAGTCCTTTACATTAAACGACATACTAAGAATTTAAAAAATATTATAAAATTTTTTTGAAGTAATTAGCTGTTAGATCATAAAGATAAATTTTAGTTATTGTCTATAAAATCAAAATAATTTCTAAAAAAAAAGTATTAATTTTTAGAACTTTGAGTATTTGATAGTATTTAATAATGCAATTTAGTGAAAAGATAAGTTTAAAAAATATTTAATTTCAAAGAAAAATATATAATTTTTTTTTTTTAGGTTGATCAATTATGGTCAAAAGTTTCATTGTTTGTATTTAATGTATTATTCTTGTATTGGATATATATGGGTAAAAACTTTCGGAAAAAAAGTACCAGAAAAAAACCCAAATCATTACACCTCTTTTATTTTTCTGTATAAATTTAAAGTCCCATTCGTTTGGGATCATTCAATCCGAATTTAATGAGATTAAATTAGATTTTAAAATTAATTACAAAATTATTTTTTTAAAATTTGAAAAGAAAATTATAAACTGCGCAAGATATGAGTATTCAAAGTATCTTTATATTGCGCATGCGCAAAAAAATTAAATTTTCATAGTTTTGTAATGAATTGCAATTGGCAACTAATGAAAAAAGTTTGATTTTCACATTGTAAAAATTTAAAACGTTTTAAGTGCTTTACTAAGTAGTTTTTGTATTTCTTTTTTTTTTTTTTTTTTTTTTAAAAAGACTCAAAACGATAGAGGGTTTTCTACAAATTTCATTTTGTATGGTTTGTATCATGATTTGTATTATGTAATTTGCAATGCTACAAAATGACATTTGTGGATAATCCCTGATAATTTTGAACTTTCTTTTAAAAAGTACACGAACTACTTACAAAAATTGCTTCAAACTTAATAAACTTCTATGATATTGGATACTACTTTTTTATTTATTTGACAGAAATGATAAAAGTAAATACTATAAATTTTTTTTTTAATTTTTCTGCGCATGCGCAGCATGGAAGAATTTAAAATGCTCATAACTTGTGCAGTTTTTAATTTTTTTTCAAAATTTTAAATTGTTTCAAAATTTTTCTTTAATTTTATTAAATGTTTTTTTTTTAGATAATAGTAGAAAAAAAAAGAAAAAGGAAAATGTAAATCAAAAAAAAGTTTTTTTTTTGTTTAAAAAACTGTCCATATTTCCATGTCAAAAATTGAAAGTGAATTAGCATTTCATATATACAGAGTTGCCACAGGCGACTAAAAGCCACTATTTGCAACTATTTTCGACCTGAGGCGACTATAGCAACTTTTTTTGCATTAAATGTCTAAGAAAGCAACTATTTTCAGGAAACTAAGACTATAGGGAAACTTTTGTGCGCTCCTAGGTTTTTTTTTTTAGCACAACTTGGGTTGGCAACCTGCGTCCCACGGTATTTTTTAGAGCACAATGAATTTTTTCTTTCTTAAAAAATGTTGATTTATCACTTTTTAATTCAAATTCGATTTATCATAAAAACGATTAAAAAAATTCGATTTATCACTTTTTAATTTGCACAGATTTCATTGTAAATCTATTTTGTTCCGCGATCGCCTTTTCAACAGTTATTGCAAATTCTGCATGATTTTAAAAAACCCAATTTTTAATATGATATTACGATGCGAGAATAATCACTTTTCACAATATATATGTGTGTATATAGATATTTATATATATGTATATAAATATATATTTGTATATAAATATATGTGTGCATATATAGATATATATTTGCTAGATCAATTATTGTTTGCACCGAAATTTCTTTAGTAAAAGTATGTTTTTTCAATCAGAAAATATTTTTTGAGTTATTTCTAGCAATTAAAAGTAATTAATTTTCTGCAAATATTCTAATTTTTTTTAATGTAAAAATTTAGTGCTAGAACACTAATGTTTGTATAAAAATTATATTTGCTACCAACATGACTAAATGGATCATGGTATGTGACAATTAAGTCATTTAAATAAAATTTTAGTCACATTTTTGTTCTTATTTAGGCAACTATTTTCATAGTTTTGGCAACTATTTTCATGCTTTAGGCTACTAAAAGCAACTATATTGTTCATTTTTGTCTGTGGAAACCCTGTAGTAGAGCAAATAATTTAGATTTATCCGTAATTGTTACGATGTCATGACCAAAATGACGGTCTGACGTTGAGTAATAAAAATTACGGATTTTGATAATTTCCATACTAATTTGCTAAACATAAGTTTTTTCCTCATAACTACCTAGAACTACGAAATTTTGTTGTCCCTAACTCATTTACTTATCTTTTTTTTTTTTTTTACTCTTCTAACAAATCTAAATACAATAAATGATTAAATATTGTAAATAATTTTATAGAAATGCGAAATTTAAAAAAAAATGATAAGAAATCTTATTAATCACTTTCAAACGGACAGTTCTGAAATATCTTCACTCCTTATCAAAAAAGCAAGAAAACATAAACCCAAAGAAATGCTGTGAACAGAAATTTTTTGTGCTTCAAATGCAAAATGATAAAGAATTCTAGTGTTAATTTTCCCTAAAAACTAAGACATTGATTTCTAAAAAATCACACTTATTTCATCATTTTACATAGAAGTAAAAATGCATTTAATAATTAATTTCAATATATTTTTTGGTCACTTTAGCTTACCAATTTAGAATTTATTGGGCTAATATAATTTTTTAATGTATTTTTTAAAGTTACGAAGCCAGCTAATTAGATTGCTTAAACAGGGAACTGATTAGCCAACTTTTATACAAAAACGTGTAAAGTTGTGAAAAATTAAAGAGCTACCAGATATATTCGTATATTTAAAATCTTATTAATTTGGCAATATTTATTTGTCTTACCTCTCGTCATTTATTAGATATCAATAACTTAAAATGGATAGAAAATATCAAAATGGATTAGAAATCCGAAGTATTTAAAATCGCAAAGGTAGAGATTAAATCTAAATTTTACTGTACTTATTGATTGTTTAAAAAATTCTATGTGTGGTAAATTTTTTTATACCTTACACAATAGATTTATTATTTCATAAAATGTAATAATTTTTTCTCCTTACGCTTTGCCAGTCATAGTACGAATGCTCAGTATTTAACCGTTTCCCTCTAGTAGAGTCGAAATCGTTCATAATGAACCCAGATTTAATGAGGAGCCGGATTTAACGAAAAAACCAAAAATACTTGTTTGGTAGGGCCAATTGGAACTTAGCTCGCTTTTAAAGAGCAAACCCCGGTTTCAGCAATCAATATTTTTGTGATTCATAAGCAGGGGTCTGTTTAGAAAAAATTACGGACCCTTCACAAAATAATTTCTTTTAATCGGAACCTTCACAAATTTGTTTATCTTCATTATTGTTTTATGTGTTGCATCGCTAAATTAGTAGCTGTAATTGCTGTTTATTTTTTAAAATTTAAATTTTTTAATTATATATTTACAGTGTTGAGCATAATCTTGTATGTCTTTACAATTTAAAATCTCCTTGAAAAAGTTTTGCAATAACGGACCCTATTTGCACAAATTCACAAAAGCGGACCCTGATTGAAAGAATGTGATTTAACGTTTATTTTATATTCACTAATTACGAGTAATTTTTTCACAATTTTACGAAAACGGACCTTTTACAAAATGTCTGGACAGACCCCTGATAAGAATTACATTTAATTCCAACTCTCCAGCTCAGTTAATCCCTTCTTAGAACAATTCTTTTTTGATATTGATGAATATTTTTCAACGTTTTTTTTTATTATTTTTTTATTTTTATTTTTTACTATTTGGGCCATAAAGCTTATCCGAAGAACTGTAACACTATAATGGGAATAGTTCAAAGCAATTTAATTACTTTTTTCATATTCTACACAGAAATAAAAAAAAAAAAGAAATAAATATTGTATTTCTAATTTAGTAAGTAACATTGAACGTTTTTGATATTTTCACAACCGCTCGGTTAAGCAGCATATATACTGTACCTTCGTGCCGCTTGCTGATTGCTATCTCCTATAGATTATATGCTTGCTATTTTGATGTGTGAAATATTGATATTAATATTATCAAATTTCTCTTTCAAGGTCATGAAACTAAGGAAATCAGAGCATAAGCTCGAAGAATTTTGATGAAAAAAAATGATAAGTACCGATTTTATAGCTTGATTTCATTTCTCTCTCTCTCATATATATATATATATATATATATATATATATATATATATATATATATATATATATATATATATATATATATATATATATATAATATGTATGATATTTATTTTACTTCATTTATAAATATAAATGTATATAAGCACAATAAAAACAAAAAGAGAAAAAAGAGAATGCTTTTATAAATTTGGAAAAACAAAGCATTAATTTCTCAGTTAAATATTAAAATAGTTTAGAACATGCAACATTAAAAAAACACTATTCTGCATTTTTCTTCACAGAATTGATTTAAGACATGTGTTTATTAAGTTTTGAATTTAAATAAACAAAATTAAATAGAGAAGGTGGATATAGTAGCGAAAGGTTTATTAACTATCAAATTATTTTGCACGCAGCTTACAGAATGTTAGTAAGTCTCATATTACTTTAATTTATATTTTTTTAAGTATTTAAATTTTGAATATGGAAACTATTTTGCATACAATAACTTAATCATTATTTCTCTTGATCAGAAGGTCAAGCTAAATTAATTAATAATACTCTCGATATAAATTATATTATGTCCTGATTATGATTTAGAAATTATGTGTCGTTATCGGCACGGCTGCTATCGTGATAGTAAATATTTTTTTAATAACTATTCTCCTTTGTTTTTCCTTTTTTCTACTAATATTTTTATATACGATTATGTTCCTGCCAGTTCGATAACTTTTCACTTTCTTTTGAGTCATTATGCCCCAACCAGTTCGAGTGATGAACTGGTTGATGATGGGGTATGTCTTCCAGAAAGTCCGGAATATGATTGAGTAATTCTGTATCGCTAGCGGTAAAAGAATTACTTGATCTATGTGCTTGTATTGCCGGGGCCGTAGTAACGATTTAGAAATTCATCTGCAGAGTGTAGTTGCAATGAATTTCTTAATCTAGGACCTGTCCGCCTTCCGGGCACTGGAAGCTTACTTGCTGTCGAGGTAATAATGCTTACTTTTTCTAACATTTTTCTTTGTTTTGCTTTTTTTCTTTTCTATGATTTTTCTAGTTATTATGCCCCAACCAGTTCGAGTGATGAACTGGTTGATGATGGGGTATGTCTTCCAGAAAGTCCGGAATATGATTGAGTAATTCTGTATCGCTCGCGGTAAAAGAATTACTTGATCTATGTGCTTGTATTGCCGGGGCCGTAGTAACGATTTAGAAATTCATCTGCAGAGTGTAGTTGCAATGAATTTCTTAATCTAGGACCTGTCCGCCTTCCGGGCACTGGAAGCTTACTTGCTGTCGAGGTAATAATGCTTACTTTTTTTAACATTTTTCTTTGTTTCGCTTTTTTTCTTTTCTATGATTTTTCTAGTTATTATGCCCCAACCAGTTCGAGTGATGAACTGGTTGATGATGGGGTATGTCTTCCAGAAAGTCCGGAATATGATTGAGTAATTCTGTATCGCTCGCGGTAAAAGAATTACTTGATCTATGTGCTTGTATTGCCGGGGCCGTAGTAACGATTTAGAAATTCATCTGCAGAGTGTAGTTGCAATGAATTTCTTAATCTAGGACCTGTCCGCCTTCCGGGCACTGGAAGCTTACTTGCTGTCGAGGTAATAATGCTTACTTTTTCTAACATTTTTCTTTGTTTTGTTTTTTTTCTTTTCTATGATTTTTCTAGTTATTATGCCCCAACCAGTTCGAGTGATGAACTGGTTGATGATGGGGTATGTCTTCCAGAAAGTCCGGAATATGATTGAGTAATTCTGTATCGCTCGCGGTAAAAGAATTACTTGATCTATGTGCTTGTATTGCCGGGGCCGTAGTAACGATTTAGAAATTCATCTGCAGAGTGTAGTTGCAATGAATTTCTTAATCTAGGACCTGTCCGCCTTCCGGGCACTGGAAGCTTACTTGCTGTCGAGGTAATAATGCTTACTTTTTCTAACATTTTTCTTTGTTTTGTTTTTTTTCTTTTCTATGATTTTTCTAGTTATTATGCCCCAACCAGTTCGAGTGATGAACTGGTTGATGATGGGGTATGTCTTCCAGAAAGTCCGGAATATGATTGAGTAATTCTGTATCGCTCGCGGTAAAAGAATTACTTGATCTATGTGCTTGTATTGCCGGGGCCGTAGTAACGATTTAGAAATTCATCTGCAGAGTGTAGTTGCAATGAATTTCTTAATCTAGGACCTGTCCGCCTTCCGGGCACTGGAAGCTTACTTGCTGTCGAGGTAATAATGCTTACTTTTTCTAACATTTTTCTTTGTTTTGCTTTTTTTCTTTTCTATGATTTTTCTAGTTATTATGCCCCAACCAGTTCGAGTGATGAACTGGTTGATGATGGGGTATGTCTTCCAGAAAGTCCGGAATATGATTGAGTAATTCTGTATCGCTAGCGGTAAAAGAATTACTTGATCTATGTGCTTGTATTGCCGGGGCCGTAGTAACGATTTAGAAATTCATCTGCAGAGTGTAGTTGCAATGAATTTCTTACTCTAGGACCTGTCCGCCTTCCGGGCACTGGAAGCTTACTTGCTGTCGAGGTAATAATGCTTACTTTTTCTAACATTTTTCTTTGTTTTGCTTTTTTTCTTTTCTATGATTTTTCTAGTTATTATGCCCCAACCAGTTCGAGTGATGAACTGGTTGATGATGGGGTATGTCTTCCAGAAAGTCCGGAATATGATTGAGTAATTCTGTATCGCTCGCGGTAAAAGAATTACTTGATCTATGTGCTTGTATTGCCGGGGCCGTAGTAACGATTTAGAAATTCATCTGCAGAGTGTAGTTGCAATGAATTTCTTAATCTAGGACCTGTCCGCCTTCCGGGCACTGGAAGCTTACTTGCTGTCGAGGTAATAATGCTTACTTTTTCTAACATTTTTCTTTGTTTCGCTTTTTTTCTTTTCTATGATTTTTCTAGTTATTATGCCCCAACCAGTTCGAGTGATGAACTGGTTGATGATGGGGTATGTCTTCCAGAAAGTCCGGAATATGATTGAGTAATTCTGTATCGCTCGCGGTAAAAGAATTATTTGATCTATGTGCTTGTATTGCCGGGGCCGTAGTAACGATTTAGAAATTCATCTGCAGAGTGTAGTTGCAATGAATTTCTTAATCTAGGACCTGTCCGCCTTCCGGGCACTGGAAGTTTACCTGCTGTCGAGGCAATAATAATTTTTTTCTTTAAATTTTTGTTTTTGTGTCTTATTTTTTGCGCAATAAAAAAATTTCCATTTAAATAATGAGGCGGGAATGCTTTTTTAAAAATAAAAAATAAAATCGATTATTTGTTTGTGCAATTACATTCCCAAAATTTTTTAATAAGATAAAAGTTTGACTTTTGAGCAGTCAATTTAATAAGATAAAAGTTTGACTTTTGAGCAGTTAATTTAATAATTAAAGACCGTGAACAAACTCTGCAGATAATATATTATCTGAAAAACTCACTCTTCACAATATTTTTTATTTAGAAGAAGTATACTTTTTTTAAAAATACTCTAACTGAGGGGAATGAGAGTTGATGACTGCCATAATTTAAAGTACTACATTTGTTCTGTTGTCATAAATAATAAATAGAATGTGAGAGGAAGATTTGCTTGCATATCAAAAGTACTATATTTTTTAAGGTTATAAAAATAACTGTATTTTATTTAAAAAAGAATTTGCTAGAAATAATGAGATGAAAAATAGTATATATAATGAGTAATAAAAGAAATAATGAGTTCGTTTTCCAGTTGTTACAATTAAAAAATGTTGTTAACCATGATGTAAATGGACCTAAGTTTGTGTACGCTAACCTGTGTTATTATTGTTCATATTTGTAAGAACCTTCATTTAAAGTCAAAATATTATCTGTTTAAACCTTGCCGAGAGATGCTAAAAAAATTTCAATGCAAGCCCAGGTAACGTTTTCTAAAAGCCAGAACAAACCATTAGTTTTTAAAAAAATTTCCAAAATAAAGACTTAATTGAACGAATTCCCTATACTATTAGTAGAGTTTTTCCAATGGCCCCCATCAAAAAGACCTTTTTCCCAAAGAAAAAAATAAAATAGTGAATTTAGTTTTGTAAGAAGGAAAAAAAATATTTTGAAAATAAGTTGAATGATAGTGTTGAATAATAGTTTTGAATAACAAATAATTGCCCAATCTAATCAAAATACCTTTAAACAAAATTTTTAAGTCATACAACCCATAAGACTACTTTTAAGCTATACGTATATCTTATTTATTCCTTTTCAGGTAAAACTCATAAATATTTTAGTTTTTCTTTTAGTTAACAGAAGTATTGAAGACTACAAATACTTGGCTTAATTTTAATATTCTTTCTTTCATCTGTTGTTTACTAAAATATGTAACTGATACGTTATTTGTTCTTTCCTTTCTCACCTTTTTTTAATCTTCATTTTTAATGTTTTTTTTTCTTCCTTTTTACTAATAACCACCTTGTTGCCTGCAATGCTGTTGTCTGGGGAAGACACTAGAATGTGCAATGGGCGTTGTAGGATGATGATGTCCCACCTCGTTGGAAGTAGGGAGGCCCCAGCAACACTTTCAAAGTATCAGGTAGTACAAAACTCTCTTCTGTTATTATTTAAGCTCTAACGTTTCCTCATATTTTTTAAATATTTTTTTTCTAATATGTAACTGTTACGTTATTTGTTCTTTCCTTTCTCACCTTTTTTTAATCTTTATTTTTAATGTTTTTTTTTCTTCCTTTTTACTAATAACCACCTTGTTGCCTGCAATGCTGTTGTCTGGGGAAGACACTGGAATGTGCAATGGGCGTTGTAGGATGATGATGTCCCACCTCGTTGGAGGTAGGGAGGCCCAGTAACACTTTCAAAGTATCAGGCAGTACAAAACTCTCTTTTGTTATTATTTAAGCTCTAACGTTTACTCATATTTTTTAAATATTTTTTTTCTAATATGTAACTGATACGTTATTTGTTCTTTCCTTTCTCATATTTTTTTAATCTTTATTTTTAATGTTTTTTTTCTTCCTTTTTACTAATAACCACCTTGTTGCCTGCAATGCTGTTGTCTGGGGAAGACACTAGAATGTGCAATGGGCGTTGTAGGATGATGTCCCACCTCGTTGGAGGTAGGGAGGCCCAGTAACACTTTCAAAGTATCAGGCAGTACAAAACTCACTTCTGTTATTATTTAAGCTCTAACGTTTCCTCATATTTTTTAAATATTTTTTTTCTAATATGTAACTGATACGTTATTTGTTCTTTCCTTTCTCACCTTTTTTTAATCTTTATTTTTAATGTTTTTTTCAAGCAATAATTATTAGAGTTTTTAAATTATTGTTTTTTTTTTATATTGTTTCCTATTTAAGTAATAAAAAGTAAATGCATGTATGCGCAACTCAAAGTGTGTATACTTTGTTTTTCAAATGGATAAAAAATTACGGAGCTACAATTATTATTATTTTTTTTTTTTTGACGTTCAGACTTACTTTTGCCCGTTAACTTTAAGAAGGTTGCCTTTTTAAAAAAATAACGAGGAAGAAATTTGTTAAAAGAAGCTTTTAATCAACTTTTAACTAAACAATTCTCAATTTTAGCATAATTCATAAAGTATTGTTATAGCAGGAAAATGATGCTCGGTAGGCTTGATTTTATTTAACAACAAATACTAAAAATAAAAAATTGTAAAAAAAAAAGAATTCCAACCCCATGCTAATTTTAGAATCATCTCAAAAAAATTGTTCTTTTTTTATAACTTTAAGTTTTTCTTTATACTTAAATAAGTTATATTAATACATTTTAGGATTTCAAATTATTTTATAGCTGTATTTAGTATGTCCAGAAAATTGTTTCAATATACTTTTTTTCATAAATTATGAAAAAAATTAGTTCTTATTTCGCAGTAAAGGAGACAATAATGTTAATGTTTTATTAATGTTCAATTGAACTGTGACTGATTTTATTATACCTAAAATTGGCATCAGTTTGGGCTAATTAATTTATTGCTTGAAACAAATAGAAACAATTTAATGTATTAAAATTATTTTTTAATTTTGTTAAGACGGCAGGAAAAATGAGGGTAAGCAGTGAAAACCATCATACTGTTCATGCATTTAATCATATAACTTGAGTAATTTTAAGTAAAATAAAATATAATAATAGGTGTATAATAAAACTCTATCGAAATATGCCCTTAAATATACCCTAATATGTATCTAGAATAGTTTTTAGATTGATTTGTAAAAAATATATTTTTAAACTTTTCTTTTTTTAGTTGATCGAAGTAATTGACGTTGTGGTTACGTTGTGTGACGTTGTCATGGGAAGAGTTATTACACCAGAGATGGGCAAACTACGGCCCGCGGGCCAACTGTGGCCCGTCGGAAGGTTTTATCCGGCCCGCGGATAGAATTTTAACTTGCCGATCCAGGGTAAATATAAAAATATGCATCCATTTTCTTGTCGACTTTTTTAAAGCTATTTATGTTCTTTCCTTTTTAACAAAGTACTGATGACCTTTTTACTTTCTCTATTTTTGTTCTACAAATAAATTGATGGAAATAGTACAGAGAGCTTCAATTGGTAAAATGTTGAAAGCAGAAGTTCTTTATAGAATAGCTGTAGATTGGCGTTTGTCTTTCTCGAGGAGCAAACTTATGGAATCTAATATAGGTGAATTATGCTTCACGTGTGGCAGACTGCGCATTTTAAGCTACAATGAGAGAACAATCTAGCAATCATCTGATAGAGTTGTTTCTAAATATGTCAATGTTTGAGTTTTACAAATCATTACCAAAAGCTAGTAAAATCTTAATAATTCATGCTCAGGAAATCAGCGCTATGTTTGCTTAATCTTAAATAATCTTAAATATAAAAATAAAATATTAGAAATAAAATAAAATAATCTTAAATATAAACAATCATTTTAGAAGTAGACTAACAGACAAGCATTTAGCCTCGTTCCTTAAAGTAAGCACATCTCACTTCGAACCTCATATAAGGAACTACTCATTTTTAACTGAAATCGAAATTTCATTCATCTCACTAAATACTTAAATTAAAACTTAAATATTGGTTTTTTTAAAAATTTAAATTTTGAAGTTTTTATTTGGCCCGCCAAAAATTTTTTTTTTCAATTTTTGGCCCTCGACCAAAAAAGTTTGCCCATCCCTGTATTACACTGTCTCATTCGACTTTTGAAATTTCAACTGTAAACGGAATTATTTAACTTCCTAAGAAATGTTTTTTCCGAGTAGCACTAAGAAATAATAATAAATGAATAAATACAATTAAAAAAATAAGTAAATTGCACTATTTTATTTTTTTTAGAAAGTTGCGATGAATTATAAGTCATTATTTTTTTCAAATTAAGAGCGAAAACGTTTATCTTACGTGAAACTTATTTTAATATCGCGAAAACTTATTTTAATTTAATATACTTTGTTACTAAGTGAATAAGGCCAAGACTCTGAAGTGAACAAATGAAAAATTTCAGTTATATTAAAAAAATATGAAGATGTAAATAAAAGTCGACATGTTTTCAGAGAGCCAAAATTCAAGCCACGTCTTTCACGTTTAGCCAGTTCTGTGTTGGGCAGTGTTTGAAGCAAATGTTTAGCTCGCTAAAATTAAGGCACCCATTTTCAAGACTTGCCAGACGTGAATGAGGAAAACGAAACTGTTTTGAAACAAAAAGTGTTTTTTTTTTTTTTTTTTTTTTTTTACCAATAGAAAGTAAAAGTAAAATACAGAATGAGAAGCACCGTGTTAGCCGAGAGTAAAACAGAGAATGCCAGTGCAACTCTTGCTCAACCAGACGCGTTTTGAAAATTTAAATAAATGAAAATAGTTGATAAAACAGTTATCAAAAATGCGATAAATCACCTTTTGCCGCACATGCTTTCAATATTGGGGATACATTGAATTTCGATTATGCCAAATTTTTAACCACCCGTGTCACATCAGCGCATTTTGATACTCACAAATCTTATTTTATTTATACGAATACTTAATTTCCCTTGTAGTTTCTCAACATTTCTCTCACACGTCAAAATGCATTTTACCTTGTTATACCACTTTCGGCCACTGCGGTTTTTCTATTTTTTTTTTTTTTTTTTTTTTTTTTTTTTTTTTTTTGTCTTTATTCAATTTTTTGTTGTCTATGTCACTCTCGGGTACTGTGATATTCCCTTTTTTTTCCTTTTCATATTTTGCTGGCAACTTCACGTTTTCTGTTTAGAATCGCTTCGGTTTTCTTCATTCACGTATGGCGATTCTTTAGAATGGGCTTCTATTTCTGAGTGCTCCAAACATGTCCACTTTTATTACCATTTTCATATTTTTAAGGCCAATGAAGTTTGTACTTTTACAGGGTTGTCACTAAAGTTTACAGGGTTTCACAGGGTTTCTCGACTAAAATGCAACTATTTGCAACTATTTTCAGCATGAGGCGACTATGGCAACTTTTTTTTGCCTGAAAAGGCTAAGAAAGCAAGTATTTTCAGGAAAAGGAGACTATTAGGAGACTTTTCTGTACTCCTAGCAATGTTTTTTTTAGCATAAATTGGGTTGAAAACCTGCGACCCACAAAATCTTCTGAACACACTGAATTTCTTTTCTTGAAAAATAAAAAATGTAAAATGAAAATAAAAAAATTAATAAGAAATAAATAAATAATTAAAAAATTGAATAAATAAATAATAAAAGAATAATTAAATTTGAGTCATTACTTTTTAATGCTTTCAATTTGCCAGATTCTATTGTAAGTCTTTCGTTTCTCGATCGCCATTTCAACGGTTATTGCTATGAAATTCTGCACGATTTAAAAAAAAACAACCAATTTTTAATATGATATTACAATGCATGAATTTTGAATCTGAGAAATCACTTTTTGCAATATATATGTATATATATAAATATATATATATATATATATATATATATATATATATATATATATATATATATATATATATATATATATATATATATATATATAAAATTTGCTAAATCAATTATTGATAAAGGGGAAAATTTCTTGGAAAAAGTGTTCTTTTTTTTTTTTTTTTTTTTTTTTTTCTTTTTTTAAACGAAAAAGTATTTTTTGAATGAATTCTAGTAATTACAAGCATTTAATTTTCTGCAGATATGCAAAATTTTTTTATATAAAAATTTAGCGATTGAACACTAACGTTTATATAAAAATTAACATATTTGCCACCAACTTGACTAAATGGATCATGGTATATGACAATTAAGTCATTTAATAACATTTTAGTCATATTTTTGCTGAATTTTAGTTCTTATTTAGGCAACTATTTTCATAGTTTTCGGCAACTATTTTCATGCTTTAGGCTACTAAAAGCAACTATTTTGTTCATTTTTTTCTGTGGCAACCCTATTTTAGTATACTACATTCGAGTCTCAATCGTTATTTTGATAAGAATTTTATGCTGACTAAAACAAACATTTGTATTATTTTAACAGATCCTTAAAACATTAAAAAAGCTTGCATCTGTATTAAAATTAAGAAGTTATTTGAAGTAATCTTTTACGTTATCTTAAGTTATGTTTTATTTTAAATTAAAGTTTCAAAATTTTATATTCAGATATTTGGAATTATTGAAATTGATAATTGAATGTTGTGGAGAATATAAACGTAATAAAATACATTTGCTGCCACGATTCACTTTCTTAAAGACCTTACGAACTCAACTTTAAAAGGAGACTATCATATTAGATATGTGTATGTAAGAATCATAATGTAAGTTCACATAATAAAAAGAACTAAGCAAAGAAATTATAGTAGCAATATTCGATGATAAATACAGCAGATCGTAATTAAAGAACATGCTCTGCAAAATTTTATGGAAAATTTACGAAAATTCGTTTTAGAATGTATAGAAACATTACTATGCTCTTTGCAAATTGTCTTTACCCCCCCCCCCCCCCCAAAAAAAAAAGACACGTAGCTCACATATTTGGCAAAATAAAACGATTTAAAAAAAAATGAATCATACAATATTCTTAAACATTCATATTTCAATACTTTTGAAATGCCATGAATAATGAACTAATTTTTTCAATAATAGAAAAAAGAAATATCGTGAATTATGTAAAACCTTAATAATGTGCATTATAATCTCTTCCAGATGATCTACATGTTTACGGAATCTTTTTAATGATTTTCCTTACAATTACGTAAATAATATAAAGAACTAATGCAAATTTGGTACATCGAAAAATTTAAAAAAGTTGAAAACAACTTATAATATATACTCATAATATACAACTTGCCACATAAAAAGTTCAGGTGTTCAAATCTTGTAAAATTATAAAAAATTTATGTATCGATTAAAATTTTTTAAAAGGAAAGCAGTCTTTGCTTTTAAGTTAGCCAAAAATTGCCTGTTGCCTAGAAACTTCGAGATATTTTTGTATTAACTACTAAAAAAAGTGTTCTCGATCTCAACGAACACAATACAATAAATGATAAGGTTTCCTTTTTTTATTATCTCAACTTCCTTGTTCAGCAACCGAGAAATACTAAGTAATTCTACTATCTTGTCTATCAGATAGTTAGTTTATGGTTATTAAATTACTCCTCCTAATTGCTTTCCCTTATTTTAGGACTACACTAAATGTAGCTTCCTAGCTCCCCAATTTTTTGAAATTTTGTCTACACCCCTATATTGCGGATCACGAATTAAAATATTTTATTTCATTACGGTTGTTGAACAGCCGATCCAATTTTTTTGTTTACTACTACTAATGTTCAAATCCGTAGCCTCGTAATAGTGAACCCAATCCAGAAGACGAGGAAACTCCTGGATTAAGTATAGGGAGAAATATGCTTTCGTGGAGGACTTTTTCTAGGAACTAACCCTCATTTGCTTTACACGGAGAGGAAGACCACGAAAACCTCCGACGGTTAGCCTGACGGCAAGGGGACTCTAGCCCATGATCCGTCTACCACCGAGGATATTTCACGTCAGCACAGTGGTCAGTGCTAGCCGGATATCGACCAGCCGTCGCCGGGATCGAACCCAGTTCACCTTATCTGAAGGCGAACGCTCTATCCCCTGAGCCATCGGGCTCACGAATCAAACTATGAAAAAAATCATAGATGCGTTAATTCAGAGAAAATACGTTTTTGTGCCTGATTTTGTAAATTAATTAATAATAACAAAGCCGCGATGGCTGAAAGGATAGAGCGTTCGCCTTTCATTGAGGTGAACCGGGTTCGAATCCAACGATATCTGGTCGCTACGAATTCGCATCCGGCTTGCACCAACCACTGTGCTGACCTGAAATATCCTCAGTGGTAGACGGATTATGTGTTAGAGTCCTTTAGCAGTCAGGCTAACCATGGGAGGTTCTCGTTTTTCTCCTCTCCATGAAACTCAAATGTGGGTTAGTATCATCAAAAAGTCCTTCACGAAGTCAAAATTTCTCTTAATACTTGATCTAGCAGTTCCCTTGTCTTGAAGATTGGATACAAAATGACAAGGCTACGGAGTTGAACATTGGTAGTCGTAAACCTAACAATTTGGCCGGCTGTTCAACGACGGTTATGCAATAAAATAGCCAGAACTAGTTAATTAACATGTTTGAAATCCTTCTCTGGAACCTTTAAGATTGACACTTAGCAATACAATTTTTGGCAACCACTTTGATTTTATTTAAGTCAAAAAATCTGCCTTAATTGAGACATAAAAGAATTTAAATAAATCTTCAGATTGATGATAATTTACAACTGTTTACCTGCAATAGGAACTGAATAGTTGTAATATAGCTCGTATTATTGATTCTAAAGTATTATTGTGTCCTATTTTTAGAAAAACCAATTATGAGTTTCAATAATTTTGGCTTTATTTCATATGGATGTTGTATAATGTGAATCACAATTATATTCGCAGTTATAATGAAATATTATGCATGATTTAACTTTGAATAAAAAGCATCGCAATTAATCAAAATAATGTATTGTAGGAATATATGATGAGGAAAGTGAATAATCCAGAAAACTTAAGAGTTTTTAAGGAATATTTCAGTTAATTTATAGTCTCTACATCTAGGTTTCTAGGCTGTAGATAATATAAACATGAATTTTAATTATTTGTTTATGTTTACCTATAGTTGAGAAAACCATATTTAGTAATTATTTATATTTAAGGCCAAGTGATATCTAATGAGATAATGCAGGGATGCCTCAGGTGACTAAAATGCGACTATTTGCAACTATTTTCGCCCTGAGGCAACTATGGCTACTTTTGTCACTTGAAAAGGCTATAAAAGCAACTATTTTCAGGAAAAGGAGACTATTGGGAGACTTTTCTGTGCTCCTAGCAGTGTTTTATTTTAGCATAAATTGGGTTGACAACCTGCGGCATCTTCTGAATATAATGAAATTTTTTTTTTCTAAAAAAAAAAAAAAAAATTGAATTGCAAATTTGAGTAATCACTTTTTAATGCTCTCAATTTTCGCGGATTCCATTGTGAATCTATTTTGTTTCTCAGTCACCTTTTCAACAGTTATTGCTACTAAACTCTGCCTGATTTTAAAGAATCCAATTTTTAATACGATACTATGATGCATTAATTCTAGCATTTAAACGTATTTAATGTTCTGCAAATATAATAATTTTTTTTTTCTATAAAAATTTAGTGTTAGAACACTAACGTTAATTTAAAAATAATCGTATTGGCCGTCAACTTGACTGAATGGATTACAATGAAGTCATTTGATAAAATTTTAGTCATGTTATTGAAAAAAATTGTTTTTATTTAGGCGACTATTTTCATGCTTAGGCTACTAGAAGCAACTATTTTGTTCATTTTTTCTGTGGCAACCCTGTAATGATATCGGGACTGGGATAGCCTGGTTAGTAGGGCACCGGGCCCATGTCTAAGAGAGAGTGGGTTTGATCCCCGTCGGCCGAACACTCCCCGTGAATTAAATGGTGACCGGTGCGCGTTAAATCTGTCGAGTCACAAAGTCCTCCATGCTAGATCAGTACCTCCTCTGGAGGTACTGATCTAAGAGTTTCCTCGTCTTCTGGATTGGTTCAAAATAACAAGACTACAGAGTTGAGTATTAGTAGTCATAAACCCAAAATTGGGTCGGCTGTTCAGCAACGGTCATAAAATAACAAAATCTAATCATATCTAATGAGATATCTAATAGTATATCTAAATGAAATGTTTATTTTATTTCATTTTATCGGGAGAAAATTCTGCCATGTAAAGGAAACAATCTAGAACTTGCAGGGAGGTCTATATTAGCAGAATTTCTTTAAAAATTTGATTATTTTACATATTTACCTTACCTTATATATTTATCCCATTTTGTATGATGATATTGTATTATAGGTAAGAGTAATACAATTTTTTCATTCATAAAAATTCTTTTTACAGAAATATGCATCCTTGGAGAAGAGCTCTAAGTTTAACAAGATCTGTTGAGGTAAATAAATAATTTTTAATAAGTCTTTTGTTTTGTATTTGTTTCATAATTAAATTTAATGTGTGTAAAAGCTCTTTTATATCTATTCTAATATTGGTCTCAACTCTCCCTACTTTTAACGGCAGACCCTTATTTTCCGTGATCACTCCAAAGCTTGCGTGCGTCTTTATTTTTAAGAGCAATTTGAAATCTCTTTTGTAAAAAGGGACATTTGTTCATTTTTCTTTGTTTGGTAAATTTTGTTTTTCATTTACAGAATATCATTATCTTTTGCCATATTAAAACTATTTCTCCTTTTCATATTTTAAGATTTTTAAATGTTTTTTCTTAAATTAATTTTAAATTAGTTTTTGGTTACGATAGTGCTAGTTTTTTCTTAATTTAATTTTTTTGTTTTGTAATATTTTTTTAATGATTTTTAAAGCTTTATTTAAATACATTTTTCTATAAATATCAGTTTATCATTAGTACAATTTTAGTAGCACAAGAGTTTTTGTGTTCATTCAATTTTTAGCTTCCAATTTATTGTCGAGTTATTTTAATACACTTTTTTGGATTATACAGAATTCATTTTATGTTTAATGCCTATTCAAGTTCTTTCTTAATTTTATTTATGCAATAGTTTCACTTAACTTAGTGTGTGTTTTGCTTTTGTAACATTGGTATTGATTTTTTATTTTTTTGGTACATTATTCTGTCTACGTAGTTTTTTTAATCTTTAGCTTTATAAATAATATATATTCTTATATTAGAGTTTGAATTGTCAACTAGTTTTTTTTAATTACTTTTAGTTAAGTATAGGCTATTTTCAATCAATTTTGTTTTGTAAATTGTATTTTTTTGTTATAAAATTTAAGCATAAATTTATATTAATACTTTTCTCCTTTTTACTGTTTAAATTTTTATGCATAATTTTTTGTTTTCAAATTATAGAATTTTATTTGTATTGTTTAATGAATGTAATACTCGAAAACCTTCATTTTTACATGTTATGCTTTTGAAAAAACATTTTTTGATTTATGAATAATATGTTAATGTTTTTTTCTACTTTTTTTGTGACTACTTTTTTTTTCTTCAAAATTTACACACGACTTTTTTGATATTGCATAAAAAGGAACTTTTGATAGGAATGTTTAAAATAATTAGAAATAAAGATTGAAAACACTGACTAACAGCTATTTAAAAAGAAAAAACTAAAGTTTCATGTTTCTTTCAGAACATAAATTAACAAGTTTTAGAACTTAATAAATATGTATAAAAACTATTTCTAATTATGCATAGCAAAATATATTATTTCAGATTGTTTTTTTATTAAATCTTTTAAAATTTCCCCCTAGAAAACTTTGTTGAAAAATAATTTTTATGAATAATTTATCAAATTTTATTCGGCCTAATATTTGGCCAAATGTTCGACGAACCGAATGTTCCACAAAAAGGCTGAATATTCGTTACATACCTGAAAAAAACCTATCTTCAACTAATTTTATTTTACATATTTATCTTACCTTACCTTATATATTTATCCCATTTTGTATGATGATATTGTATTGTAGGTAAGAGTAATATAATTTTTTCATTTATAAAAATTCTTTTTACAGAAATCTGCATCCTTGAAGAATAGCTCTTAAGTTTAACAAGATCTGCTCAGGTAAATAAATAATTTTTAATAAATCTTTTGATTTGTATTTATTTTATAATTAAATTTAATGTGTGTAAAAGCTTTTTTTTGTATTTGGAATACTCTTTTGATGCTTTTTCTAATATTGGTCTCAACTCTCCCTTTTTTTTATTGGAGGCCCCTTATTTTTTGTGATCACTCAAAAGCTTCTTAAAACTTACTACGTTCTTATTTTTAACAGTATTGTGAATTTTTTTTTACAAAAAGGGACATTTGTTCTTTCTGGTAAACTTCTTTTTAATTTACAGAATATCACTTTCTTTTGCCGCATTAAAACTATTTCACCTTTTTATATTTTAAGTTTTTTCTTACCATAATTTTTAAAATAGTTTTAGGTTACGATAGTGCTACTTTTTTCTTAATTTACTTTTTTTGTTTAGTAATTTTTTTAAAATGATTTTAAAAGTTTTATTACATTAATTTTTCTATAAGTTTCAGTTTAGTATTAGTACATGTGAAGTATAAAGCATTAATATTAGTTTTTGTGTTCATTTAATTTTAGCTTCCAAGTAAATGTTTTGATGTGATTTACGAAATTCTGATTTTCTTTTACTTAATCCATATTTTATTATTTTTGTTTTTATACTTCATGCCTTTTGATAATATCTTTTTGTATTTTAATATTATTTCGAAACTGTAATATCTGTTAATTAATTTGTTGTCGAGTTATTTTAATACACTTTTTTGAGTTATTTACAGAATTTTTTTTACGTTTAATGCCTTAATTTTATTTATGCAAAAGTTTCACTTTAGTCTGTGTTTGCTTTTGTAACATATATTGATTTTTGATTTTTTCGTACATTATTCTGTCTACAGATTTTATCCTTAGCTGTATAAATAATATATATTTTTATATTAGACTTTAATTTGTTAACTTCGTTTTTTTTATATTTGATTTCTTTTAGTTTAGTATAGGTTATTATCAATCAATGTTTTTATTTGTAAATTGCATTTTTTTTTGTCATAAAATTTAAGCATAAATTTATATTAATACTTTTCTCCTTTTTACTGTTTAATTAATTTTATTTTGTATATATATATATATATATATATATATATATATATATATATATATATATATATATATATATATATATATATATATATATATATATATTGTAAATTGTAGAATTTGATCTATATTGTTTAATGAATGGTAATACTCGTATACCTTCATTTTTGAATGTTATGCAATTACAGCATTTTTTGATTTATGAATAATATGTTTGTTTTTTTTGCATGTAGAAGTGTTTTTATTTTAATTTAAGTATTAGTACACTTCACATAAGTTTATAATAGTATTACTTTATCTACTTTTACATTTTAGTTATTTAGTATATTTACTTGTTTGATTTTTAGAGTTCAATTTACTTGAATTTAAATAATATATTTAAGTTTTTGTATTCTACGTATTAGCAACTCTTTTTTTTATTTCATTAATTTATGTATTAAATTTAGTTTACTGTTAAAACATTTAAAATTAGTTTCCACTAATATTAGTCTCCATTAATATAAGTTTCCATTAATATTAATTTATCTTTATTAACTGTATTGTTTATATAAATTTTTTTTTTTTGATTTACATGATTATATATTCTAATTTTTCTTACGCATATTTTTCACTCGTTTTTAAAATAATTATTACTTATTAATAATTTTTTTCTACGTTTTTTTCTTTAATTTACTAAATTTCATTTTATTTTGCCAAATAAATAATATAATATATAATTTGTGCTTTATGTGTTTACAATTTATCCTTTCCACTATTTTTCAGTGTCAAATTTAGACTACCCATTACTTTGTGTTTTGAGAATTAAAAAGCCAAATCTGTCATATTTTTACTTAGAGAAAACATACTTTGGTGTCTAATGAGATATTTTAGAAATAGATATACTAATTATTTAGCTTATTTAAAGCATTCATTAAAACAAAAATTATTTAGGGTGATATCTCTTTTTTCCAGCTCACTGTAAGCAGTTTACATTAATAGAACCATTATTATTTCCATCTATTGTTATCCTATTTTTGTTTAAGTTTCAAAACTTGTTATTTATATTTTTTCAAAAAAAAATTTTAATCTGATTTTTAAATTATTTTTACTTTAGAATTTCATTGGTATTCCAAATTGTGAACAGTTTTATTTAATGTCATTTAAAGGTAGAATTGAATTACTTAACTTTCGGAATTTGGTTTCCTCTTACTTTATAGGTTGAAAGTTTTCTAAACTTATGTTTGTAGAAGAAAAAAAATATACATACATTTTTATAAGGTTTAATTGAATATTACTACAATTAATATTTGTCACCAATTATTAGTTCTGTCAAAATGTTACTGCACTTGTAATGTTTTACTGAAGAATTACTTTAGTTGTAGTCTGAATATATTGTTAAAATTTTCAGTTAATCTTGTTTGATTGCAAAATTAAATTATTTTGCTTGTAGATTTTAGATTTGTGTGCTATTGTTTAATTCAAAAAATTTAATTTTATTTTGAATTGTGAATGATATTTTGAGCTAGAGTATTTTGTGTACTTTTTTCTTTAAATACTTTTAATTACTGTGCGCTTAGCTTTAGTAAACTTAAAAGTAGTTTTGTTTCAATTCTCTGTTGAGTTTTCTAGTAATTTTGTGCTTCTATAACACAACTTTATTTTATTATTTAGGTTATTATTATTTATTTAATTACTAACACTTTTTTATCTATAGATTGGAGTTTTACTTAAATTTGTATTCTATAAGGTTTTGTATTATTGCAATTAATTTTAGTAAAATATTAGCATAATTATTTATTTTTCTTTCTATTAATTTTTTTTCTTATTTACTTTATTTTGCTTAATTATTTATTTTATTTAGTTAGTTAATTTATTTATTTATTTTTATTTATTTATAGATCTATTAATTTTGCTTAAATGTTAGAATATGATTTACTTTCTTTTATATATATTATTTATTTCAATTTTTTTCATTTTAGTTTTGTGAAAGTTTTTGTGACTTTTTTTATTAATTTTAGTTAGTCTTATTATTTTATGTTCATTTTTCTTAGATTATTGTTTAATTGTTGCCATTATCTTTGTTTATTGTTTCTCGTATATCATACAGAATTTGTTTTTTTTTTGTTAAATTAAAATAAAACTTTTATTTTATGACTTTAAAATTCTTTTCCTTCATATTTTTTTTTTGTTTTGTTTTAATTTAGTATTTGTTTGCATCAATAATGAGAAAAATCTTGCAGATTTTCTTGCAATTCTGAATGGCAACGGAAAAATAACATCATCCATGAAAAAAGGAGTTATTAGCTTTGATTTCAGCTAATATATAATAGCCAAAAATTTAAAACATAAATTGATAATTTCTATATTTATTAATTGCAAATTAAAAAAGAATAATGTTAAATATAATTTCAGACGAACTAGAGTGTGTTTTGGAGCAAATAAGTGTTTTGGAGCAAATTTAATATTGAACATTTATATCAATTATATAAATAATTTAAAGCTTCTTTAGCTCATGACCTATTTACTTCTAGATGTTATCTAATTATATAACAATTTTCTGATTCAACGAACATTTTTCACTAAAAATTACATTTACTGAAGGAATCTTATCTGAAATAAATATTGTTTTTCAAACTTATAACATTCATATAAATTACGCTGTTTTATTTATTTTTCTTTTATCACTTCGATGTTTTTATTTTTTCTTCTGCATTTTCACATTGATTATTTTATTAAATTGGATACTTTTATTGATGTAATATAGCAATTTAGAAAAGAAGAAGTTTCAGGTCAACCTTTTTTCGAACACCTTTTCTGTTTGCAAACATGACTTCGAATTTATAAGTCTTTATAATGAATTTAATCTACATCTACGCATCATAAGTAAATAACATTTGGGAAATATCAGAAGGAAACAATATTAATTAACCTTTTATTTAACCCATCCTTCTTTTTTACTATCTACGAGAGATCATTAATAGCTAAGGCAGGTGTTTAACAGTTTACTACTAAGTAGAACTTTTTTTTTATGTCCAGACATCAGTAAAGCAACAACCTTGATTTTGCTTCACTGATAAGAAACAAAGGTCTCTGTAATCAATCTATAGTTTCAAGAAATTATAAATTTTAAAAAATTTAGTTTTAAATTAATATAAATAGAATTGTTTAATTCTGTAGAAAAATATTATTTAAAAAATATTGACTCGTTTTAGAGCAAAAAATTTTAGATTGTTTAATGATTTATAATTTCTTTTCATTTATTCAGAAAATGTATGAGAAGAAATTAGAGAAATAGTTTAGAGAATTTTAAGAAATATTTAAACTATTTTCGGTGCATAGTTTAATATATGGTAAATAAATTTACAATATGAAAACAAAAGGACCGTCTTCCTCTTTACTACTTAGAAACGAAGGATTTTGTTATCATTCTATAATTATAAAAAGAAATGTGTTATAAAGAGGTAATAATAATGAACTTTTTGTTACAGTGTCTACAACAAGGGAACTCAGACCTGTGGAACTGCTTTTGTGATGCGTTGCTTACAGCTGTAGAGTCATTTGATGAAGTAACATAATTTTAGGGGAAAATCTAGTTTAAAATAAATTGAGTAATGACCACTAACTATTACTATCCCCCTTTCCTTGAGCTAATTAGAATTCTATCCTTATACTTCAATTATAATGGAATGTGACACTCTAAGAAGTTTCATCATTAGTTCACAAAAAATGACAACGCTAACGCTAGAATCTAAACGGTTTCTTTTGTCAAATGTTTTACAGAGTGAAAGAAAGATCTTACAGGTCTCCCAGTTCTTCAACCTCCTTTCCGGGGATTTCACAATGATCTAGGATCTACTGAATTCTCTATTTAGGATCGCTTGAATTTGATTTGCTTCATTATGAACTTGATCCTCTATGTATAATAGGTTCGAACATTTTATTTCAGTATTATATTGAATGCAGGTATATTCATATACTGGTGGATGTAATTAAAATAATATTTCGTGTTGGTGTCATCATTTACCTCCAAAACATAAGTTTTAAAATCAAGTCTAGTCCTCGCAGATACATTTTAAATTTAGAGAAAGTCATTTATGTACTCAATATAATTTTATATTGACCTTTACCAGCACAAATACAAAATGCTGTGCTGAACATTAACTGTTGTAACGTGTTGTCTTAGCATTACTACAAATTCTAATAATGGGTAAATTAAGTGTCGGTGTTAACACTGAAAAAGTTTAATTTAATTTACCCATACAGTTTTATGAAGAACGTGTTCACTTTTAATTTGCTTGACATGAGCTGTTCGATAATATCGATTAGGGTAGGTAATTACAAAAACATTTAAAAATAATTCTAGGAAAAAAGGGTCAGTGATCCAGAAATAATATACTATATGAAACGGATGCAAAACAGGCGACTCTCCAGCGGCAGCAAGATGTTTACCCCTATCGTATACTGCCCGCGATAGCCACAGAACGTAATAAAAACTTAGAGAATTTTTTTTTTTTTTTAAATAAAAAGAAGACTGATATTAAGCAGTGCACCGAAGCTTTAGAAGCTTATAATCTTAATATAGTTTTTGATCACTTATCTCAATATTTTTAATGCCACAAAATAATAACGCAATACTTTAAAATTAAAATAATCACTTTTAAAGTTCTAAGATATCATTTCATAGCTAATGTGAGTTGTTTTTCGTTTGTGTTTTCGAAGGTTTTTTGTTGGTTTACTACGCCTTTTAAATACAATACTATAACGATTCCTAAATTTGTGTTAGATAAAATTGAATCGATAGATCATTTTCTTCACGAGCGCAATTCGAAAATAATAAGTTTTATATTCAAATAAATTTTAATTTAATTTTGAATTATTAGCCCTTTTGATTCGTGTCTGTTCTTATTCGCTTGAACGAAATAAAAGAAACATTATTTCACTTGTATGCAAAGCAATATAAACTGTGTAATAAGTGCAAGTACAAAATCGTCTCTGGGTTGGTTTTAAATACAGCAATATATATATAAAAAATCCATAACTTCCAGTGGAGGAACGTATTTTTTTTCCTTATTTTTGTGTTACTTACTAGACTAACATTTAAATGTTTGAATTGAGTCTTCGGTATCAACCATTCTATGTAGTTACTATATGAATCAATAGATAGAGCAATCAAAATTTTAAGCTAACTTTTTTTTTTTTTACTTGCCACAATTAAGTATTTAACATCAATAGATTCTGATTATTAAAATACAATTAATTATAGTGAGAAAAATTTCCAATATTGATGACAGGCATTTATATTAAATAAATAAAGTATAAAATAATTGCTTAAGAGAGGAGAACAACGTTCGCTAATTCACTTTTTCAAAGTGAGAATTTAAAGCATTTCATCATGACAGACTTCATAACATGTAAAAAAACTAATAAATTATTTTTAAAAATGGTTAGTCATATTAGTAAATAAACATACAATAAATTCAAAATAACTTGTACGTGATGGATGCATAAAATTGTTTCGCTTTTTTTTTTTATTAATTGAAGGATTATTAGCTATGTTTTTTTCTAATCAGAATGTTTTTTTCTAACAAATATGAAAACAATTTTGTAAAAACTTGCTCATAAATTCACGATTAATAAATATACAATTCAGTTAAGTTGATTTTTAAAACAGCCTATTCTATAAATTGTAGTGGTGCCATCTATCAATCTATAAAGTAAAACTCCGAAACGGCTTTATAATTTTATTTAATATGAACTTGATCTAATAATATCATTATTTCCTTATTATAAAAACTAAATTTAAACTAACAATATTTAAAATATGTAAATTTGGAAAAATAATTCTCATTTAAAGTAGTCATTCCTTTAATTATACTACTCATTTACTAATGATAATTAAAGTATGAGTATTTATAAGATTTTGCTGAGCAGTCACATAACAGTCATTCATCTGAAATAATTATTCATTTAAATATGTTCCTAAAAACCAAGGTTATAAAATTTTTTAAACTGATTTGCTGATTTATTGCTTCGAACACAGCAAGATTATTTTTTCCCTCTCAAAATTTCCATCCGATTGTAATTAAAATTCTTTTTTTTTTTGTTTCAATTACTTGATACTTTAAATCACAGATAGTTAAAAACTCAGATAAATCCCATTGCTTTAAGAAACTGCTAACATTATTTAAGTGAATATGGTAGCTTGTGTTAATTCATTTTAGTATGTTATCAGTGGCTTAAATAAACTCTGGCGCGTCCCCTGCATGATTTTTAAATTTAAACTTCACACAAATTTTTAAAATGGAACAATTTTTATATAATATTTCTATTATAATATATATATATATTATTATATATAATATATTATATAATATTTCTATTTTAATTTATTAAATTAGTTTAACATCAATTATTAAGGAATTAATAATTGGAATGGAAGGCGAAATCAAAGCATTGTATACACTTACACTTTAAAATGAAGTTTATCTAATAGATATAAGAGAAAAGCTAATTTTTTTTGTAATTCATTCAGTAGAGAACCAGTTTTGACTGATGGTGACTTTAAATTAAACTTATCTCTATTAAATTTGTTAATTAAACTTGACATTATCTGTTTTAATGTCTAAATTCCAGAAAGAGCGAGACACAGTTTATCCGCTTGAATTAAATTTCAAAAGAAGTTTTCTTTTCGAAAAATAGCCTTCTAAATAGCATTTTTTTGTTGTTTTGTTCTAAAATCACAAATTTTATTTCACTTTTTTTCACGAATGTCTGAAGTTCAGAACCAAAAAAAGCAAATTATTCGCCCTCTCAATTAAAAATCAGAGGTAAAATAAAGTTTTCAATTTTAAAAATAACTTCAAAGTTGACTTTTTTTTTTTAATTATCAATTTAACTTGGCATTATTTTCATAAATGTGTAAATTTCAGAAAAGGCGGTGCACATTATTCGCTTCCTTGAACAGTGGAATAAATTAAAATTATGCTAAAAAGCAAGCTAATATTGAAGTAGAAAATTTATGCGAAACCAATCGTTTAAATAAAGAATTATGAACAAAAAAAAAATAAAATTTCTCGTCATAACGGGTTAAACGAAGATCTGTTTGCCAGATCCCCTCAGAACAAAGAAATAAGTTAAATATTTTCTTAAAAGCGGGTCTTTGACAGAAATTCATTGTTAAGAAAAATAATAAGAGTTTTCAAATTTTAGTGTTAACTTTCACATTCAGGAAAAACCTTTATCAAAAATAGTTTGTATCAAATGTTAATTATTTTTATTACTTAAAAATTTGGGCAAAATGGGACAAATATTTTCTAAAATATCTCTAACTCAGTGGCGCGACAGCATATCTCAGTTTTCTGGGGTGAAGGAGCAGATGTTCCGTTCAGGTGGTCAGCCGAACGCGGAACCGCCAGTGTTTAGTTCCCAAGCATGCTTGGTACTCATTTATCGACACTGAAGGGATGAAATTTCTAAATATCAAATTTTAGAAAAATTCGCATTTTTAAATTTGACTTCAGAAGAACACAGATTCGATACATTCATACTGACCAATATATTCGGACGCTATTTCCTAGATTGCAGCTACTCTCAATATTTGAGCTTCAGGAATCCGAATGCTTCGAGAAAAAAAAGTGGTATGTTTTGTTTACTCGTCTAATTTCGAAACTCGTGATAATTGCTAAGAATCAATAAATAGTATAAGAAAAGACTTTTTACTCGGCCTTTCATCACGGAAACCGGCGGTTTTTTAAAGGGTATATGGAGCCCAATAATAATTACAAATTTTTTAAAAAAAAAATAGAATAACCAAAAGCTTTTTTGATCTAAAGATTGGCACGTGATGCTACCTTAATAGTTTTAGCGAATTATAAATATTTTTATAAAACGCTGCAGATGCCATAAAGGATATAAAATCGTAAGAAAACATATTTTCCCTATTCTTTCCGGCTACAGAACTCGAAATGATTGATGTGGCAGAACACCGATTTAATAAACACAGAATGACTACCATTAACTTTGAAATGAATAATTGACTTTTGTAATTGTTTCAACTTTAATAATATTAAAATTAGGTGTTGTGTCAGATCGACGAATTCTTCTGGACAAATCTAGTATAAACTGAAAATGAGCTGAATTTCAAGAGAAAAAATACAAATGATACAAACATTGAAAATGGTTATTAGAGAAAAATTTTTCTTTACAATTAAACTTGTTTACTTTCTCTGTAAAGTTTGTCGGAAACTACTAGTGCATTTATTTAATGAAAATCGCAAGAAGCTGAAATGTTATATTATTGCTTAATTAAAACTTCATTTGCTTTAAAACTACACTGATTGGGAAAAACAGTCGACATGTTTCAAGCGCTCAAAAATAGACGCTCATTTTCCAGAGGTGTGTGACAAACGTAGACTTAATTATAAAACATAAAGTTACCAACGAAAAATGGGAAATACAGATCAGAGACAAAACTAAAAGACTTCAGTAGCCAAGTTATTTTTTAGAAACTGCTAACTTTTTCTGTGCCATTTTGCTTAAATAATTTAATAGAAATAACCGACATATTAAATAAATAATAATTGGATGTAAATACAATTTGAAGATTTCAAAAATTGTTACTAATTTAATTTAATTGTCTAAATTCTCGGAACCCTAGGGTACCACGAAACACGTTTTATGAGCTTCGCACGCCGAATTCAGATTTTTGACTCAACTCTTAAGAAGTAACCACAATAATGTTTGAATTTTTAATATACAGTCGAACCCCGATTTAACGAATTCATAGAGACTAAAGATATTATTCGCTAAAGCTGGGACAATTCGTAATATCGGGGCAAAATAAAATAAAAAAATTGTCCAACCTTATGAAATATTCGAACATCTCTAATAAGCAAATACACGAAATAAAAAGAAATCTTAACACTTTTTATATAGGAACAGCGAATGATTATTTGAAATTATATGACACGCTGATTATTTTGAAATTTTAAAGCATTTCGTGAGTAAGGTTTGCTTATTTGTTTCTTTAATAAGTTCTTTTTCGACGTCAAGAATATACTCCTACATTTACATTCGGTAAGTTTTCACTTTTTTCAAACCGTGCCAGAAAAAGTAACAGTTTTTACTAGAGATTCAATAATCATCGACTTCTGAGTCATTATCTCCTATAAATCTACTTCATAAAATTCGATAAATCGCAAAATTCGGTATATAGGGGTTCGTTAAATTGGGATTCGGCTGTATCACAATGGTGTCAGATAGCACGGAAATTAATTCTCGTTCTGATATTATAAATGTGATCAAAATATAAAAATTCCGTGGAGATGGGATTGGTTAGAAAAGAAAGTGGATGGTGTCCTAGAAGTTATCAGAAAATGTGGTATAGCTTATTGCGTCGTGTGCTGTAATGAGGTATCACACATGACTCTACAGTACCTGGCTAAATTATGAGATTCTATGTTAATTATCAGGTGATACATACAGCTTATTGTTTCTAGGCAACTGAAACCGGTTTGCAATTGTTTATGCTCGTCTATCAATTGGTTAAATTCGACGATTAGATACATGAGACATAGAGAATATTTATTTTATCAGGTATTTTATAAGTACATTATAATAATTAGACCAAATTATTCGACGTGCTGTAGTATTTCATTAATTACATGTTTTTCACGAGTTAATACGCAATATTTTCATATTTAAACATACGTGTAATGAGTTTTTATTCAGGAGATTTTTTTTATATACTTCCTATTTGTATTTATTTTGCATTAATTGATACATAAACAAGTGCAAACCGGTTTCAGCCGCATGAAAACCATAATGCTGTCTATAGAGTATATCACGTGATAATTAAGATTTTACATAGAATCTTAGAGTGCGTCTCATAATTTAGCCAGGTACTGTAGAGTAGTGTGAAAACGAACGAATCGATATTTTAATCAACTCTTTTGTGAATCGATTCATCAAGTTCATTTTAAAAAAAGAATCGGTTTTCTCCCCCGCCTAAATAAGGTTAATTATATAGGGTTCGGTAGGTGAAAAATATTGGGAACCGCTGACCTAGATCAACTAATTCAAATACTAAAACAGTCACAATCTCCTCTTACAACGACTCTTCCATTATAACGAGCATTTAAAAAAAAGAATCGATTCATAAATTTGTTCAGTTTAGTAAATCGATAGGCACTACTCTAGAAAGTATGCGGTACATGTACCAGTAACTTCAGTATGTTATCAAATTTGATTAAGATTTAAATGCAATATATATTTAGAAATAAAGTAAAACTGTTACGTTGAAAGCAACGCTTGAAGTGAAACATAAACCTTTACTTTAATTCACATCCTGGTCCAATTCTTTCAACACTTAATAATCAAAGTTTGTTTTATTTTATTTATCTTAAAAGGAAACACTTGATTGTATGGTAATTAGTTTGAATCTTTAAACAAAATTAAGTAGAATAGTATTTATAGTGCTTTTTTAATAGATTTTGCTTGTCTTTTTTTTAAATTGAAATAAAATAACTTAGCAAATCGTCTACTCATATTTATGCAGTTTTTTTTTTCTTCACATAACATAAATTTTTAAGAAAACCAACCGACCACGGTGCATAATAAGTAAATCAATAAATCTGAAAAGAAATCAAAAGGAGCGATCACTTATGCAGGTGTTCAAAGAAATAAATTAAAGGCGGTGTGGGAGTTTTCCCATTAATCCCCCTAATAAGGATGACATGCAAGGGAAAGGAAATCGTATTTTTAAAACTTAGTTTGCAAAATCTCGTAAATTTTTCCCAACAAGCTCGATATTTATTTGATTGTTAGGGGAGAGTCTGGTAGCCCCGCCCACTTAAGGAGTATTGCTTATATTTCTGTATAATATTGAGTAATAATCAATATTTTTGTAAGTTTCTATTGTTTTATCATCTAATTAAATAATGCAAAAAGAATAAACAAAGAAAAGAATAGTTTAACTTAAAAAAATAGAAATCTCTTTTCAAAATGTGTCGGGTAGCCCAGGCCAGTTACAAAAATTATGTTTTTTGACTGTATTTTCAGGTGTAAAGGAAAATGACTAATGTATTGACCTTTGGCCAAGGTATTGACAATTGATAAACCTCATTTATCACAAAATTATTTTAGTTATTACATATGTATATACTTTTAGTGAATTCTATCATTTAATAACAACAATATTTGTTGTTAAAAATGCATATAACATTCAAATTTGAAACAATAAAATAATAATCTTTGCAACCGTACATTTATCGACGAAATAAAATTGGACGGTGATACCCGAAATCCATTTTTTTTTTGTAATTAATTGAGCAATTTTTCACATATAAACTTCTTTCTTTGTGCAAATTAAACTTAAGACTACATACTTTAATGCTGTATGTATAGAAAAAATTATTTTTTTAGTATTAAAATGAATTTTAATCGAAACATTCAACCAATTTTTCTTAATTTCATGACTACTGTATTCAACATATTTTCAAAACTATTATTGTTCACCATGTTACCAGCTGCATAAATACTTGAAACTTTGAACGAAACTTGAAACTTTTTTTAATATAAACAATTAATGTCCGATGGCCCATTGACTTGAAAAAATATTCTTTACATATGAAATTGACAGTGGGCGGGGGTACCAGACTCTCCCCTATGCTTTTATCGTATATTAATTTGATTTAAACAAATATTAATTTCATTACTTTGATTTTTAGCTAGTCTAATTTATCAACGAGTTTTCGCGGTATGAAAAAAATCTTCGAAATTTTCGTGTCTCCTACATTTATCCGATAAAATATTGATTTAAGAAGTTCTATGTCGAATTCAGGGACCGTCTACTAATTTTTCAAAACTCATAAAACGTATGGATTTTATTTGTTTCAGAACTTTTGTAGTTTATGAGCTGTTTTTATTATTATTTTTTTAATTAACGTAGACAACGCAACAATTTCTTAATTAAAATTAGTAAAATTTAAACATGAAAATTGAGGGGTCATTTACTTTTAACTATTTTTAATAAATATTTATTTAAAATAAAAAAAATCTCTATATCGTTACTTTTCGTGTCTCTTATATTTATTCGATTTAATAATGATTTAAGAATTTTAAAAAAATTGTGAAAGTTCCATTTCGAAATGAGGGACCGTCCATTAATTCCTTAAAACTGTTTAGTCTTAACAGAATTTCCTTGTTTCAAAATTTGAAGATTATGAGCCTTTTTTTTAAAAAAAAAAAAAGGATCAACGATTTCTTAAAATTGAATCACAGGAGTTGATGGGTCGTTTATTTTACTATTTTTTATCTTGTACAAAAATTCTTTGATTTAGTTCATCTGACTTAACAAAACAATTGAATACAATGATTTTTAAGAACAATTCAATAATTAATCACAGAATTTTTAAATGTGAATTATAAATCGGTACGGGCGCTGGCAGAATAATATAAGAGGGGGTGCAACTCTCAAACAAACTGCCACCTCCCCCCCCCCCAATTTAGTTTTACATATTCTGTTATTATATTTTGTTTTGTTATTACATATATTTTCATCTGTTAATTTTTTTCAATATACATTTCTTCATTGTTAACAAGATATTTAAAAAAAAGTACGAATATCTCGTGCTTGCAAATTTTGCCACTAGAAACTGTACTGATGGCGCTGGCATGGCTACTGACTTTGAAACACAAATAACTACAAACAGTAGTTTCGTATACTAACGTGTTTGTGCACGCTTAACATTGGTATCTATTGTGTTGATGAAGTTTTACAGTTGTGAGAAGTCAGTCTGTGTAATACACCTTTGTTAAACTAAATAACTAATAGAAAATATAATATTATTTATATTTTATTAAATGAAATTTAAAAATATAGCTTAGATATCTGCCAAATTTCTGCATGCTCAGTGTGCATAAGAAAAGAATCAAAGATGATCAGAATTCATTGAAAAAGTTATAAACAGATTTGGACAGCAAGCAAGACGATTACAATACTTGTTTGATTGAACATTTTTTTAATTGTTATCTATCAATAATTACTTAATTATGTTTTTGAATAAAAATATTTTATAACAAAATTGTTTTTCTGTATCTCTTTAATTGTTTAAAAAAAAGCCAGGGGGGTGCAAGTGCACCCCGCTGCCGGCGCCCTTGTAAATAGGGATCGACCATTAATTACTTTTGCACTGTTTTTTCATTTCTTTGATATTCTGTTTCCATATCAACTTTTATACTAAGATTTTTTTTCTTTTCCTTCTTATCAGTTAAAAAGAATATTTTTTTTAAAAAAAAGGTGTTTTTCTCAGATATACAGTTGAGAGCATAACCATTCTGCTGAAAAAAAAATGATAATAAAGTGTTTAAATGGAAAAGAAAACAACGAAAAGCACAGTTCGACCAGTGATTAGAAAAACCAAATTATTTTTGTAGTTTACTGCAACTCTTTGTTACAAATGTAGTTAACTACTTTTTTTAAAAAATGTAGTGACTACAAACTAGTTTGGAATTTAGTAACTATTTCGCTACATTAAGGGCACGAACTTTGATGGAGAACTTAATTTTGTTCCAAATGGTTTTGAATACATGAAATATACGAGAATAACTAAGAAATATTTATTAATGCGTATATGAGCCAGTTTGTTATTCCAAAAAACAAAAATTCGAATTTGTTCATTTAACCTTCAATTTTTTATGCCTTTTTCGAATATTTGATTTAAGAAATGCGAAATTATCAAATAATTGCAATTTCTTATTGTTTAATGCTTCCTCCAAGACATTAAGTCAGTGATTCTCAACCACTGCGCCGCGGCACTTTTGAGTGCCGCCAAATATTAGAAATCCTACAATAAAAATTATAATGCTTTTTTTTATTACAAGTAAAGTTTAAACTAAAGAAAAGTGTATAGATATATAATATTATATATATACTTTTTATAATTTTTCCACGCTTTAACCGCGTGAACATCTCTTTGTGGGCGATTGTCTTGTCTCTGCCAATCTTAAAAAAAGTTAAAATAAGAAGGAAGTGTTTAAATTGTCTTAGACACACAATTTTGAAAAATGTTGAAATTAGTAGGAAATTTAATGACTATTAAAATTATTAATTAACAAAGGCTAAAACAAGCTAAATACTAACTTCCAAGCGAAAATAAAAGCTAATCATTAAAGTAAACCATGCAATTAATAGTTGTTAAAACAAATTAACAAAGGATAACTAGCAAAAAAAATCTAACAATTAATAATTAGCAAATAACTAACTAACAAGAAATCACAAAAAATAATAATTAATCTGAAAAAACTATGGAAAACAAGCCTACAATTAATAACTAGCAAAAAAAACTGTTACTAACTAATAAAAAATTAGTCGAAAGAAATAATTAATCCCTTAATAAATGTGCTTTTGTAGTACATATTATTTTATTTCACATTCAAAATTATTCCTTCCTTCCTCAATGGCACGACAGCCACGGGTGGGCCCTGGCCTTCTCAATCAACTTCCTCCAGGCCTGCCTCTGCCTGGCAGTTGTCTTCCAGTTTGAGACTTTTAAGACTGAAAAGTCTCTTTCCACGCAGTCGGAAGTGCATTATTATCACAAACTATTTAACACAGTGTATTATAGGTAAGTAAACAACTTTTAAACTAATTTTTTTCATTGTGTGCCGTCAAATTTCGAAATGTTTAAAAGTGCGCAGCAACAAAAAAAAAAAAAGGTTGAGAATCACTGCATTAAGTACATCGAAAATGCTCCATTTTTTTAAAAATAACATCAATATTTCACATTCGCGTTTGAAAGTGTGACCAAAGTGATTATGGCTATTTTTCGTAATGGTTAGTTTGAAATATTAGTTACACTTGATTTTAAATACGTAATTTTTCTGTTACAGCTCATTGCAGCTGTCATTTTCATTGCATCCATTGATGGACCTGCGAAGATTTGTACCCATCAAATTCGAAACATTTGTTGCGATAGAACCGTATTTTATTTTCTAAACTGACATTAAAAGCAGCAATCACTACAAACTATTGTTATTTTTTTTAATCGCACTACTTACTACAGGGTGCGTAGTCAAATTATTCAACAAAAAATAAGCACCTTTTAAGCACTCGAAAAATATTTTTAAGCACTTTAAAAAAATATCATAATTTGGCAGGGTTTTTGACAATTGACGGTTTTATCTTGTTTTAACCATCATGGCAAAAAAAAAAAAAAAAAAAAACTTTTGGCATTGTTTTGGACAATTGTCAAAAATCATGATATTTTGAATTATGTAAAACGAATGACGTTTTCGTAAGCTACGGACTAACAATACGTCGAAATAGATAGGGGTTGAATTAATTATAAAAACGTTGAATAGAACAATGTGAACTGTGTCTTGTTGCATAATTCAAAGTGAAAATCAAAATAGTAATGAAAAAATCTCATTTTAAAAAATGAAAAAATAAACACTTTTTAAAAATACCCAATGAAAAAAGCACCTTTAAGGGCTTTTAAAAAACGAAAAGAAGCACTTTTCAAAGACGCTACGCACCCTGTTACTACACTACCTTTCTTTTAAAAAAAAGTAGCACTCTACACTACAAACTACGCAAAAAGTAGCGACTACAGTAGTTTCATTATCTTGTGGTGTGCTACTTTTTTACCTCTTGGGTTCGAAGTTCAAAGGATTTAAAGAATGATTTGTATGCAACCTATTAAGAAAGGGCCTGGATAGCCTGGACCCATGTCCAAGAGGGCGTGGGTTCGATCACTGTCTGCCGAAGACTCCCCATGTAGTAAGTGGTGTCTGATGCACGTTAAATCTGTCGAGTCACAAAGTCCTCCATGTTTCCATTAAAAATCACACCTCTGGGCTGCTGATCCAGGAGTTTTCTGGATTGGTTCAAAATGACGAGGTTACGGAGTTGAACATTAGTAGTCGTGGACTTAAAAGTTGGGTCGGCTGCTCAACGAGAGAGTTATTAAAAAACCTATTAAGAGATTTCATATATTAATTGTACTTTGTTCGAATTGCATTGAGGAGCAGTGTTTGCAACCTGTTTCGCTACTAAACGTTTACTAAATTATGATTTACGATAAAAATTTTAATCAGTCACGAATATGATTTTAATTTTATTTTATGTCCAGTGTTTAAAATTCCTAGTTTTGTAATTTCGAATACCAGAATACAAAAAAACTCCTTGATCAACCATTGGGATAAAATAAATGTTTGATGGAATTTTATATGGAAAGGAAAACCATGAAAATCTCCTACGGAGTCTAAGGGCAAGGGATTCCTAACCTTTGACCACTCAAGGGTCTGTTTAGAAGAATTTTGGGTCCGTTAACGAACCCTTCACAAAATATCTTTTCATAAAAACGGACCCTTCACAAAATATTTTTTCTTTTTATCGGACCATTCACAAATTTGTTTATCTTCATTATTGTTTTGTTAATTGAATAAACCCTTCCCAGGACAGAAAACAAGAAAGATGGATGCAAACGAATTAAGTTTTGTCTTCAGCAGACGCTTCTTCCATTACTTGTCCGGAATGAATATTCTGCATTCAGCAGTATAGGCTAAATACCAAATATTTGTATGTTGCATCCCTAATTTAGAAGCTGAAATTGCTGTTTATTTTTAAAATTAAATTTTTTTTAATTATAATTTTACAGTGTTGAGCATAATCTTGTATATCTTTACAATTTAAAAACTCCTTAAAAACTTTTTTTGCAATAACGGATCCTATTTGCACAAATTCACAAAAGTGGACCTTGGTTGAAAGAATGCGACTTTACGTTTATTATATATTCACAAATTACGAGTCATTTTTTAAAAATTTTACAAAAACGGACCTTTCACAAAATGTCTGGACAGACCCCTGCCATTTGATTTAATTATTATTGCAAATAATAATGTTTGTTTTACCTATAATTATTTATTATAATCGTATCTTATACTTATCAGAAAATCAGTTTGACCAAGTCTTATGCAAATCAAGAAGGCCCTATAGAAACAAAAAGAGCGCATTTTGGTTTTTTTTTTTTTATTAAACCTTCATAAAAATCAGAATTTTTTTTTTATTCTATCCACTGTATGGAACTACAAATTAATATTCCAAAATATTAAGTTAATACTTTTCAACAAACAAAGTTAGAGTATTTTTAAAAAGAACTTGTTTAAATTTTCGTTCTTGGTATTAGCATTATCTAAACAAAATAACGCAGCGTTCTCATCTTTCGTTAAGGGGTGAGGCATCGCGAAAAAAAAAAAATAAAAGAGGCAGAGCTCGATTAAACTTAGAATAATTTTTTTTTTGCCTTAACAGACGTGTGATATACATATAAAAATTAAACATACTAAATTCAAAAATATTATGATTATACTTTTTAAAAACTTTTAATACGAACTCATAAATGTAAACCCCTTTTTTCCACATAAAGATAAAAGAATTTTTTTAAACATCAGACTTTGTTTAACATCGATAACAAACTACAAAGTGATTTGGAAAGACAAGTTGTTTTCATTTTAACGATTAAAAATTGGCAATATATAAAATGCCTTATTTTAATTGCTAACACACATTGCAAAGCAATTTAAAAACAATTCTTACACTTATCTATTAAGAGCGTTAAATTGAAGATAATTAGCGAAAAAAATACTTTTTAATAATTATTCGTTATTTTCTATTATTTATGGCAAAATTTAAATTACAAAATTATTTAAAATGACGAAGTACAAAATTGGAATGAAATCTGGACAGTAGTTCACAAGAAATTAAATTTTAACTATACGACTTTTTAAATTGGATAACTCAGAAACTGTTCAACCTATTTCGTCATTCAAAGTTACATGTTTTAAAATGGTGTAAAATTTTACACACCTTACAATTAAAAGTGTTCGATAGTTACTTAAAGAAATAATAATAACGAATTTTTTTCTTTGGAAAAACAAATTTTATAAGTGTGCAAAAATGTTTTGGTTTGCTTGAAAAGTTAACATTAAGGGTCCCAAACATTAGAGTAAATTATTGGGACCCCAAATTCCGGCTGCTTTGTGCAAAAATCCATATCAATCAGCAACAAAAAAAGTTTCATTTATTCGAAGAAAGTGCGTTTTTGTTTTTCGTCTGATTTCGTAACTTAATAGTTAACACTAATTAATATTTAATTATTAAGTACACGCATATTTAAGTTTACTCCTTTAAACTATTAAAATCGGTTTATAATACGTGAGAATTCGATCATTCGAATTTAATACAACAAAAATATCAGATTGATACTTTTTGCTGTACTATCAATCATAGATGTAGTTTTGAGTTTTTTTTTGTAATTTTGAGATAAATGCTTGTAATGCTTTTGCTACTTTTATAATCCTATTGAAAGTACTATTCATTTAAACTAAGAATTAATACTTAAGTGTGTATAAATCAACCCTAAAAGAATAAACATTTCTACAGCGTGTGTATAATATTGCTTGTAAAGAGATGGCCCCAATCGCTTAAAATGGTTGATTCGATTACGATTTAATGTAGCTTATTTCTCAGATTAGCAATCTATTTAATCCGACACAACTCGTGGGTAATCATTGAAAATAAGCAATTTTAAAGTACGCTTATTTCTTTTTAAATAACTTAGTGAAATCAGCGTTTTTCGAGTATACATTCTAAATTCGAATTTTTGATAATTCGAAAAATTTTTACCTTCCCTTTTGAGTTCGAAGTACTAAGAGTGTATGTGGTGTAATCGTTAAATAACTATAATTTTATTTTTATACTTTAAAATGGAGGAATATCATTAATCGCTAATTTTGCGTTGCGTCTTTAGAGTTGTAAAATCGTTTTAAAACTGTTTCATAGGAAGAAAAAATTAAAAAAAAAATTAGTTTGAGAATGAAAACGATTTTTTTTAAAAACAACTTTGGGTGAGTAAGTAAAACATCTGCTAACAAAACAGGTGTTATTGTAATTACCCTTTTATAAAGAAATGAAGACCCCGTTTTGAAATGGAACGAAACTTGATGCCTCATTAAAAATAGTCGCCAAGGGTGAGAATATGGTTTCACAAAAAAAGAAAGAAACTAATTAGCAAATCATTTTTCTTTTCTTTGTTAAGCTAATGTAAAACTTCTTTAAATGTGTTTCAGTTGTACCACAAATAATGCTTTAAATTAGATTTCAAATAATTTTGGCCGTCATGATATATAAATCCTTTTTTGCCATAAGCTTCTGAAAAAGGATAATTAAGTGCAGATCGGTGGTTCAAATTAATTAACAAAACAAGTTATTTTAAAAACAAAACAAAGTTTATTAGATTATGATATGAAGATAGTCAGTATTATAAGGGCTGACATTTCCCCTTCAACATTCATCTAATCAAATCAAAATCATAATAACACAAAAAGAAATTATGTAATTGAATTAATAGGAGAGCGCCATCTCGTAGCATTCCGCAACACTCCCCACCAAATTTAAGTAATTTAAATTTACAAAATAGTAAACAATTTACCAGACTTGACATTTCAGCTTCTCTGGAATGAAATCTACTAAATATAAAATAAACATTAATAAAAAATACAACATAATAAAGAATTACACATATTAAAAAGTTATGCACACAAATTTTTTTTTTCCAGTTATTAATTTCCATATTATATAAAAGCTGAATAGGCCTTCTAATAATTCCAGTTCGAATTTTTATTGAACAAGAACGGACCTTGCCATCCCTTCCATGAAAAACTTCAGTTACTCCGTTCAATGACCGCATGTTTCTAGGATGAAGTTCCTCGTGAATTAACACTATGTCCTTGGGTTTAAATTCTTTTACATTCGATACCTTTCGGCTCGTGCTAGCTCGTGAAATTTAACAAGTAGCTTTCCAAAAATGATTCAACAGTTTCTGTTGATGTTTAAATTTCTTCACAATTGATTCTCTCGATCCCAATAGATCAACCTTAGAAATTCTGGTAGGAGGGAGGGATAGCAAGTTTACCTATTAAAAAATGAGCTGGAGTGAGTGGAGATGGTTCTGAGGGGTCACTATATAAATAAGTGATGGGTCTGGAATTTATCATGGCTTCAATCTCGAGAAACACTGAGTTCGACAAGAGAGGAGCGTAATTTTGATAGTTTTTATCATCCTCCCCACCATGCTCCACGCTCAACAATAAATTTCCACTGAATGTTGAAAGCAAAAAATAAGTTTTTAACAGAAGGATCTGAAATACATTTCCACAGTTTTTGAAGTTCAATATCCGCTGTTTGAATGATTTTCCATTATTGGAATATATTGTTGAACATAATCCTCGACGAGATATAAATCGTCGAAAGACTAACAGGAATGATTCTGTGCTTAGGGAATGTACAAGCTCTAAATGTACAGCGCGTGTGAACAAAAGCAAGTAATGTTTATTCTTGTTTTCGTTGGAAAAAAGGGACCTGCATAGTCACATCCCGTTATAGCAAACAGTGGCGATTCCAGAATGCAATTGGAGGAAGTGGAGCCACATCTTGTTCTCCATGACGAGCACTATATCTCTTGCAAATGATACATCTACCAAGTAGGGATTTGATTCTTTGTCTCCCTTTTATGATCCAAAATTTTTCCCGCAATTGAGTTAAGTGTTGAGTCTACTCCCGAGTGCAAGACCTGTTCATGGGCATTGAGAATCACCAGCTCCGCATAGCGACACTTGGACGGTCGTATCCATGGGTGTTTAGTGGATTCTATACAGTCTGCAAATTGTATCCTGCCTATTAGTCGCAAGAGACCATCTTCATCGAGTTCTGGATACAATGAGTAAATATTCGATGTTTTGTCCATAGTGCACCCATGCTCTTATACGATAGACTTTACTTAACTCGCTATATTTATTTAAATCAAGTAATTGGTGAGAGTTCTGCAAAATTTCATCACCTGTAGCAGTTTGAAACACATTATGTATTTCATTTCATTGTTTACCCATTGTTCGTCAGGCACAACAATTGACCCTTTGGGCCACGATATTTCGTTCTCGAGAAGCCAACTTGGCCCGTTTTGCTACAACTGACTATTGAGAATTGTTTCCGCTCGTTCCCCTCTCGACACAAGGTCAGCGTTGTTTTCACTGCCACTACAATGATGCCACTGATTAGGATCGCAAACGTTTTGAATTTCCGCTACGCGGTTGGCAACAAACGGCTTCCATACATTCGGAGATTTCCTTATCCAACACAACGTGATCGTAGAGTCACACCAAAAATGTATATTTTCACATAGTTTAGGGAGAATGGATGAAAGATACTTTGCCAATTTGGTGGCTACAACAGCTCCCATTAACTTACATCTAAGAAGAGACAGAGATTTTAGAGGAGAAACTCTGCCTTTTGACATAATAAAGCTAGTTTTTATTTCTCCAGTTTTATCTATATATCGAAAATAAGCTACGGCTCCGAACGCTCTGGGGGTGGCATCGCAAAATATGTGTGTAGTGCAATTGGTGCTCTGGAAGAATTTCCTCTGAAATTCAGGATTTTTCAAATATTTGGTTTCCGAGCACCACTCCATCCATTTTTTATTTAAGTTAGGGGGGAGGATTGTATCCCAGTCTAAACCTAACAGCCAGGAATCTTGTAGTATTATTTTTAACTCTAACAATGAAAGGTTGTAAGTAGCCAACAGGATCATATATTTTGGCTACAGAAATTATCACAGTTCTTTTCGTCTTACTTTCACTACTTCCAATGGATTCCTTCAGAGAATCGAAATTTAATTTGGTTAAGTCATTTTTTGGATCCCATATCATGCCCAAAAATTTAGTTTCTTTATCAAAATCATCAGACCCCTTAATTTTTGCCATTATCCATTTGTTATTAAATTCCTCCGAATTTGTTTTCAATTTCCTTAAATTCATACCCGCATTCTCAAAAACATTTACTGCATCTACAGACAATCGATATGCATCCTCTTCAGTCCCCCCCCCCATAATAAAGATCGTCTACATAAAGGGACGAATTAAGCATTTCAAAATACTCAGGTTTTTCCCTCTTATATTTTTTGATATGATATTTGATCGTAGCTGCTAAAATGAAGGGACTAATTACAGTACCGAATGGGGCCTTGCACAAGCGCAGAACACTGTGAGATTCATTATTATCCCCAAACCAAAGAAACCTTAAGTAATCTCGCGAAATTTTAAAATTACATCAAGAACTTTAGGGTTCAATATTGGGCCAGTTTCGAGACATTCATTGAAAGATTTATAATTTTCCTGTTTCGAGGAGCAATCAAAAACGATTCTGCATTGTGACGTCTCACTTTTTTAGAGCAAAACTTCCCTGTGCGACATAAAATACTGCGAAGCATCAATTTCACTCGAACATTTTTCAACTTTATCTTCCCGCAACTGCTCTTCAATAATTTCCCGATATTTTTTCATGATTTCAGGCTTTTTTTGTAATCTTTGCTTTAAAAATTCAAAACGCCTACTAGCAACAATAAATTATTTCCTAATTGTAGAATAAATAAGACCAGTTAAAGGGAATCAAAACAGCCTCTTATGAATTTATTCGCACAAAAAGGAGAAAAAGAAATCAGTAAAAAGTATAAACGCGAAACTTTTGGTGCACCCTTTAAATATTTAGTTTTGCCAAAAAATGTAACCCGGAAAATCATGGTCCTCACTTTATCTCCCTACATCTCCACTAACTAGAAAGAAACTATTATTTATTTTAAATAACTGGTGCAGAACATCTATTAACAGAATATAATGCAAATACTCTGTTGCATATTCTATAATTCCTAGCAAGTCTTTGGAATATTATTACAATTTTTCATTTTTAGTAATGAACAAAATAAAGCATATCGAGCAAACAAATATTGTTATTTTTCTGAAATAACAATATTTTCTTGAATTGTGTTCAGTTGAGAAATATAATTAAAATCTCTTTCAAGCAAATCGTTTACCCTTTTTAAAGGGAACGAGAAAATTTTGGACGTCAAAATAAAATGGTACATACATAATTTTTTCTTTATTATATAAAAAAAAGCAATGTGTTTATTCGCTGTGCACATATATACATTTACTTTTTAATATTGAAATAAATAAGAAACAACAATTTATCTTCCATCTTTCGGAAAAATAGCAGTTAAGTATATGTTCAGCTGCTTTGCATCGAATGAATTTAAACGGCAGAAATAGTTTTAATTCATTTTTAGTCGACTAAAAACGAAACATCGTATTGGGGAAAAAAAAAAAAGATTAACACTTGGTCTTTGGCAACGAAAAATATTAATGAAATTTTGCGCTAAAAGCGTAACAACTTAGTGGATATTGGTGTGAATTAGACAAGGAAGTGGTTATTAGTATAATATTAGAAACAAAATTAAAAAGAAAAAGGAATAATAGTTAGTTAACTTGGTAGAAAGGATCCAGGTTAGGGCTGCCTGTAACTCATTGGGCTGCCCTTACGGCAGTGTTTCCCAAAGTGTGGTACGCGTACCCCCAGGGGTACGGGAACAGTTTAGCGGGGGTACGCGTTCTCATGCGAAATATCTTGCAACAAACGGAAATTTCAAAAACTTTTATTTAAAATCAAAGCTAGCCATGAAAATTTACGATTACGTATTTTTCTATTAGCTATTTTTTGCAGAGTTAACAATTAATAATTATTGGTGTCAACAGCCAGTTGCGATTTTTAAATTTTGTGCAATTTCTTATAGTAAAAAATACATTCATTTTCTTATTAGTGGTACACAGCATTACGAAATACTTAGAAAGGGTACACAAAAGTCATAAGTTTGGGAAACACAAACTTACGGGATAAATTAATAAAACACTGGACATCCGGTTGACAAAAAATAAGACTTCCTTTCTCCGTTCAGATGTGTTGTTAAGAGGACGAAGTGGGAGAAAACTTTCGTCTCAAATTTTCATCTTTCTTCATTACTGATTTAAAAGAATGAAAAAGTTGTTTCAGAACAAATATAAACCTCATTGAACAGCTGACCTATTAAAGTTTAATTTAACTCCGCAACCTTGTAGTTTTGAACCCAATTCAGAAGACAAGGGAACTCCTGTATTAAGTATTTGGGGAAATTTGCCTTTGTGGAAGACTTTTTGCTGAAAGTCTCACGCATTTAAAATACATGGAGAGGAAAACCTCCCACGGTTAGCTTGACGGTAAGGGGACTCCAACCGTCTATCACTGAGGATATGTTAGGTCAGCACTGTGGTCAGTGCAAGCTGGATGCGAAATTCGTATCGACCAGCCATCGCTGGGATTCGAACCCGGTTCACCTCACTGGAAGAACCTTCACGGCTCTATCTCCCTTATTTGGAAAAAGAACAACTGGCTGATGCTGCTAAGTCAGTGATTTGCTACTGTAGTTTTGGCTGCAGACTCATCTTCGACTGCAAAAGTTGGCCACACAGTGTGGGGCAGTAGTGGTTCTAACCAGCTGGGGAATGGACAGCATTTTCTTTTATAACTTATTTGTCCTTATAAGGATTTTCCTCTAGTCATGATTTAGGGTTTGGGTACAATAGACCAATGGTCGATGTACCCAGCTCTTTGGAGCTGTCCAATCTCTAAGGTTAACTACAAAATTCATTGGACTTACCCAAAGTATTCGGAAGTTTATTTTGCATTAACGTGTTTTTACGAGAAAAAATTAAGAAAAAGTGCTTAAGTTCTCAAATGTCTGGAGAGGGTGCGTAGTCAAATCTTTCAACAAAAAATAAGCACCTTTTAAGTACTTTTTAAGCACTGAAAAAGTATTTTTAAGCACTATATACATTAGCAAAATAATTTTCAAAGACTTTACATGATCATGATAAAATAACTAGTTTCTGACCAAGAACTCTTTTTCTTGATTATATTGACCATTATAAAATGATCGAGAGATCTTCCAAAATGCAGCGGAGTTGCACACGAGAGTGCATTGATGTCACCGAACCCAGCTCAGCAAACCTGTAAAATGATTGGCGCTTTCATAAGCTATGGACCGAAAAACTCATTTAAAAAAAAAAATAATAAATTCGAACCTTTTAAAAACACCCCTTGAAAAAGACACCTTTAAGGGCTTTTAGAAAGCGACCTTTAAGCACTTAAAAAAAAAAACACTACACGCAATGCTGAAGTTTCTACTTCAATGAAATGAAAAATAACAAAAATAAATTCATTATTAGTAATTCATTTAATTGAAAATGAATGTTTCTATAAAAATATCAAAAATTAAAATTTTTGTTTTATTTCAATTTTCGTATTGTTCCGAAATCGTAACGACGTATGGAAAAAGATGAGTCTTTCTAATAAAGACAAAATATATGTTTAAGATGGTTCTTTTTTCTTCCCTTTTTTATACGTATGGAAAAAGATGAGTCTGTATGATACAGACGAAAATATACGTTTAAGATGGAACATGTAGTATGATGGTTCAACCACCATGTTATATTGTTGAACCCATAACAACCATCAAATTATGTTTTTTACTGTGAGACCAACAACAACTATCAAAATATAAAGGAAGAACGTTGTAGGATCATTTTTATAGCTCACCAACAATTTGATTTCATTAATGTTGCTGTTTATTATTGTTGGACTAACAGCAACCATTAAATTAAGGTGGAGCACATGCTGTGCTTCTAGTAGGATAGGTAAGATTAGCAAAGATATTTTGCAGATCATTGAATAAGATATATAATAGATATATTCTTAGGAAAGCATTACAAATTTTATTAATTACTTTTAGGATTATTTTATTCGTAATTGTATTCCTTTTCTTTTGGAAAAAATGTCAGTCATCAAAAAAGTGACATCATTTTTTTTAAAAAATAATTAAAAAAATTTTTTTTAAGTATTATGCATTTTTTTTAAGTATTATGAAATGTTATTTCAATCTTATTTTATTTTTAAATACATACGTCATTGTGATGCCACATAATTCGCCAACCTTGGATCTCTTCTCCATGCTCCTAACTGTCCGTTGGGAACAAATCCATTCTCTTTCAATTTGTGGAGTCTGGAGGGTCCTTTCCATCCTTGACCATCAGACCAGCCATCCTTGAAATTCGAACCCTGCTGACCTCATTGGCAGAACCATCACTGCTCTATCTCCCCTACTTGAAAAAAGAACAACTAGCTGATGCTGCTAAGCCAATAATTGGCTACTGCGGTTTTGGCTGCAGACTCGTCTTCGACTGCAAAGACCTTAGACTCGCACCACAGTGCGGGTCAGTAGTTGTTCTAACCTGCTAGGGAATGGTCAGCATTTTATTTTATTTAGCCTTATAAGGATTTTCCTCTAGTCATGATTTAGGGTTTGGGTACAATTGACCTCTGGTCGATGTGCTCATCTCTTTGGAGCTGTACAATCTCAAAGTCTAAGTTTAACTGCAAAATTCATTCTACTTATCTAAAGTATAAACTATTAAGAGTGAAGTTCTCAAATGTCTGGGCAGGGTGCGTAGTCAAATCTTTCAACAAAAAAATAGGCACCTTTTAAGTACTTTTTAACCACTGAAAGAGTATTTTTAAGCACTACATACATCAGCAAAATGCAAAACAATTTTCAAAGACTTTACGTGATAAAATAACTAGTTTCTGACCAGGAACTCGTTTCTTGATTATATTGATCATTATAAAATGATCGAGAGATTTTTCGGCTCAATTTCAGAGGGTGGGAAAATGAAAGCCGGAAATTGAGAATATCTTGCAAAATGCAACGGAGTTGCACATGAGTGTGTAATGATCTCACCGAACCCAGCAGAGCAAGTCTGTAAAATGATTGGCGCTTTCATAAGCTATTTACCGACACTCATTTTCGAAAGAAAAAAAAAACTATTTTTCGAACCTTTCAAAAACACCCCTTAAAAAAGGCTCCTTTAGGGGCTTTTAGAAAGCTAAAATTGAAAACAAGAACCTTTAAGCACTTTAAAAAAACGCTTGAACAGTGCTGAAGTTTATTCTTCGATGAAATAAAAAATAAAAATGAATTCATTATTAATAATTCCTTTCATTGAAAATGAATGTTTCTATAAAAAATGACAAAAATTACAATTTTTGTTTTATTTCAATTTTCGTAATGTTTCGAGGTCGTAACGACGCATAAAAAAAGATGAGTCTTTTCAAATAAAGACAAAATATATGCTTTACGATGGGTTTTTTTCTTCCCTTTTTTTATACGTATGGAAAAAGTTTAGTCTGTATGATACAAACGAAAATATACGTTTAAGATGGAACATGTAGTATGATGGTTCAACCACCAAGTTATGTTGTTGAACGAATAACAACCAACAAAATAAGATGGAACATGTTGCTCATCATTATGATGGTCCACCAGCATATTATGTTTTTTACTGTTGGACCCACAACAACTATCAAAATATAATGAAAGAATGCTGTATGTTCATTTTGATGGACCATCAAATTAAGGTGGAACATATAGTTTTTCTACACTGATGATTAAGATCATCAAATATATTTTGCAGATCATTGAATGAGATATAAAAAATATATTCTTAGGAAAGCATTACAAAATTTCTTAATTACTTTAAGGATTATTTTATACTTAATTGCATTCCTTTTCTTTTGCAAAAAAAGTCAAATATCTTACAGCATTTTTTTTAAAAATTATTTAAGATTTATTTTTAAGTATTATGCATTTTAAACTGGCATGCATTTTAAACTGGCAAACTTATTTCCTTTTTGAATACATACGTCACTGTGATGCCACATAATTTGCCAACTTTGGATCTCTTTTCCATGCTCTTAACACCTTTTTTAATGATATTAAAAAAGGCTGAAAAAATTATGCTCACTTTTTCAAAAATATGTACTACTAATACTGGAGCATTAAACTACCAAATAAAATGGGCAGGCCACGTTGTCAGAATGAACAAAGACCGTACCACAAAAACAGCTTCCAACGCCAGACCAGTTGGCACACGACAAACAGGCAGGCCGAATAGGAGGTTGCATGGCCTTGAAAATGACCTTTTTGTCTTAAAAACTTATTGAGAAGGCCAAGGCCTACCCTGAGCTGACGAATCATTCATTGATGATGATGAATACTAAAATAACTCAAAAAGATGCATTTTAACAAACATTAACTTTTCACTTTACAATAATATCATTACTATTTACATCAATAATATTAATTTTAGAAATTCAAAAAAACAGGGTGCGTAGCCAAATTTTTTTACAAAAAATAAGCATTTTTAAACCCAAGCAGTTTAAGAAAAAAACAAAATTCGAGATTGCTCACTAATACATGTTTTCTTCCTATTGATTCTTCAAATATGTATTAAAAAAATTCAAAATACTTTTCAGACTTTGCATGATAAAAGACATAGTTTCTGACCCTTTTCTTTATTCTATCAGCCATCATAAAAAACTTCTTCATTATTGAGTGGCTCATTCTCTATCAGCCATCATAAAAAACAACATTGTAAAAAACAATTTATAAGCAATTTTAAATTTCTTTACTATTGAGTGCTAATTCTATTTCGTAAATTAATAATTACTTATGTAAAAAATTTCAAAGATGGTAAAGAAAAAATTTCATTTTGGAAAAAGAAAAATCGAAGCACTTTCTAAAACCTTTCCAATGAAAAAAAGCACATTTAAAGGCTTTTAAAAATCGAAAATAATCATCTTTAAACACTTTTTTAGAACGCTACGCACCCTGAAAATATGAAAACAAATTTACAGAAATAAATGCATAGATTATAAAAACTTCAAATAGCCCAAGATTCAATACCTTAAATGAAAAAGAGAGGTGCCAACTTTCCATCAAAACACAAAAATATACACAATATATACACTCAAAAATATATACAATTAGCGTTTGCGAAATTCAAACAAACCTCCATATACTATGATTAAGGTGCATATGCCAACATAGATAGGAAAATATCCAGTAGATTTTACAAATTAATAGTCATTTGTTGCAGTACCTATGTACCAAATATTTTACTCATAGGGAATTTTAGTCTTCAAAACATAAAAAGTAATATTTTCCAGTTATGATTGCCATTAAATATGCTTGAAATACTTCATGTTAACTCATGATTTTGAACAGTAATAGGCATTTAACTCATCAATAGCTTAAAGATTTTGCTAATTAAGTTAAAAAACGAGTTCTGAATAAAAATAAACTGAACAGTTTAGTATAAAGAGTTTTTAACGTATTTCATTCAATAAATGAAGCTTGCTTCATTAAGTATTTGTAATACTTTATTTACATATTCAAGCAGGCAATAATTTGTGCAAAGAATTCCATTTTGATTCGGATTTTTTCAGGAAACTAACCCAATTTTAGGAAATATTTCAAAATGTACAAAAAAAACAGTATTTTTAGTAAATCAGTAAAAACTGGCAAAATCCAGTAGAGTTGGCAGCCATGAAATCGTGAGAATTACCGATAACATGCAATAGTTGGCACCTCTGTTTTGAAAAGTTTTTAACAAAAAATTATATTTTTAGAACTTAAATTCAAATAGACATGTTGGTTATATGTTTGCGACGGTCACTTTTCTTTTAATTTTTCAAAACCTTTTTATTTATAAATGAAATCCAAACTAGAATTTAAAAATGTGTCAAAATTTTCCAAATTGATGACATAAGTCAAGTGCGAAAATAAGTAATTTTTAGAGCAACTTCCTACACATAACAGTATCCTATATTAGTATAAAAAAATTAATATATATAATTGTCTCCATTAGAAAAAATACTTCAAAAAACTGAATTGGCGATTTTAAGTTCTTTTCTAAATTTATATTAAACTTAACCAATAAATTCTAAAAATTTAATTTGTTTTTAAAAGAAATCAGAAGTATTTATAATTTTAAAACACAGTTCTAGCAAAATTCTTTTTTTTTAATTCGTTTTTTTTTCTTTTTTTCATCTCAACTTTAAATGAACCTTAAAATATTTAAACTTTGAATCGGGTATGAAAATGATACAAAGTGTATCCTTTCATGTTTTAGATCTAATCATAAAAAAAAACATTCTTAAAAGCAACATTTTGAAATATGTTTAGTTCAAAAATTAACTAATAGGTTCTGGGAATGCAGCTTCTGTTGATCCAGGGATATGAGCACCATATAGGTGTTGATGTTCCTTTTCGTCCGTCACCTAGCATTCGGCCTGTCCGGCTTGGGAGACCCTACCGGTAGCAAGCTACCGCCGGCATAGCCCTCCGGTTCATTGGCACACGCAAACCTCACCGCCCCGACAAGACAGGAACACCATCGGCAGGAACATCCTTAACTTATGAACATATAATTTTCCTATAAAGGATTAAATGAACTGGGGTCCGATGCACAGCTTCTAATGAAAAATTTATTCGAAAAAAAAAATAATAAGTACCTTTAATTAAATATGCCTAAGGAACTAAATAACAACTAATTTTCTTTTTTAACAACACAATGAAGTTAAAATTGTATGTTGAACAGCCTTCTATTCAAATTACAAGTAGGATTCAATAGGATTAGTTAACAAAAGTTTTCGATCTCACTGTATTTCTAAAGTTTCTTTTTACAATCCCCGATTGCTGTACAATTTCAGTTTCGATAATTTCTCCAGCTTTTGATAGAAATGATGTGTTTCATTAGATTAAGTTCCGAAGAATGTTTCGAATTTCTACTTCAATTCTGAAATGTACAATTAAATTAACTGAAGTACAAAAACTGAAAACTTAAAATATTACGAAAAAAATATTTCGTGCTTTGCAAGTAACAAACTATTTTTAATGTGAAAAAAAAAAAAAAAAAAAAAAAAAACATGTTACGAAATTGTTTCCTTCATTTCTTTAAATTTGCTTCTACATTTGATATATATTTGAATATTCGACATTTTAATTTTAAAATTAAATATTTTTTGAAAAAAAAAAGAGAAAACTTTCAGTTTTATTATTATTTCTATTTTATTTTAGAGTAATAAAAAAATAAGTAAAATTTGACATAACTCATTTGCTGAATTTCACTATTCAAACTGATTTCTGAATTCACTATATTGTTTCAATAAATTATTTGGTGTTTTGATTTCCCATTTCGAAATTGAAAATTTTTTGAAAAAAAAATATCGATTTTAAAAATGTTAAGTACTTCTTTATTTAGGATTAAAACTGAATAATAAAAGTCAAAGCTTTCCCACTAGTAAACTAATGTTTACTTTAACTAAGCATTCAGTTACATTTTAACCAACTAGCTGATTAGGCTAACTACAAATGTTGAAAAAAAAATTCATAACTGATACAAAGATTTTTATAATTTTCATATCATTTTTTTAATTCATAGATAATAAGTCATATGAGATTCATAGACATTTTTTTAGTAATCATAAACCTTGATTTAAAAATAAATTTTCTGATTTAATATGATTTAAGAAATATATTTCAGTACGATTATTGATTTAAGGTAATAAATTAGAAACTGATAATTCGGTGAAAAATTTAATAAACATTTACATTTAATTTTTTGATAAACAGATACAAATTGACTAAAATATTAAATTATTGAGTGAATTAAATAAATATATTTCAGAATTAACCCTTAACGAATCAACGGCACATAAAAAGAATTGCAACCAAGCCCTATGACGTGAATATGGTGGAAAAAATTATTTTATAACCACTTTTTATCGTTTTCATATTTTCAATTTGTTATGTAATTATAATAATTTATATAATTAATATTTAAATTTTATCATGATAATAAGTATTAATAATTATAATTAATAATACTATAAGAATAAATATTCACTATGAAAATTTTCTGCCCAAAGTTACAGACTTTGAAGAAATATTTTCGATAAGGGTTAATATCTAATTTTATCTAACCATCTAACCTATTAAGCAATATTTGATATTGAATTTCAAAATATTAACGAATTCATATTTTTTTTTAATGGTAATGAAGAATGTAATAAAAACATTCTTTTTTCTTATCTTGTTCAATTTGTACTTATGTAGCATTTATTCATTATATTATACATAACATCTGCTCAAAATGTATTGAATTAATAGATCTAAAAGAAGTAAATTTTATACAGAAGAAAAAAGTAAATTTTATACAGAAGGAAAAAAAAAATTTTATGCAGAAGGAAAAATAAGTAAATTTTATGAAGAAGGAAAAAAAACAAATTATTTTGTGAATTAATGAAATGATTTTAAAAAAAATAAAAAATTGTTGCTTTGCTATCTGCAAACTATTAATTCAATTTTGAAATGAGAGTAAAAAAAATGCTAAAAAATATCAATAACTTGCAAACACACAGTTTTTCATGGTTTCATATAAAAACAACTAAACAATTAGAAGTTTGGAGGTAAGACAAAATAAAATTAAATATAAGATAATTAGGAAAATGAAACAATATTCAGTTTGCACTTTTTTTTTTTTTTTTTTTTTTTTTGTAAATTTTCAGTTTTTTTTTTTTTTTTTTACTTTTTTTTTTCTTTCTTGCTTTTTTTTTTTTTTTTTAAATTTTTTTTTTTTTTTTTTTAAAATTTTCAGTTTTTTTTTTTTTTTACTTTTTTTTTTCTTTCTTGCTTTTTTTTTTTTTTTTTTTTTTTTTTAAATTTTTTTTTTTTTTTTCCCTTTTCAATTTTTTTTTTTAATGCAAACTGTAATTTTATGTACAATCATATCAAGTTTTGACAAAGAGAACAAGATTACAATAAACGAGAATACTGCAATAATACTGCTTTTCAGCAGAAATCAAAGTGCATGGTAAAAATAACAATGTCCTCTGAGTTGTCATACAGAGAGGAGAAGAAAAAAATCACGGATCAGTTGTTGAGATGGACACCATCCATGCTCCAATATCACGAGTCAGTTCTGGAGATGGGCACCTTCCATATTACACAGGTGATGCTTCAATTCGATCCAATATTGAATAGTCACTCAAGTAATTCCAATAGGCAAAGATAATATTCTGCATGACGCTGCATCCTCTTGTTAAGACTCTCTTCTTATTTTGTTGTCCTTCATATTAAGCAAATGAGAATCAGACCAGCAGCTGAAGAGCAATGGACATCACAAGTTCAAATACGCAACAGTGTTCAATAAGAATGAATTCAATTGTCCATGAAACTTAAAAATGGAAAGAATCGATGAGGAAATCACAGTCTCAACGAGGCCAAGACCGTCTCAGTCAGATACACAGCAATGGTCATTGTCCATCCAAGGCATCCGTTTTCTCACACCTAACTCTTCCTGTCACCTTCTTTCCCAGTGAACAGAGGTTTTGCCACAACACTTTCCCTGGAGATATCAAGTTCTCATTTCTCCAAAATAGAAAATATCTATGAGGAACACGGTTCCTTCGACACCACACTGTCTCAAGTTCTCATTTCTTCAAAAAGGAACATATCTATGAGGAACACGGTTCCTTCGACACCACACTGTCTCAAGTTCTCATTTCTTCAAAAAGGAACATATCTATGAGGAACACGGTTCCTTCGACACCACACTGTCTCAAGTTCTCATTTCTTCAAAAAGGAACATATCTATGAGGAACACGGTTCCATCGACACCACACTGTCTCAAGTTCTCATTTCTTCAAAAAGGAACATATCTATGAGGAACACGGTTCCATCGACACCACACTGTCTCAAGTTCTCATTTCTTCAAAAAGGAACATATCTATGAGGAACACGGTTCCTTCGACACCACACTGTGTCAAAGAGTCCCAGGCCGTCATAGTCAGCGATGGTCACAGTCTATCAAAGGCTTTCAGATTTCTCACATGCCAAGACCAACTCGATCCTCCTTTTCTAGAGCTAGAGGTTTTGTGAATAAAACCAGTTTCTTTGCCGGATTGTGCGCTTTACGCGTGTCGAAGCCATCTCAACAATTTGGACGATAGGGCTCTGTTTAACAGTGAGCTGCTCAACAACAAAATGTCTGCCACAAGTTATTTTCATTCACAGAGCCTTAATTTTTCTCAGAATTTTTTTTTCAAAGACCCAAGGAAGACTCCATTCTTATTTCACCACATGATATAGAAAATTCTGGAATGTGCGCTTCTGTTCATTAGAGTTCAATTATTCAATTCAATAATTCATTCGAATTCAGCTCTTCAAAACTTCTTCCAGTTTTAACAAGTCATTCCAAGGGGTAGCAATAAAGGGCTTTACATTTTATATAAATTCGAAAATAAAAACAATTTGCACAATTTTAACAATTTGCACTCTCAAAAATGCAATAGTAATTTAACACAGTAAATTTCAAAATAATTTCTCGTTCACTATTTGTTTGCAAGTTATATATAAAAATGAAATTATGATAAGTAATTTTTGTTGAAAAAAATATGTAATGCATATTAATTTCACTCTCTGAACCTAAGTACAAAACATTTACAAATATCCCGAAGAAAGTTTAGAATATTAAGAAGAGAAAAAAAATAATTCTGAAGAAATTCGGATTTATAAATTATCACATTCATCGATAAGGACCTCGACTCAGATATTTTTATAATAAAACTGATCAGGAGATAATTGAAATCTCCTCCAAAGAAAGTTTAAAAGAAATTAGATAAGAAAAAAATTTATATGTATATGCATATATATATGTATATACATATTTTTATTTTTGTAAAGCATCACATTCCTTTTCTAATGTAATGCATTGTTTGTTTATTTGAACAAGCAAGATGAATGTGTTAATTTACTTGACTGTTTCTGAAAAGAATTTTAAGACGTACTGAAATATATTACTGAGACTTTTGAACTCACAAAATGAGTATGCGTAAAATAATAAGCAAATTATTTGTCTTTGTATCAGTTTTAAATTATAGTTTTTCAACATCTTCTAAATATGAACTGCACTCAACCTTAGAGCATTGTTGTTCTTTAAATTTTTAAAATTTGCAGCAAACTGAATAGAAAATTAACTATTTAATTAAAAAAGACCCATTCATTCGATTTTGATCTCACTTAATATAAAAACTTGCCTCAGATTATTATGCCAAAACACTTGGGGTTTTCAGCTTATTATTATTCAGCATATAATCCTATGAATACATTATTATAAAAGTCAATTTGCCTCTATAATGCTATAGACACTTTTAGTTAGTGCTTAAAAATAAAAAAGATACCTGTATCATATATTAAAAAGAAAAAATTAAAACTAGCATGTGCTTATATGCTTTCTTATCAAAATAAAATTAAAACAGCTTGCTTAACAAAAAAATAAAGTAACAATTTTGGAAACATGTTTTTTTTTTAAGTAAAATCAATAACATGTTAGATTATTCATTTTTTTTTTTTTGCATAAACATTTTTCCTTTTTAAATCTTATCTCCTGTCCCGGTGGCACAATCGTGGGGACATGGTTGCAGAACGTTACAGAGTTCTTGCAGAAAGATATTTCGTTTGGGAAGTAAAAAGTTTTTTTTTTCTGCAGAAATTTTCTAAAGATTTTATCTTTTCTTCCGAATTATATTCAAAAGATGCCTTTCTCGCGCCTCCGAGTGGAAAAATAAAAATGCTTTTTCTATCCTCATTTGAGAACAATGAAAAATAAAGATTAATGAAGTAAAAAATCCGGTTTTCTTTTCTGCTGAAAATTTCGTTCTAAATTTTGTAATGCATTTTTTTTTTTTTAAATCTATCATTTAAAGTTCTTAGTTTATAAACATAAAATCAATAAAATTAAAAACTTTACATAATCAGGATTAAAAAATTTGATTTTCACATAGTTTTAATATCCGATATTTTTTGTATGATATTATTTATTATAACAACGAAATGAAGTGAGCATTTAGTAACCCTTTTTTAAAAAGTCCGCTACGGATTTCACTTTTTTTTTTTTTTTTTTAATGAGATGATTATTTACAAAATGCAAAGAGAAATAATTAGTCTATTCCCCCTACAAAATGCGAGAATATAGCCCATAATATTAGAACAAAAAATATTAAATATTTAACTAAAAAACTGTTTTATTTGATCCGAAAAGTTCTTTTTTTCCCAAAAGGAATGTATTTCAAGAAAATAAGGCTGTTCAACATAATGTAGATCTCGATTGTGTTACAACAAAGTGTAAAAACAAATTATCCAGGGTGCGTAGTCAGATTTTAACAAAAATAAGCACACTCAAAAATATTTTTAATCACTCTCCAGAAAAAAAAAAACATTAAGATCTTTGCAGTAACAAAAAAATAAAATCAATAAAATTAAAAACTTTGCACAATCAGGATTAAAAAAAAACTAGTTTCTGATAAATATTGCAGGGAAAATAGTGAAAATCGTTATTTTTTGTAATTTAGAACGACAATTGATACTGCAAAGAAATAAAATTAGTTTTCAAAGATAGAAAATTAAGCACTGTTTACAAACCCTGAAGCACTTTTAAGGTTTTTCAAAAAACGTAAAAAAAATAAGCACTTTTAAGAGCTTTTTGAAAACGCTACACACCCTGATTATCTGTGACATCAGAAAACTGCATTTTTTTTTCTAAAGAATATTCCTTTTTAGACTTATCAGGAGTCTGTCCAGACATTTTGTGAAAGGTCCGTTTTGTAAAATTGTGAAAAAATTACTCGTTACTTGTGAATAATAAAATAAACGTTAAGTCACATTCTTTAAACAAATTTGAAACATTTCTCACATTAATGACTTTTAGCAAACAAATAATTAACTTACAAGGCAAAAAACTGCACCCTGCAGTTAAATGGTTAGGATTTAAGTCCCCCTGGGCAAAACATTTGTTAAAATTAAGGGATGTTCAAAAGTTATAGAATACATTTTGAAATGGAATTTTTTAAATTATGGAATTTTTTAAATTATATTTGCTTTTCACAATCAAAACTTTAAAAAAAAATATGAATACTTATTATTTGTGCAAATAGGGTCCGTTATTGCAAAAAAATATTTTTCAAGGAATTTTTAAATTGTAAAGTCATACAAGATTATGCTTAAAACTGTAAAATTATAATTCAAAAAAACTTTAAAAAAAAATATGAATACTTATTATTTAACAAAAAAGCAGCTACTAAAATTCTTAATTCGCGTAATAAAAAAAACAAATATTATTCTCTAATTATTGCAAACTAATTAACCTAAACATTCTATAATTAATTAAAAATTTAAAAAAAAATTGCTGTAATTCCTTGACAACAACATTCACATCTCTCATTCACACCACATGCATACATCTTTAAACTTGTGGGTTTTGAGGCCGCGCCCTTTCATTCAGACTTGCGGGCCCGATTGGGCCGCGCCAGAGGTCAAGATTCAGTCGACTTACGGGTCGCTAGACCTCGCCAGCGGCGCCATTCACTCATTGCAAGGTTTTATACAAAGCAATTTTTAAAAAATGCCTATGATAGAAAAAAAAATTATGCATAGAAACGTTAACAAAAAAATTTTTTTTATTAGAAATAATGCTTTACACAAGGCCACTAAAACCCTAAGCATTTAACTGCAGGCTACAGATTTTTTGCTTTGTTAGTTAATTATTCTTTGGTTAAAAGTCACTAATGTGAAAATAAATAACAAAAAAGAATTCTTCGGCTATTTGAAGTTTTTTTAAAAAGAAAAAAAAAAGGAGACTTACCTCCTTCTGCGGAGGGGGCGCAGTCTGGATTCGTAGTAGTTGACTCGGGGCTGTTTTCGCGTCCGCGAAGAAACAGGCCCCTCGTCGACTGCAGGGGTGGTGCACGGGGGGGCAGAGTAAAAGTCCCGCGCCAACATCTGCAGGCGTGTGCTCCTCGGTTCTGTAATAATAAAAAAAAATTCTTTTTAGAATTTTTAAAAATATGCATGAATAATAAATCATTTGTGCAGTAGGATAAAGCGTGCTATTTAACGATCTTCCATTTTGCAAATTTTCTCTATTTTGGGATTTTTTTTTCTCGAGGAACCAAGAACATTTCGGAAATTTCTTCGGAAAATAACTTCTAAATAGCGAAGTGGATTTTCTATTTCACGAACCTCCATTTTGCGATTTTTTTCGAGAAACCAAGAACATTTTGGAAATTTCGTCGTAAAATAACTTTCAAATAACGACGTGGATTTTCTATTTATCGAACTTCCCTTTTGCGAATTTTCTCTATTTTGCGACTTTTTTCGAGAAACCAAGAACTTCGGAAAATAACCTCTGAATAGCGAAGTGGATTTTCTATTTAGCGAACTTTTCTTTAAAATCTACTTGTTTCCTACCTGTTTCCCAAAATATTTCGGAACATTTCAAACTTGTTAACGCATTTTATGGGGGGAAATTACCTTGGACTGATTCTTTAGAAAAAGTAGTAAAAATCCTTTTTCTCTTTCGGCTTGCATTTCATACAAGAACCCATGCAGGAAATCAATAAACTAGAAAGCATTACAGAAGTTTCTAAAGCATGGAACTATAATGTTACAGATCGTACTATTCGTAACAGTTTTGCTCAAGTTGGATTCTTAGTCAGCGTGGAGAATTCAGAAAGTGCAAAGGACGTGGTTGACATTCCTTTAGAAGAACTTCATATGGGTAAAGCTAAGAGAAAACCACGAAATGAATGATAATGAACTGATGATTTTCTTTTTATTGATCCTGATGTTGCAACCACACAAACATTAACTGAATCGGATATTTAGGGACAGTGGGATAAAATAAAAACACTGCAGCAATAAATTGTGAAGAAGACGAAAAGGATATCCAAATCTTCAGAATGATAGAATGTTAAAATCATTTGAAACAATGCGATAATATATAGTAATTTACAAGATAAAGGTGCATCAATTTCGAATTTAACAATGTCTAGCGTTTATGAATTTAGAACCTGTTTTGCGTTGTTTAAATATTTCAAATAGTGAATTTCTCTATTTAACTAATTTTCCATGTAACGAACTTTGTATAGGGATTTGGCAACTTCGTGAAATAGAAGTCCGACTGTATTTTGCTTCCATTTTTTTTTTACTATTAAAACATAGGGTTATAGCCATAATTTGAAAAATAGGGTCCTGATACTGAAGACAGGAAAGAGTTGTCGAGAGATGCGGTTGTTTATGCATACCTGCCAAATCTCCTGTTTTTAACGACTCCTGTATTTTACGACTCAAATTTCCCTGTATTGGTTGAAGAAATTAAAAAAGGATGCATCCGGCTTGCCGACCCAAATTTCTTCCAATACTTGCGAATAATTACGGCTTGGGGATATTTCCGTATCGTCATCTCTCGCGCCAACTATAATTGACGCATAAATTGCAAATTTAAAAAAAAAAAATATATGTATATGTTTGCCCAGGGATATGTACGAATGAAAAAAATATGTATATGTACGAGCTATACTTTTCGAGTTTGCTCCTTTCTGTGATTCGTTTTTAAAGTTTCTCGCGGGTCACTGCCCGGAAGTTGCCAAGCCTTGATTATTTTGCCACAGATCACAGGGTGCGTAGCCAAATCTTTGAATCAAAAATAAGCACTTTTTAAAAACTTTTCAAGCACTTTACAAAAATTTTCAAGCACTCAAAAAATTCATATTCAATCAATGATATTATTGAAAAGCAAAAACTTTTTATAAACAGTTTTAGCGTTGAAAAAAACCCGAAAAGATACGAGCGTAAATCGAAACAATCGGTACTTTCCCACATCACCGAGTGAATTCAACTTGACCCTGAACTCAGAACAAAAGTACCCTTACCCCCTACGCCGAAAAAAGTGTTAGAAGTAAAATAAAATAAACAAGAATAAAATAAAATAAATTAAAAAGAAAAACATTTCATAAGGATCTGATATTCTCTATCCGAATTGGAGCACTCGGGTTTCGGTTATAAGTGTGCGCGCATGCGCAAGTCATAACGTGGGTACGACATGAAGTCCGCGTGAATGATTACGTAGCAAACTCCCCATTTTTCGTGAAATGCATGGGATCCACCAGATATCACTGAAGGGGGGGGGGGAATTATTCGGAAAAATAGCACTTTTCAAAAACGTCAGCTGAAAAAAGCACATTTAAAAGCTTTTAAAAACGAAATCCCCAAAAAAGCACCTTTACGTACTTTTTACAAACGCTACGCAACCTGGATCAGGAAATCTCCCCTCTCGCTTGCCCCAACCACAGAGCTGACGTTAAATATCCTCAGTTTTAGACAGATCGTGGGTTAGAGTCAGTTTGCAGTCAGGCTAACCATGGGAGGTTTTCGTGGTTTTTCTCACTAGGTAACGTAAATGCGGTTTAGTAGCATGAAAAAGTCCTCCATAAAGCAAATTTCTCCCAATACTTGATTCAGGAGTTCTCGTCTTCTAGAATGGGATCAAAATTACGAGGCAACTGAGTTGAACATCAGTAGTTTTAAACCCAAAAATGTGTAGATTATTAAAATGTTCGTTTTTTTTTATTTCTCCAACGTTCGCAGGTATGCTTGAAATTATGAAAAGAAATCAAGAGAAAACGGGTTTTTTTTTTCTTTTTTAAAATTGGAGAGAAAAATTCCAGCTAAAAATAAACTGCAACTTTTCTACAGAATTGAAGTAACAGCCTTTCTAGAGTTAACTGCAGATTTTCTGTAGTGCAATCTTAACTATAACACTGCATTTTGCACAGGTTATTTTGCAGCCGATGTGAAGCAATTTATCAATAATTCATTTTAAAAAAAAAACTTTTATAGATATTGTCTGCAAAATTATACTGTAATTTAAGTTAAATCTTTTTAAAATCATGAATTTATATAAAAAAAAAAAAATTTAAAAAAACTGAAACTTTTAACTTTTTTTAAAACTGAAGTATTTATGCAGTCATCCGCGTAGGTAAATCAACTTTTTATAATGCTTATTTCATTTTTCTTAATTTTTTATTATATATTAATTTCTCATATTTAGGCCAACATTCTAAACATGTATATTGATATCGGAGATAACGTACACTGTCTATATTCATAAAAGAAAAATTCATAAAACTTGATTTAATTGTAATTATTTATCGTTCAGAAGCGTCTTAAACTTATTTTAAATAAGATTTTGATACATAGTTTAAAGTAGGCCTAAAATTAAGACATTTAAAAATTTATACTGCAGTTTATTAACTGCAGTTACTCTGCAGTGTTCTCCACCTTCAAAAATTCTGTAACAGAATTGGCCAGTCTTCTTTTTCTTGTAGATTTTCTGCAGTTTATTTTTAGCTGGGATAGCCTTTAGATTAAAATAAATAAACAACTTACTTCTGGGCCGGACAGGAGGAGGAGTTGCAGGTGACACGGGACCTGGTTCTGGAACAGGTTCCGGAACTGATTCAGAACCAGAACCTGATTCGGAATCAGATTCAGAATCTGATCCAGAGTCTGACTCAGAAGAATCAGAAGCTGAATCAGATTCAGAACCTGATTCAGAGTCTGACTCAGAAGAATCAGAAGCTGAATCAGATTCAGAACCTGATTCAGAGTCTGACTCAGAAGAATCAGAAGCTGAATCTGAAGTTGAATCCGAAGCCGAATCAGAAGCTGACTCAGAACCCGAATCGGAGCCTGAATAGGAACCAGAATCCGAGTCATCCTCCTCCGACGAGTCCAGAAGACCGAACAGCTCCCACCGACGGTGACGCAGCTAAAAATAAATTAAACACATTATTGCATCTTGTATTCACTAGGCATATGTAAAGAATGGGGAATGAATTTAGGGGAAAAAAAGAAGAGATGCATAGAAAGATTTTTGAACAAAAAATAAACACATATAGTCATCAAAATAGAAAAACTGCACTATTTTCCAGTTATGATTTCACTTTAAACATAACTTGACTCATAATTTCGAATATTAATAGGCATTTAATTCATCAAACATGGTTAAAAATATTTTTTTAATTTATAAAGAGAGCTGCGAACTGAACATTTTAGATTAAAAATGTGTTGAACTGATCTCTGTAAATAAAATTCGTCTCATTATGTCTTAATAATACTTATTTACTATTCAAGCAAACAAGCATTAATCTGTTCAAAAATTTCATTTCAAAAGATTGTTTTAGGAAACTTACTCAATTTTAGGGAGTTTACTAAAATGTACAAAAACTAGGAGAATTTTACATAAACCAGTAGACTAGGAGAAATTGGTAAAATCCAGTAGTCAACTGGAAAACCCAGTAGAGTTGGCAGCTATTTAAGCATTTTTTTAAGCCCTTAAAAAAATATTTTTAATCACTTTCCAGAAAGAAAAAAAAACATAATTAGGATCTGTGCAATAAAAATTATTTTTTTAACGTTTGTAATTATTTTTTTCTTCTTAATTTATAAACATAAAATCAATAAAATTAAAAAAACTTTACATAATCATGATCAAGTTTCTGATAAATATTGCAAAGAAAATTGTGCAAAATCATGAAAACACTTTAAAAGATAAAAAAATTAAGCACTTTTTTACAAACCCAGAATAAAAAAAGCATCTTTAAAGGCTTTTGAAAAATGTAAATCAAAAATAAGCACTTTTTAAAAACGCTAAGCAACCTGTTAAAGAGCGAAACAGGAGTCGAAACACTTTTGGAAGCATTTTGTTACTACAAGGTGCGTAGCCAAGTTTTTCAACAAAAAATAAGCACCTTTTAAGCAGTTAATAAAAAAATATATAATTAGGCAGGATCGGCAAATCTTGACACTTGACGGTTTTAATCGTCATGTGAAAAAAAAACATTTTGACATAGTTTTTAAAAATTGTCAAAAACCCAAAATTTGGGCGTAAGGATTAAATTACGTTTTTGAATTATTTTAACCTAAAACTCTTTGTTCTGAAAATTACTGCTAAAAACCCAAATTTTGGTGTAGAAAATATTAAATAATTACAAATAAAAGTGTCGAATTACAAATTATCCTCTTCATTGATTTGTTTAATTATTGGAGATAAAAATACAAAAACAATTATCTTATAAAAAAACACTTAACAATCATATAATTCTTTATATAATCTAATTCTAATATCATATCATATAATTCTCCATACATAAAATCAGTTTGCATTAATTTAAATTTTAATTCTTTTCCACAAAGCAAGTAATTTAAATCCCTCTATTCTCCAAATTAATTTTTCAGATTTGTAAGAATAAGACCAAAATTTCGAAACTGTTCTTAAAATGTGATTCGCATAAATAAAATGCAGTTTTACATAATTCGTGGTGAAAATCAACATGGAAAAGAAAAAAAATCTCATTTTGGAAGAGGGAAAATTACGCACCTTTTAAAAACACTTAATAAAAAAGCACCTTTAAGGGCTTTTAAAAAACGAGAATCGAAAAAAGCACTTTTAAGCACTTCTTAAAAACGCTACGCCCCCTGTACTACAGTGTTTCCCAAACTTACGACTTTTGTGTACCCTTTCCTAAATTTTTCGTAACGCTATGTACCACTAATAAAAAAATAAAAAATAATGAATTTTTTTTCTATCAAAATTTTTTACAAAAGTTAAAAATCCCAAATGGCTTTTGACACCACTAATTATTGACTGTTAACTCTGCAAAAAATAGCCAATAGAAAAATACGTAATAGTACATTTTCATGGTTAGCTTTGTTTTTAAATAAATTTTTTTGAAAGTTTCGTTTGTTATTGCATAAAAACACGTACCCCCGCTAAACTATTCCCGTACCCCTGGGGGTACGCGTACCACACTTTGGGAAGTACTGCTGTACTAGAAAAGACATTTCATTCATAGCATGTCGAGCTCATCTCAGGAAAATCACTTATATAGTAAAACTGGTGTATTCGAGAAGGTATTGTCATTACTTACTTCTTTTTTCTCTGCCTTCCTCTCCCTCGACGCAGCCATGCGCCTTCTTTTCCCTGACGATGATTCCTAAAGATAAAGAAATATTTTTATTAATAATCAAGAGAAAAAAGTATTGAATTCAAGTACTTAATAGGATACTGAACAGAGGTCTGTTTAGAAGAAATTTGGGTCCGTTAACGGACCCTTCACAAAATATCTTTTTATAAAAACGGACCCTTCACAAAGTTGTTTATCTTCATTATTGTTTCGTTAATTGAATAAACCAGTGATTCTCAACCACTGTGCCGCGGCAGTTTTGTGTGCCGCCAAATTCTTAAAATGTGCCGCCAAATATTAGAAATGATACAATAAAAATGATAATGCTTTTTTTTATTATGAGTAAAGTTTAAAATAAAGAAAAGTGTATATATATATATACTTTTTATAATTTTCCCACGCTTTAACAGCGTGATAGCATCTTCGTCGGCGATTGTATTGTCTCTGACAATCTTAAAATAAGATGGAAGTGTTTAACACACAATTTTAAAAAATGTTGTAAGAGCTGATCATTAAAGTAAGCTATGCAATTAGTAAGCAAACTAACAAAGAATAACTAAAAAAAAAAATATATAAAAAACAAATTAACAAAGGATAATTAGCAAAAATTAAGCTAACAATAATTAGCAAAAAAACTGGTCAACAAGAAATAAAAAAAAACAGTTAATAATTATAGAAAACAAGCTAACAATTTATAACTAGCAAAAAAAATAAATAACTGTTACTAACTAATAAAAAATTGGTCGAAAGAAATAATTAATCCCTTAATAAATGTGATTTTGTAGTGCATATTATTTTATTCCACATTCAAAATTATTATCACAAACTATTTAACACAGTGTAAAATAGGTAATTAAACAACTTTTAATCTAATTTTTTCATTGTGTGCCGTCAAATTTCGAAATCGTTAAAAGTGTGCCGCAACGGAAAAAAAAGGTTGAGAATCACTGGAATAAACCCTTCCCGGGGCAGAAAACAAGAAAGATGGATGTAAACAAATTAAGTTTTGACTTCGGCAGACGATTTTTCCATTATTCGTCCGAAATGAATATTTTGCGTTCAGCAGTATAGGCAAAATACCAAATATTCGCCAGTTGCATCGCTAATTTAGAAGTACCAATTGCTGTTTATTTTTGAGAATTTTATTTTTTTTATTATATAATTTTACAGTTCTGAGCATAATCTTGTATCTATTTACAATTTAAAAACTCCTCAAAAAAAGTCTTATGCAATAACCGGACCCTATTTGCACTAATTCATAACAGCAGGACCCTGCTTGAAAGAATGTGAGTAATTTTTTCACAATTTCACAAAAACCGGACCTTTCACAAAATGTCTGGACCGACCCCTGCTGAATGCTCAGGGTTCCTACACTATTTCGAGAAAACAATATCCTGACTTTTGCAGATTTTTCCTGACTTTTTACAATAAAATTCCTGACCCGCCGTTTCCCACTCCAACAAAACTTTTAACATTTCAGTTTCAATTAGTAATAATATGCTACTTAGTCATAAGTATCATAGATTGAATAGGATAAACACTTACATATTAAAGTGGAATTGCGTAATAGCACTTTATATCCCAAATTATATTTTCAGAAAACTTGTGAAATATATTTTTAATTATCATGATTAGATTAAACTTATAGTGTGTTTTTGTAATTAGATACTAAAACTATTTAAATAAAAAGATCAAGAAAATCTGTTGGATTATGGAAATATTATTTTATTTAATGTTAAGTGGAACCAAATGCATGAGTGTCGTCAGGATATAAAGGGTTAATCAAATCTGCGAGATATGTATCAGTATCCTCAAATAATATTTACTCTTAAAACACACTAGAACATTTGTAACATTAAGTTATTAATTTTTAAAAATCACCAATTCACTTCAAACTGACTTTTCTTTTAAAAGATAATATAGAAATGTAAAAGGGAAAAAAGTCAAGAAAAGTTAATTATATGCAAACAAAAATTCAGATAGAAAAATTATGCAACTTGTGAGAAAAATAAAATCAAAAATATTTTTTTTCCAGTATTTTTAAACTTATTTCTGTAATACTGTAAGCTTCCGGAGAAACTCAGGGGCTCCTATGTTATACAATATTTCTCAACATATTTTGTTGTTTGACAATTTCTGAATCAAGAACATCCAGTTCTATTGCAGCAGTTTTCGTCAATTTAGATTTTCTTAATTTCAAATTCTTTTCTTTTATTCGTTTTCTAAAAATTTCAGCTTTATTATTCTCCTCGTTTTTTTTTTCTTTTTTTTTAATGCATGTCTCCATCTTGTTCTAGATCCTTTTACAGCATCCAGCATTTTTTCATTTATGCCTATGTGTTTTATTCCATTTATAAATGAAACATAATCATACACACGCCTTTGTGAAATAATAGAGTCTTCAACCAATAAGCTTTTATTGATTGAAAAACCCCCTTCGACTGTTGCGTTACCATGAGAGAGGATAAGAACAATTTTTATAACCTCCCACAAATTTTCAAATTTTTTTTCTCCGCGCAAATATTTCGAAAAAAAATTATCTAATCTCTTTTGCTGTGGATTAAACTCTAAGAAACTCTTTTGCTTTTTTTTGGCAGCATTACAAAACAGTAAAAATTCCTTTTTTGCCTTTTCAGCTACTGTTGTCTGTAAACCAGTTATTCACACAAAGCGCAATAAACCTAGCAACACTATCAAAAATTCCTTATCATTGGATAAACAGGAAGAAAATTGCTAACAGGACAGGTTCTACCAGGGAAAGAGGAATGTTATTATGAGGAAATTACATATTTTAAATTACAGTTGTTGTTAATTTATGTCGCACTAGAGCTGCACAATGGGCTATTGGCGACGGTCTGGGAAACATCCCGGAGGATGATCCGAAGACATGCCATCACAATTTAGATTCTCTGCGGAGGGGATTTAATACAAATTTATAAAGGATGCGGAGGGGATAAATTACAGATTTTTTCCTTGAAACCTTATTTTTGCCTGTCAGTCTTTGAATGAACTATAGTTTTTTTTATTTTCCTAACTTGATGAATATGTAAGAAAAATCCTGACTTTTTAGCTTAATTTTAGAATATCCTGACTTTTGCAGGTTTTCCTGACCGTGTAGGAACCCTGATGCTCCAGATTAGAGCTTGGTGACCTGATACGCTAAGTCCGACCATAGTTGGAAAAAAAAGGCAACTATAACTGCTTTGTCTAGTTAAAGCATCTCATATCTTTTCTCTCTATATAGAGTCCCTTACCAAATTATTAGACGCACTATAAGTTTTTATGTCAAGTCTTAATTTTCAGGTGATACTTACAGCTTTATTGTTTTTATGAGGCTGAAACCGGTTTGTACTTGTTTACGTTCTTGTATCAATTGGTTAATGTTGTACTGCAATACGTTAAAAATAAATGCAAAAAGGAAGTATATAAAAAATCTGAATAAATAGCCATTACATGTATGTTTAGATATAAAAGCATTGCATATAAACTGTTGCAAAACATGTAATTATTAAGAAACAACAGTGAGTCGAATAATTTGATCTAATTAATATAATATACTAATATAAAACCTGATATAATAAATATTCTATATTTATATATTAGGGGTGCACAACCTGCGGCCAGCCGACAACTGAAATGCGGCCCGCGAGAGCTTCTAAACACAATAAAAAAAATTTTAATCGCACTTTTGAGTCATCACGTTTTGACACGATCAATTTTAACAGATTCTATAGTAAATGTATGTTTAACGCGCTTTCTTTAAGCCAAATTTATTGCAAATATAAATTATTTTCTTAGTCAGTTATTTCCGCTTTGCCACGTGATTTCGAAAATCCTGAATTTCTTATTACAAAATTATTACGACACGCGAGTTTCAATCTTTTTTAATTCCTTCTTTCTTTTCATGAACTATTTTTTTTTCGGTAGTTAGTGCTATGCATTCCCACGTACTATAAAAAATTCCAATAATTTTATTGTGACATTCGAATTTCAAATCGCGCATTTGACAAGCTTTATTCGTGTTGAGTTCAGTATTAATTTAAGTAATTTTTTTTCAATTATTGCTATACTTTTCAACATGATTTTGACGATCCCGTTATTTAACTACGATGTTATTAAGACACGCGATTTTCTAATCGCACATTTTAACTATCACTTTTTGATGAGGTATTTCGGTACACTTTTATGGTAAATCCTAGGTATTTTTCCTTCATTTTTTTCGGTAACGAATATCAATTGGTCCAATGTGGTAATGAATTGTGATTTAGTCAAAAACTAAATATTCAGCAAAGCAAAAAAAAAAAAAAAAAAATTATATATATATATATATATATATATATATATATCGATCTAATTCCGTATATTATAAAATCTAAAGATTATATACAAAAGCGAGACAGAAAATAAAAATCTATCTTAATTTTCGAAAGATAATTTTAAAGCTGAACATCTCAGTTTTCCAATAACCAGAAAATGTAAAGAAAAAAACAATCGGGTCAAGAGAAATGCTCTTAAAATTGCCGCATTATAATAAAAACATCCATAAAAAAAAGTTTTTTTTTTCAAAAAAATAAATAAATAAATAAAATAAATAAAAAAATAAAAAGCTAGAAAATCTTATACTGAAAATCTCCATTCAAAATTTTCACATTGCCATATTCGAAGAAGAAAAAAATTGCAATAAAATAAAAGTTTATTGGTAACGTTCATTAAAAAGAAAAAAAAATATGCTGTGTCATAATAAAAATGCCTATAAAACTATTAGTTAATTAAAAAGAAAGGCAGAATTTTTTTTTTCTTATTTCCCAATACAAAACTTTAACACTGAAAATCAATTTTCTGTGTTACTGGTTATTTATATTACAGTACAGGGAAAGAGTAATAATAAATTAATAGTATGAGACGTTCCGTTCAAGTGCTGCGTTAGAATAAAAACAGCAGAAAAGGAAGGGAAAAAACGGACCCAAATTTCTTCTTAACAGACCCCTGATAATGCAATCCTAGTATTTGTAATCCTAGTAACTACTAATTCATTGTGCAATTTAAATAAATGTTTGTAATAAATATGAGAAAATTATACTTTTATTTATTTAGAAGCGACGGGTTAGTTTCAAAGGAGGACGGGTACATTGTTGGACCTCGGGAAAGGGTAAAATTTTTGAGTTTTTTCGAGTCCTGCTACATTTAGAATTTATAAATATTTTATTGGTCGAAGAGGTTAAGGTACATAATATAAATTAGATAATATCAAACTAGATTAACAAAGAGTAATATTAGAGTAATATACGTCAATTGCAAGTAGATTTGTGAATAACTATAATAGCTGAACACTCAGCATCAGTCAGTCAATTTTTCCCGCCCATTTACAATAATACGCAAATGTCTATCAAGGGTTTCTTGTGAAGGGTTCGATTAAAAGATAAAAACGGACCCTTCACAAAATGATTTAAGTTAAAATATTTTATGAAGGGTCTGTTTTTATAAAAAGATATTTTGTGAAGGGTCCATCAACGGACCCAAACTTCTTCTAAACAGACCCTTTATAATATATCGTCTAATTATCCACTGGTCGAATTGATATTATACATAGTTTAATTTAACCAATTGATACACGAACGCAAACAAGTACAAATCAGTTTCATTCGCCTAAAAACAATAAAGCTGTATAGTATCACTTGATAATTAAGATTTTACATAAAATCATATATAGTGCGTCGAATAATTATGCCAGGGTCTGTATGTAGCCATTAATAGATGCACGCTATTATTTCAAGTATCGGATCATTAATTGGGATCACGTTTTTCACACTCAGTTTTTACATTTTCATAGGGTGTATTATATTAATAACCTTTGTTGAACAGTAGACCCAATTCTAGGACTATGCTCCATAGCCTGGTAATTTTGAATACAATCCAGAAGTCAAGGCAGGTTGCGTAGCCAGATTTTTCAACATAAGGTACTTTTGCATTTAAGGTTCTTTTTAAGAACTCAAAAAAAAAAAAAAAAAAAAAAAAAAAAAAAAAAAAAAGAAAAAAAAAACTTTTAATTACTGGCCAAAAAAATCCTAATTAAGTTCTGTGCTGTAATAAAAAATTCCTTCTATCGGTTTAAGTTCTTAATTTAAAAACATAAAATTAATAAAATTCCATAAACATTTTCGAAAACTTTACATAATCATGATAAAATAACTAGTTTTTCATAAATATAGTAGAGAAAATTTGCGAAAATCATGCATTTTTTGTAATTTAGAAAGACAATCGACACGACAAAAAGAAAAATAATATCTTTTTAAAAGATATTAAATAAAGCCCTTTTTACAAACCCCGAATAAAAAAAAAGCACCTTTAAGGGCTTTTAAAAAATGTTAGTCAAAAATAAGCACGTTTAAGAGAACTTAGTACAAATGTGTAAATACTTTTGTACAAATGTGACAATTGCGACATTTTTTTTAAAAAAAAAATATTGCTATTAGTTAATCAGTGCACTAGTTTTTTTTTACAAAGAATTTATATAATAAAATCGTATTGTATATAAATTGAATAAATTGTTTATGAATTAAAGGTATCACAGGATTAGAAACTTCAGAGCGTAAAAAAGTATATCAGCACACGTAAAAAGATGGATACTAAAATGAAATAAAAAAATAATTTAAAAAAAAAGTTCTTTTAATTTCATTATTTAAATTCTCAGTAAATATTACTTACATTAATAAATTTGGGGTGCACACTCTAATGAGAAAATTAAAATCTAATTCAACAATCATTTAGTTTATTTGATGAAAAAAGCTCTTGGTAAAATGTTTTAAAGTTCTTGAGAACATATTTTGCAGCTTGCCATTATCCACATCAATTCTTGATGGTTCCATCAAAACATTTTGATGGTTTATGTCGGTTTCAGCGTGATTTATGATGGTTAAACATCATTTCATATTCACCATCATCCAATATTTTGTATTATTGGTTTTTGGTGTGCCAAAAACTTCCAACATTCCATGACGGAAAATGCTACTTTTATAAAGAGAGGTGTGATTTTCATGGATCAACAATCCATGATGGTTCATGTTGACTCCAACTATACTTTTCCATGATGGTTTAATAATAACTATTGTTGGTTCAGCAGGAATACACCATTAAAATTTTTTTTTTTATGTTGGTCCATCATAATTCAGTCCGAATTTCTACATTCGGGTGATGGTTACTTATATTGAATACCATCAAAAACATAATGGTTCATGATGGAATTATTGATGGTTTTGCATCAAGATTATACTGGTCCATCAATGGAAAACCCAAGCATTTAGTCATGGATATGTACAGTCCCTTGACACATTATTAAACGCACTAAAAGATTCTATGCGAAATCTTAAATATCAGGTGATACTCTTTACAGCTTTAAGTGAATGGTTGCACTTGTTTATCGTTCGTGTATCATAATGGCTAAATTAAACGATGCATAATATAAATTCGAGAATTGGATAAATTAGACGATACATAATATGAATATAGAATACTTATTATATTAAATATTTTATTAGCATATTACAATAATTAGACAAAATTTTTAGACCCACTGTAGTTTTTTTAGTAATGACATGTTTTGCACGAGTTTATATGCAATACTTATATATTTAATTATACATGTAATGGGACCTCATTCACGAGATTTTTTATATACTACCTATTTGTATTTATTTTTAATACAAATAGGCAGTATATGCATATATTTATTACATTAAATGTATTTCTTTATTACATTACAAATGTTAACTAATGTGATACACGAAGCACACCGCGTAAGCACAATTCAAAAATCCTGAAAATTTCCAGAGTAAAAAGACGCATTTCAAAAAATTTATGTCTTCATAAATTTAAATCACTGATATTTTCATAGCATGAAATCTAAATAAATTATATGCAGCGTAATTTAAATGAAAAATTATGTTTAAGTTTACTTTCATCTCTGATCACATTTATTATTCTAAGAGAAAAAAATATTTACAAATGAAAGCGATGCCAAGTATAAATTCCAGTTCTAATATTTTGAAATAAAATATACAAGAATTTTTAAAGATAAATGCGATCGATGATAATTTCTCTAAACTTCAGGACCTTGAATTTCAGGATCGCGCTAAACGAAAAATCCGGATTTTTTCCAGGAGCACAATCATCTCTGTATATACAGGGGTCTGTCCAGACATTTTTTGAAAGGTCCTGTTTTAGTAAAATTGTGAGAAAAAAAAATTATTCATAATTTGTGAATATAAACTAAGCGCTAAGTCACATTCTTTCATCCAGGGTTCTGATTTTGTGAATTTGTGCAAAAAAGGTCCTGTTATTACAAAAATTTCTAAAAACGTTTTCATGTTTTTAAATTGTAAATAGATACAAGATTCTGCTCAACAATTGCTGCTACTAAATTAGAGATGCAACATACAAATATTTGGTATTTAGCCTATACTGCTCAGCACAGAATATTCATTTCGAACGAATAATGGAAACAAAATCACTCACATTTTTAATAATTTCAATTCACATATTTCAAATAACACAACTTAGTCATGTATCACTTTTAATGTGTTACGCATTAAGAAAACTTAAACAATTCTTAAATTTATAATATTTTATTTAAAAAATTGCCAGAAATAAATTGTTCACTTAATATTCTATTAATTAATTTTATGAATAAATATAAATTGATCAATTATTTATTCACAAAAAGAAATAATGATTTAATATTTATAAGAGAGGGCACATGATGTTTACCAAAGAAGAAATATTTTCTTAGAATACTACATTTGGAATTATGACTTAGGGAAACTTAGTTCGTCTCCAACCGTCTTTCTCCCCCCCTCTGGGAAAGGGTTTGTATGATTAACAAAACAATAATGAAGATAAACAAATCTGTGAAGGGTTGATTAAAAGATAAATTATTTTGTGAAGGATCCGTTTTTATGAAAATATATTTTCAGGGTTGCCACAAAAAAAAATGAACAAAATAGTTGCTTTTAGTAGCCTAACGTATGAAAATAGTCGCCTAAAATTATGAAAATAGTTGCCTAAATAAGAGCAAAAATTTTTCAATAATATGACTAAAATTTAATTAAATGACTTCATTGTGATATACCATGATCCATTTAGTCAAGTTGACGGCCAATATGATAATTTTTAAATAAACGTTAAGTGTTCTAGCACTATATTTTTATATAAAAGAATTAGTATATTTGCAGAACATTAAATACTTTTAAATGCTAGAATTAATGCAGAAAAATAATTATTTGTTAAAAAAAACACTCTTTCTATTAATTTTCCCCTCACGCAATTTTTTTTCTATCATTAATAATTGATTTAGAAAATATATGTATATTGAAAGTGATTACTAAAATTCGAAATTGACGCATCCTAGTATCGTATTAAAAATTGGGTCCTTCAAAACAGAGTTTCATAACAATAACTGTTGAAAAGGCGATTGAGAAACAAAATAGATTTACTATGGAATCTGTGCAAATTGAGCGCATTAAAAAGTGATGACTCAAATTTGCTATTCAATATTTTTTTTTATTTTTTAGAAGAAAAAAAATCATTATGTTCAAAAGCTACTGCGAGCCGCAGGTTGTCAACCCAATTTATGCTTAAAAAAAATTGCTAGAAGCACAGAAAAATCTCTCAATAGCAGGGGTCTGTCCAGACATTTTATGAAGGGTCCGTTTTTTGTGAAATTGTGAAAAAATTATTCACATTCTTTCAACCAGGGTCCGTTTTTTTGAATTTGTGCAAAATTATAATTAAAAAAATTAAATTTTAAAAAATAAACAAAAATTTCTGCTTCTAAACTAGAGATGCAATATACAAATATTTGGTATTTAGCCTATACTGCTGAACGCAGAATATTCATTTCGGACGAATAACGGAAGAATCGACTGCCGAAGACAAAATTTAGTTCGTTTACATCCATCTTTGTTGTTTTCTGCCCTGGAAAGGGTTTATTCGATTAACAAAATAATAATGAAGATAAACAAATTTGTGAAGGGTCCGATTAAAAGAAAAATCATTTTGCGAAGGGTCCGTTTTTAAGTTAAAATATATTGTGAAGGGTCCGTTTTTATGAAAAGATATTTTGTGAAGGGTCCGTTAACGGACCCAAATTTCTTCTAAACAGACCCCTGAATAGTCTCCTTTTAATGGAAATAGTTGCTTTTTAGCCGCCATAGTTGCCTCTGGTCGAAAATAGTTGCATTTTAGTCACCTGTGGCAACCCTGATTTTGTGAAGGGTCCGTTAAGGGTTAATTTCTTCTAAGCAGACCCCTGATAGTATATTATTTCTAAAAATATCAATTCTCAGCCTGGTTTCTCAGTAACCTTACGACTCAAAGATATAGATCGAAACAAACAATATGAAAAGTGACTGAATTATATATGAGCTTACCTCGTCGGAATCATCGGAAGGCACACGCTGCCTTTTCCTGGAAGGTGAAGGTAGTCCAGTGGCCGGAATCCTTTAAAAAGACAAAAAATATAAATGTAAAAATTGTGCATGCCAAACAGTTTAATGGGTGACAATACCCATGATGAAGTTACAATAGAACTGTCAATTTTTTAACTAATTAAACATTGCACTCAGATATGCACACATATTATTCTAGGAAAAACTAAACCTGTTAAAATAACTGAACAGCTTTAGACCAAAGATATTCAAGAACAATTAAAACTCTCATTCAGGGTGCGTAGATTTTTCAACAAAAAACAAGCGCCTTTTAAGAACTTTTCAGCACTCAAAAAATATTTTTAATCACTTTCCAAAACAAAAATCTTAATTAAGATCTGTGCTGCAATAAATATTATTTTTATCAATCATTTAAAGTTCTTAAGAACGTAAAATTAAATAAACATTTTCAAAAACTTTGTAAAAATTTGATAAATTAATTAGTTTCTAATAAATATATATTGCGGAGAAAATATTATGAAAACCATGAAATTTTTTTTTTCGTAATTTAGAACGACAATTGACGCAGCAAAGAAAAAAAAAAATCTTTTTAAAAGATAGAAAATCAAGCACTTTTTTCAAACCCCCAATAATACCCATGAAGTTAGAAAGCTACTGTCGATTTTTAATCAGGTTGCGTAGCCAGAATTTTAATCAAAATATAAGCACCTTTTTTTAAGTACTTTTTAAGCACACAAAAAATATTGTAAATCACTTTAAAAAAAAATTAAATAACTAGGGTCTGCGCAGTAATAAAATTTAGATTATTATAAGTTCTTAACTTAGCAACATAAAACCAATAAAATTCAAAAACTTTGCATAACCGTGATAAAAAATATCTAGTTTCTGATAATTATCGCAGAGAAAATTGAGAAAATCATGCATTTTTTTTGTAATTTAGAACGACAATCAACGAGGCAAAGAAAAAAATCTCTTTTTAGAGTCGAGGTAAATTTAAAAGCTAAATGAGAGAAGGTGCGAATAGCATTTTATGCAAAATTGTTTTCGAAGTGACATGATCATGATAAAATAACTAAGTTTCTGACAAAGAACTCTTTTCGCAAATATATTAGCCAACATAAAAACAATCTATGCACGATTTTAAATATATTCAATACTGAGCGAATCATTAAATTTCTTTAATCAATAATTACTTCACACAACTATGTAAAAAAAAATATTCAAAATTATAAATCATTAATTTAGCCATTATTTAAAATTATCTCTCTTGTAAAATGCAGCAGATTTGCTCATGACAATACACGAGTCCCTCCCTCCCACCGAATCCATCTAGCTCAGTATTCGAACAATGCAAGTATTGGCGCTGTCATACGCTACGGACCGACGATAGGCCTAAATGGATTGTGGTTGAATGAAATGTGAAAACCACGCCTTTTGCGTAATTCGAGGCAAAAATTGATATGGTAAAGAAAAAAATCTCCTTTTTCTAAAAGAAAAATAAAGCACTTTTTAGAAACACCCAATAAAAAAAGCACCTTTAAGCACTTTTTGAAAACGCTACGCACCCTAGTTATTTTGTAATTAATGTTTAAAATTGCTCGATTAGCTACGGCCCCTAAAACGAGTGAAAATAAACCTTATTTTACTATCTGGGATAGTTATAGTCGAGAAAAAGTTTACTTACCAGCTAAGACTTAGGCCATCTGAACTATCTTCCTGAAATTATGAAGAAGAAAAAAAAGTAAATAAATGCTTTGAGTAATAAAAGAATATTTTATAATCAAACAGTGACTTTTTTTAAAAAACTTAACACTAAACATATCAACACTTAATATATACTTATTTCAACCATAGCCGATCAAATGACTGGACTTTATATTGATTGAGTGTTGGATGGGTCTGTCCAGACATTTTGTGAAATTGCGAAAAAAATTACTCGTATTTTTTGAACCAGGGTTCTGCTTTTATGAATTTGCGCAAATAGGGTCCGGTTATTGCAAAAAATTTTTTGAAAGAGTTTTTAAATTGTAAATAGTTACAAGATTATGCTCAGCACTTTTAAATTAGAGATGCAACATGCAAATGTTTGGTATTTAGCCTATACTGCTGAACGCAGAATATACATTTCGCACGAATAATGGAAGAAACGTCTGCGGAAGACAAAACTTATTCGTTTGCATTCATCTTTATTCCCCCCCCCCCTTGGGAAGGGGTTATTCGATTAACAAAACAATAATGAAGATAAACAAACTTGTGAAGGGTCCGTTTTAAAGTTAAAATATTTTGTGAAGGGTCCGTTTTTATGAAAAGATATTTTGAGAAGGACCCAAATTTCTTCTCAGCAGACCCCTGTTCAGTATATATGTTTATTATTAAAAGTATCTTTCAGAAGTATATTATTGCTAGAGTTTTGTCACAGATAGCTCAAAAAAATATCTGCCACAGGATTTTAAGATAAATCCACAAGAAAGATGCTACATAAAACAGAAAATATTAAAAGTGATTGATTATAATTTAGAAAAATGAACTCACCTCCTCGCTGGATGAGGGCTGCCTTTGTCTGGAGGGTCCAGCTGCCTGGTACCTTAAAAAGACAAAAATATTGATGTAAAAATTGTGCTTGAAAATCAGGGGCTTTAGTTTAAAGGGGGTCCATGAAGTTACAATTTTTCATCAGGGTGTGTAGCCAGATTTTTCAACAAAAAATAAGCACCTTTTCAATCACTCAAAAAATATTTTTAATAACTTCACTGTGGGCCACAAGAACATGATCTTTCGCAAAAAGTCAAAAAATAAATTTTCAACTAAAGTAAGCGTAGGCAGATTTAATATAGCCCAAATTAAGTATTCATCATCATTCCAAACATTATAATTTACTTTTTGGAGCGACAAGAGTACAATGTAATGAAAAATGTTAAAAAAATGTTTTGTAAATTTAACTTATAAATTTTTATTTCAGAAATATATATAGGAATTTCACCTTACTGTAACATTTTTATCAGAGTAATTAGTCTGAAATGATAGTACAATTTTTCAATGTGTTGGATTAGTTAATACTCTTGACAAACTTGTAGTTTATATCTTATCATTTGACATTTTACAATGTTTGAATGACTTTCGAAACTTTGTTCCAGAAAGTTCCAAGAGGTAATTAGCTAAACTTTTTTCACTTGTCTTCTTTGATGTTTCTTCTTTCGAAAAAACCCTGCCCCATTTTGCCCGCATTGCAAAGGTGGAATAAATATACCGAAAAACAAAAAGTATGTTTGTTTGTTTTTTCTTCATATTTTCGCTTTATTTTGTAATATTACTTCGGAAATATAATTTGCTTTTCATTTTTAATGTAAAATTATGAAAATTATTATATTTTCATCATTATATTTAATTATTTAAACGTACTTATTATTTTCTTTTATTTTTGCTCGCCATATTTCAGCCGCCATTTTGTTTTTTGGGGTATTTTTAGTGTATTTCAAAATTACAACCATAAATTCAATTTACCTGCACATAAAAAAACCCCAAATTTTGAAACAAATTTTATCGAAATACTAATTTTGGCCACGAAACCTTGGATATGGCCCACTGTGCACTTTCCAAGAAAAAAAAATAAATAATTAGGATCTGTGCAGTAAGAAACAATTTTTTTTTCAATTAAAGTTCTTAGTTTAAAAACATAAAATCAATAAAATGTAAAAAAACTTTGCATAATCATGATAAAAATCAACTAGTTTCTGATATAATTATTGCAGAGATAATTTTTATATCATTATAATATAACCGTCGTTGAACAGCCGACAAAATATTTAGGGTTTACGAACTACTAATGTTCAACTTCGTAGCCTTGTGATTTTGAACCCACTCCGGAAGACAACGAAACTCCTTGATCAATAACCCCAGAGGTATGATTTGTAATGGGAACATGGAGGACTTTGTGACTAGACAGATTTAACGTGCATCAGTCTCCATTTTCTACACGAGGAGTCTTCGGCAGGCTGGGATCGAACCTATGACCTTTCGTAAATGGGCAAAGTTCCCTACCAGCCAGGTTATTCTGGCCGTTTGCAGAGAAAATTGTGAAAATCGTGAATTTTTTGAAATTTAGAACAAACAATCGACGCCATCAAGAAGGAAAAAAAATTTCTTTCTTAAAAGATAGAAAAAAATAAGCACTTTTTAAAAACCACGAATAAAAAAAAGGAACATCTAAGGGTTTTTCAAAAACGCAAATCAAAAATAAGCACATTTTAAGAACGTTACGCACCCTGACATTTATAGTGTGATGATTAATTTAAAAGCTACATCAGAGAAGGTACTTGAGTGGCATTTTAAGAAATTTAGGAATATCAGACGGATTTTTTTTCAAAATCACTGGGAGGGCGAGGATAGCCAGTTTGGTAGGGCACTGGACCCATGCCCATGAGGTAATGGGTACGATGCCCGCTGGCCGACTGATGCACGTTAAATCTGTCGAGTCCACCATGTTCCCATAACAAACCATACCTCTGGTCCTATTGATCCAGGAGTTTCCTTTGTTATAACATACTAATATAATACCCGATGTAGTAATTATTCCATATCCATATAATATATTGTCTAATTTATATAATAATCGAATTCATATAATATATAGTCTAATTTAACCCATTGATACATGACCGTAAACAAGTGCAAACCGGTTTCAGTCACGTAAAAGCAACAAAGCTGTATAGTATCACTTGATAATTTAAGATTTTGCATGGAATCTTGCAGTATAATCTTGTATTTTTAATATTAAACATAAGCATAAAGATTTCTAAAACTAAATTTTTTGCATTTAATTAAGAAATTCGCACAAAAATAGTGTTCATTCTTCAGAGAAAGATTTTTCCCCAGAAGTATTCCTTTTTTAGAAAAAATGGACCCAAAATAGTGTCCAGAACAAATTTGGTATCAAAATCCTGGATTATCCTAAGATAATCCCTCGGAAATAGAACATCTTAATAATGTTCTTTTTATTGTTTTATTTAGTTGAAAAAATTTGAGTGTTAAGGGAAAAAAATTTTTTTTTAAAAATAATTTTACTCTCTCTGATTTTAAATGATGAAGAGCAAAATTTAAACACAATAGGTCAAATAGTTTCTAAGATGGGAAATTTCAAAAAAGATTGTTTTTAAATTTTCCTTCTCCAAACTAGTTCTAAATTTAGTTACAAATATGTATTTTATCATTTAAAAATACACAGTTTAAAATTATGTAAAAATCTGCATGCTAAAAAGTAAAAATAAGCTTTGACCAATGCAAAATAATAATTATTTCGGTACATGGGATTATTTTTCAATTATCGTTGTTTTGCTTGTTTATAAAATACAAAGTAGTATAACAATTAAAATTCGAATTTTTTTTTACTTACTTGGCACTGGGACCAGCTGAACTCTCCGAGTCCTGAAAGTATAAAAAAAAGTAAATAAAAACACTCTTCCTAGAGAAATAAAAGAACATTTTATAGTAAAATACCTTTTTAACCCCATAACACTTAAAAAAGGACCAAAAATAGAACATTTTTTTGACTTTATTTTGTTCTTTATAGTACTATAATAGTTAGAAAACGGTTTCTTATTGCAAAAATAAAATTACAGGGTGCGTAGCCAAATTTTTCAACAAAAAATAAGCACCTTTTAAGTACTTCCTATGCACTCAAAAAATATTTTTAAGCACTATATACCAGGGGTCTGTCCAGACATTTTGTGAAAGGTTCGTTTTTGTAAAATTGTGAAGAAATGACTCGTAATTTGTGAATATAAAATAAACGTTAAGTCAAACAGGGTCCGCTTTTGAGAATTTGTGCAAATAGGGTCAGTTATTGCTGAAAAATTTTTTCAAGGAGTTTTTAAACTGTAAAGACATACAAGATTATGCTCAACACTGTAAAATTACAATTAAAAAATTTAAATTTTAAAAAATAAACAGCAATTGCAGCTACTAAATTAGCGATGCAACAAATATTTGGTATTTAGCCTATACTGCTGAACGCAGAATATTCATTTCCGACGAATAAAGGAAGAAGCGTCTGCCGAAGACAAAATTTAGTTTGTTTACGTCTGTCTTTCTTCCTTCCCCCCTTCCTGGGAAGGGTTTATTCGATTAACAAAACAATAATGAAGATGAACAAATTTGTGCAGGATCCGATTAAAAGATAAATTATTTTATGAAGGGTCCGTTTTTAAGTTAAAATATTTTGTGAAGGGTCCGTTATATATATATATAATATCGACTTATTTTAATAAAAACAAAATATGACTTACCCTGGGTCGTTTTGGGGACCTGGCCTCCACCAACTAAAAGAGAGAACAATCAATTTAATATTTTATTCACTTAACATTTTTTAACAATTAAAATAATCATGCAAATTTTAAAGCTCATGGATGATCTCTTTCTAAGGATTTAATTTTTTATAACGAACATTTGTTTTTTAATTTATTCTTTTATTTTTTTATCTTTTATTCACTCGTTTAACTGTCTTTAATGATGGAATCGAGAATTAGCGGTAGTAGATAGATTTTCAATCGTTTCTAGATCATTGCAAACCAGGGTTGGCAGGTTTTTGACATGTGACAGTTTTTGACAGTTTAAACCATGGTTTAAACCGTCACGTCAAAAACCTCACTGTCAAAAACCTATATTCATATGTGAAATTTAATTAATACATAAAATTTATATATTTTTTAAAGGATAGCGTTTCTAAATATGTTCTAGAAAAAATAAATTTTAAATTTTGAAGAAACACTTATATTTTGAATAGTAACCAAAATCTTGTACTTTTGAAAACTCACATCTTTTGTAATATTATGTATATTCATTTTCATGTGTTATTGAAAATCTGAAGTGATATTATTAAGAAATTTATATATAACCAAATTTAGTGTATAGTATAGATTATACCAAAAATTAGACATTTTTAAAGATAAACATTAGCAGTTTTGTACATTAGACATCTTCTTTTAAAGAAAAATCTTTTTAATATTCTTTTAAATCTTCTTAATAATCTTTTTAACATAAGACAATACAATTTTAAGTGCTTTCTGTTAAATACACAGAGTAGTTAGTGTCGATTTACAGTATATTCAGCCTATTCATTTACTATGCTGAAAATTTAGTTTATCCAAATACTTGTGAATTTCATTTTGCTGAATATGATATAGTTTTGTTGAATATCTATATATTCAGCTGTTGAATAATTACTTCTTGCTTTTAAGATATGCATTATTTGTATTCTTAATACAAGTAGAGAAAAAAAAAATTAAGAGATAAAAATTCTTTTAAAATGATAAGTGTAATAATTATTAATAAATATAATGAACAATATGAATTATATTTATCATTATTCATAAATATAATTACTACTTTTAAATTCAAATTAACATATTGGATAATAAAGATATTCGGTATAACATTAAAAAATTTTTTTTTATACACTTGTATCAAGAGTGTATTTATAGAACATAACTTGTAAGTTCCTTATAAATATTAGTTATATGTTCCTTATATGTCAAAAATGCATAGTAATAAACTTTTAATTTTCTTAAGTATCAAAAAGAAGAAAAAAAACTTTTTAAATATAAATATTTAAACAATTTTTGGGCAAAATTTTTCTGCACATGCATTTGAATATAAAGCTGTTATTTTACCTTAATTTTAATTAAAAAATATTTTAAAACCTGCTGATTACCTATAGTATAATTAAATTTCAATATAATGCATGGCAACTGTTGGTAGTTTTGAAGTTTATATATTTTCTTGGCAAACTTAAGTTTTTGACATTTTTGACGGGTTTTAGACGGTTTAAACCAGTATTATACCCTTGTCATGTCAAAAACCACTTTTTGACGTCAAAAACCCAACCCTGTTGCAAACATAGAGTAATAACATTCATAAGACATTTTTATAAGTGTGAGCAATAATAGCTATGAGTCAAATGAGGCGGACCGGGTTCGAATCCCAGCTGAGGCGAATTCCGCATCCGGCTTGCACCGATCACATTGCTGACGTGAAATATCCTCAGTAGTAGACTGATCATGGGTTATAGCCCCCTTGCCGTTAGGCTAACTGTGGGGGTTTCTCGTGGTCTTCCTCTCCATGTAGCGCAAATGAGGCTTATCTCTATCTAAAAGTCCTCCACGAAGGCAAATTTCTCCCAATACTTGATTCAAGTGTCTTCTGGATTAGGTTCAAAATAACAAGGCTACGGAGTTGAATATAAGTTATCGTAAATCCATAAAATTGGGTCGGCTGTTCAACGGCGATTATAAAATAAAATAGTTATGAACGAGGGCGGGGATTGCCTGGCTGATAGGGCACTGGGCCCACGTCCAAGAGGGCAAGGGTTCGATCCCCGTTTGCCGAAGACTCCCAGTGTAGTAAATGGAGACTGGTGCACGTTAAATCTGTTGAGTCACTAAGTCCTCCATATTCTCATAACTAATCATACCTCTGGGGGTATTGCATTGCGAAAACGTTGATTAGTACAATGTGAAAACCAAGCTATTGCATAATACGTGGCAAAAAACGACATGGTAAAGAAGAAAAAAAATCTCATTTTCGAAAAAGAAAATTCAAGCACTTTTTAAAAATACCCAATAAGAAAAGCACATTTAAGGGCTTTTAAGAAACGAAAATTGAAAATAAGCACCTTTAAGCACTTTTTAAAAACGCTACGCTCCCTGCTAACCTCCTTGTTATCATAGTAAATATTTTCGATGCACAATGCTATAAAAATGACAAAGAAAAATACGTTTTTTCTTTAAATTTATTCAAAAATAAATAAATAAACAAATAAATGTTAAGGATATTAAGCATGTACAATTGTGAACCTTCAAGGGACCGAAATTTCGGTTCACTGTAACCGGAGTTCATTATATTCGTTCTTCAAAAAATGGTAACTAATGATTAAGAACTCCTTACTTTTATTACACAGTATTTAAATAAATGACCCATAAAATGAAATACAAAAATGACTAAAAAATATTACTTAGTAACAAAAATGTGTTAATTTGGTTTTATTTTTTATTACTCTTAGTCTTGTGCACAGAAAAAAAAATTAGTTATCTTTAGCTGATGCAGAGAAAATTTTTAATTTGTCCTTACATGTGCCTGGGTAGACCTTGGTTTAAGAATGGAAAAGTGTGATAAAAGAAGCAAACAAGAGAAAATGCTTATCGCTACATTACACTCTATAGACCAGGGGTCTGTCCAGACATTTTGTGAAAGGTCCGTTTTTCGTGAAATTGTGAAAAAATTACTCACATTCTTTCAACCAGGGTCCGCTTTTATGAATTTGTGCAAATAGGGTCCGTTATTGCAAAAAATAACTTTTTCGAGGAGTTTTTAAATTGTAAAGACATACAAGATTATGCTCAACACTGTAAAATTATAATTAAAAAAGTTAAATTTTAAAAAATAAACAACAATTGCTGCTTCTAAATTACGAGATGCAACATACAAATATTTGGTATTTAGCCTATACTGCTGAACGCAGAATATTCATTTCGGACGAATAATGGAAGAATCGTCTGCCGAGGACAAAACTTAATTCGTTTACATCCATCTTTCTTGTTTTCTGCCCTGGGAAGGGTTTATTCGATTAACAAAATAATAATGAAGATAAACAAATTTGTGAAGAGTCCGTTTTTAAGTTAGAATATTTTGTGAAGGGTCCATTTTTAAGTTAAAATATTTTGTGAAGGGTCCATTTTTAAGTTAAAATATTTTGTGAAGGGTCCGTTTTTAAGTTAAAATATTTTGTGAAGGGTCCGTTTTTATGAAAAGATATTTTGTGAAGGGTCCGTTAACGGACCCAAATTTCTTCTAAACAGACCCCTGTAGACGGTTTTAAAAATCAGTATTAAGTATTTATTCTGTGAAGAAGACATTTCCAAAATTATTTAAAAAAAAGGAGGAAAAAAATTAGTCGAAGACAGAAAAAAGTTCATAATATCCAACTTCCTTACTTTTTCAGTTCACTATATCCACAAAAAATTACATTATACGTGTATATAAAGACACGGGACAGAACATTTCGTTCACTATATCCGGGAGTTCACTATAAACGTTGTACTCTACAGCGGGGTTTGACTGTATTTCCTTCCCTAAATGAATTTAATAAGTTTTCTTCACAAAACTTATGTAATCATCTTAACATTTTTCAATTCCAAAATAAAAAAAATATTTGCAATACAAGTAATGTTGAAGAAAGGCGAGTCAAGCTTTTTCTTTTTTTTCTTTCATCGTTAATTGCAATTCAATCAAAAAAAGTGATGCAATTAAAACAAGCATTCGGTAAAATGTCATCTAAAATCAAGGCCAAAGATTGAAACTTGAGGACTGGGCGGGGTGAAAAAAAGAAAGGGGAGTGGTTCTCTCTTCGTAAATAACTCCTCTAAGGTTATTAGAGGAGAGATTTACGTAGAGAGAACCACTCCCCCTTTCCTTGTCACAAAGAACATTGTCACGTGCAGGATATCTGCCACATTTTAGATCTGATTTTCCATGACTAATTCGAAGAGTTTTTCATGACTTAACGAAGTTACTATTTTCTCCGACAAAAACACAACAATAAATTTAAAAAAGCATTATAATAACATTCATTGAAATGATAGGTATAACCAAAACTGTTATACTCTGCATCTTCATATTTATAGATTTTAAAATTAAAAAAACAGTGTAAAAGAGTTATAACAATAAAATAGTTGAAAAATATACAAAAGCAAATAATTTTTTTTTTTTTCTGCTGCAGAATTATATTCTAAAGATACTTTTCTTGTTAATCGGAAAGGAAAGAAATACTCCCGATTTTTCTGTTCTCTTTTCGGAATTAAAAAAAAAAAAAAAATAATAAAAAATCGCCACTGATGGGCTTGCTTCATTCACAGCTAGAATTTTAAATTGATAAAATAAAAATAATAACAAAAATTCTGAAATCACTGAAGTTTAAAAGATAATTCGTTCTAGAAATGTTTTTTTCTTTCATTTTTTGCAACACCATAATTTTTAAAGAACAGGAAAAAAAATTATACTTTAATTAAAGATAACTGTTTGGTTACAAATTCAGATATTCGGAACATGAAATAGGGGGGGGGGGGAATTCCATTTTAGAAATTAGATTTTTCGGCGACCAAAATTCATTACTTACTATGATTTTTTTTTTTTTTTTTAATCGTTAAAAATCATGCCATTTCATGACAAATTTTGTTCAATGCCGAAATTCATGACTTTCCAGGTGCGCAGATACACCTACACATGATTCTCGGACGATTTTCGCTCTTGTAAACCCCATCCCCTGTATCTTCCAATGATGGTGGACTGCTGAGCTTTGTTTTAAACAATAAAATTCAATAAAAATAGTCGAATACTGCTGTGCATACTGATATGAAGAAAAATTTATAAAATGAGAACTTTTTACATTTCACAATTAAGATTTTTATTCTTTTACATTAACTTTTAAACATTTATTTGCAATTTGTACGTTAGCACGTGAGGTTATTTAATGAATTAAATTGGTTTTTAACTAGCAAAATAGCTATTATTTTTTTACATTTTTATTTAAATTAATAGATCATAATGTAGTTAACATTTGTAAGTATTTTTATAACAATTTAAATTTCATATTGATATAAAAATTCAGACATTTTTACTGTTTTTTCGATGAAGCAAGTGCATCGGAATTGGCATTTTTGTTCCGGCCAATAAATAGCTTTTTATTTTCGCTCTGTTACTTACATTGATGCGTTGAAATAATTACTTTAATAATTTCAAGCGAATTTAATTATATATTTCAGTTGCACAAACTAAAAAATATATATTAAAGTACATTTCATGCAATAAAAAAACTTCAAAGTGTTGATTATGTTTTTTAAATGTTTTTTTTCTTGTACAAAAAGAGTAGAAATAGGTATTGTTATGCACTGAGTTTTAATTGATTTTATTTTGATTTGATTTTAAATTGATTTTATTTTAATATTTCGAAAATAATTTTTAAAAATATAAGAATTTTAGCTAGAAACTTATTTTTCCACTATTTTAAATAACAACAAAATTTAATTTCCAAGTTTTAGGTAAAAACTGTTCGTGTCTAAAGTTTTCAAATTTTTGCCTAAATTCATTGATTAACATGATGCAAAAAACATTGATAAGTTTTAAACAAAATTTTAAATTCCTAATTTTAAAAATTAGGAATTTCATTATCCAGGGTGCGTAGCCAAATCTTTAAGTCAAAAATAAGCACTTTTTAAAAACTTTTCAAGCACTTAACAAAAATTTTCAAGCACTCAAAAAATTCTTATTCAATCAATGATATTATTGAAAAACAAAAACTTTTTATAAACAGTTTTAGCGTTAAAAAAAAACCCAAAAAGAAACGGACGTAAATCGAAACAATCAGTACTTTCCCTCATCACCAAGTGAATTCAACTTGATCATGAACTCAGAACAAAAGTACCCTTACCCCCTACGTCAAAAAAGTGTTAGAAGTAAAATAAAATAAACAAGAATAAAATTAAAAAGAAGAAGATTTCATAAGGATCTGATATTCTCTATCCGAATTGGAGCACTCGGGTTTCAGTTTCAAGTGTGCGCGCAAGTGCAAGTCATAACGTGGGTAAGACACGAAATCCGCGTGAATAATTACGTAGCAAACACCCCATTTTTCGTAAAATACATGGGATCTACCAGATATCACTGAAGGAAAAAAAATTCATTCGTGAAAAAAAAGCACTTTTTAATAACGCCAGCTGAAAAAAGCACCTTTAAAAGCTTTTAAAAATGAAATCCCCAAAAAAGCACCTTTAAGTACTTTTTACAAACGCTACGCACCCTGTTATCCATGTTTCATTATGTATTTTATAGGAAAGGTGTGTACTTACAATGTACGTATGTACAGCACAAAAAAAAAAAAAAAATAAAACGGACCACCCTGAATAACTTTTGATCAAATGATCAGATCATCACTTTCGAGGACTCAATCTTAATGGTTCGAAGGGGTGATCCGGAATATGCTAACGTGTAATCAATATTTTAAGTTACCAAATCGGACACTAAAACGTACTTTCTCTGAATAAACAAAGGATTTTTCTCGAAGGATTCGAACTTTTGATTCCCAAAATATCGGGGTTAGTTGAAACCTGGGAAATATGGTCCCCATAGTTTGGTCAGGAGAGTAGTCCCTAGTTTGAACCCCTTAATTTACAATTTACTTCTTGCGTATTTCACTATATCTCGAAAACTTTTTAAAGGAATCAAAAAAATTTTGCTTATAAAATTTATTTGTCCAAAAACCGGCTTGGTTTGGATTTCATGGCGTCCCGAACTTTTCAACTACAATAATCAAGAGTAATTGTAAACAGTGCGCATGCATTGGTATGACGAGCGCTGCTATTTGATAATTTTTTTTAGAATTCTTTTTCTAACTTTTAATTTTGTTATGCATTAAGTTGGGAAGTTTATTTTTGAGATATGAGAGATCCCATAATTACTTCTTGCGAATAAAAGAGAATTTCATCAATTAAACGATATTTTATTTATTATTCTAATTAAGAATCAGAAATTCTAAACTACAGTACAAACTGGATCGTTTTTAATACTAATTCAAGAGAATATTACAAATAAAGAGGGCCCAAACTGATTGACATGGTCCCAAAAGTTAGAGTTGAAACAAGAAAAAAACCGATCCCCAAGGCCTAAACTAACCGAGGCTGAAAAAGCCTAAGCCAAAGAACGTAGGCGGGAATACCTTAAGAAGCGTTACGCGCAAACGGAAAAACGAAAGGATTCCGTTCATAAACGCAAGCATGAAGCCCGTCCCTCACATAAGTACCAAAGTGGTTGAGAGAATTGAACCCTGCAGAAGAGCGAATGGTGACTCTCCGAACCCCTTTCATGCAAATATGAAAACTGGGGGTTGATCATCAGTTAGGGATAAATTGCACATAACCGTAGACTGTCTTGCACGCAATCTAAATGATTCATTCACTATCTATGTAAAATTGAAGAGAGCCTAGCTTTCAAATCATATTTAATATATATGAATTCGAAACGGGTATATGATGCAGTTTACATTCTCCAACAAACACCACTACACCCATCCGAAAATGTTAACATTGATCTCGATTGGCTGTTCAGTCATCAAAAGAATTTACACAGAATGTGTCTGAGCTGCATTTAAATATGTCTGCGAAATTGTGTACCGAGCAGTTCAGGATTAACAGTTAAAGATGTCCAAGATGAAAACACAATAGTTTCTCTTCCAAAAAATAATTAGACAACAACCATTTTGTCAATGGGTAAAATGTCACAATTTTCTTCATTTTGTAGTGAATCGTAATAATTTACTTTTCGTCAAATGTCTAAGAAATCAGTTTACTAAAAATAATCATGCATACAGACTTTTTAAGTTTTCAGGGTTGCCACAGAAAAAAAATGGATGAAATAGTTGCTTTTAGTAGCTATGAAAATAGTTACCTAAATAAGAATAAAAATTCATCACAAACATGACTAAAATTTAATTAATGACTTAATTGTCATATACCATGATCCATTTAGTCAAGTTGGTGGCAAATATGATAATTTTTATATAAACGTTAATGTTCTAGCACAATTTTCCCTTCTATCAATAATTTATCTAAGTGTATATATATATAGATACATACATATTGTGAAAAGTGATTACTTAAATTCGAAATTCATGCATCGTAATATCGTATTAAATTTTTTTTATTATTTTTAAATTATGCGGAATTTCGAAACAATAACCATTGAAAATGCGACCGAGAAACGAAATAGACTTACAAAGGAAGATTCTGCAAATTGAAAGAATTAAAAAGTGAAGACTCAAATTTGCACACTCAAAATTTTAAATTTTTTTTTTTATTTTTTAAGAAAAAAAGTTCAGTGTGTTCAAAAGCTTGAACCCAATTTATGCTAAAAAAAAACATCGCTGGGAGTACAGAAAAGTCTCCCAATAGTCTCCTCTTTCTGAAATAGTTGCTTTTTCACAATTCATGCTATAACATGAAAAATGCAAATTTAAAAAAAAAAAATATTGATTTATTTTGAAGTTTAAATAAAGCTCCTTGCGATGAATTTTTCCTTAAATTTAAAGATTATTTGTTAATTTCAATTTTTTTCAAATTCAAATTTTTGTTTTGAGAAACACTCGCAATAACAAGTTTTTGTTAAAACAAAAAAAAAGCAAAATAACACTATTATTGTCGAATGTTTTACAAATTCTTACGATTTTATTATGCTTTTCTTATATCATTTAATTAACATAAAATGGTCAAAATAGGAAAATAGATTTTTTGAGATTTTCAAGACTGGGAGTCCACAATGAAATTACAATTTGATACTTATGATAAAGTGGTCAAAAAAACTTACCTCCTCAGTTTGTGTGGCAACCGAGCTGCTGGGGGGTGGTACCTCTGGTAGGTATCTAATTTGGCGGTTCATTTTTTTAACCTAAGTAAATTATACATAACAATATTAACAATTACAATTTTCTCATAATTTCGAATATTAAAATTTATTTCATTCATCAAAGATAGTTAGCAGATTTTTTTAAAAATTAATTTACGAAGAGAGTTCTGAATAAAAAATAAACTGAACATTTTAGAACAAAAAAAGTCCCGCAGTGGTCAAGATCATTAAACACGGTTCCCAACAGATCACCGAAGTTAAGCAGCATTGCTTGCGGTCAGAGTGAGCGAGGGTGACCACTTGCGTCAGTCTGCGTAGGGACCGAGGGTATGCGGTATGGGTCCTCGTTTAACTGTTCTACTGTAAAGTGCTCGACTTCGCGTGCAGGCCGTTGGACTACCGAAGAGGGGATGCCATCCCCTCTGCAGAGGATCAAAATTGTGATGGCATGATGTCTTCGGATCATCCTCAAGGATGTTTCTCAGACCGTCGCCAATAGCCCATTGTGCAGCTCTAGTGCGACGTAAATGAATTACGAAGCAACTACGAAAGCTTTGAACTGATTTCTATAAATGAGGTTCGCTTCATTATGTATTAGTAATACTCATTTTAATATTCAAGCAATAATCTGTACAGAAATCCTATTTCAATAGGGATTTTTTTTTTCAGGAAACTTTTTTTGAATTTTAATTAAACCAGTAGATCAGGCGAGACTGGCAAAATCCAGTAGAGTTGGCAGCTATGTGGATATAATTTTTAAATATAATTTCGACAGAATATAATTTGAATTATTAATATAATTATTAATATAATAATATAATTAAAATTATATATTAATATAATTTTAAATATAATTTGAATTATTAAACATTTTTTATGAGCTTTTCGGAGAAAACAGGTAATTTAAAAAGAATACTTCAGTTCAGTGGCCTAATGAATGCAAAGTACTTAAAAAATCTCCTGAATAAAAACCCATTACATTCATGTTTAAATATGAAAGTGCCCATAAACTCGTGCAAAATATGCCATAATTAAAATATTGCAGTGCGTCTAATAATTTAATCTAATTATTAAAATATACTAATATAATACCCGTTATAATAAATATTCTATATTTATATAATACATCGTTTAATTTATGAAATTGAAAAACGAACGTAATCAAGAGAAAACCGATTTCAGTCGGTTAAAAACAATAAACTTGAAAATTAAGATTTTATCTAGACTCTTTATAGTTTTTCTATATATTATTTGCTGAATATCCGCTCTGTTTGAATAATGAATTAATCATAATTGATACAGAACTGAAAGGAATCTATTTTAACAACCGTTGACCAAAGAATTCCTTCAAACAAAAGTGAGAAAGATTATCCCACGAATTAAGTCGATCCAATGTTTATTTCTAATTAAATAAACTAGAAATTCGAAACTAAAGTAAGTGAACATTCATTCAAAACTACGAGTTGTTGTTGAAAGGGAGTGGCGGAATGTACCCGAAAAATTGCTGATAAGGAAATAAAAAAGAAAGATGTGTGCTTCATTAATTCACGTTTCAGCAAGCTTGGCATACTAATTAGATAACGGATCAACTAGATAGATTATAGATCTATCTAGTTGTCAAGATAGATTAGATAACGGATCAAAAGCATTGCATGTTTGACTTTTTCTATTTTAATAGACATTGAGTTTATTTCGGGAAAGAGTTATCGAATGAAACAAAAAATCGTGTCTTTAGACCAACATGGATTGTGGTTCAATAAATTGTGAAAACCTTTAATAGAAAAATGTGAAAAACACGCTTTTGCATAATACGCACAGAAAATTGACGAGGTAAAGAAAAAATATTTTTCGAAAAGGGAACATGAAGCTCTTTTTAAAAACACCCACAATAAAAAAGCACCTTTGAGGGCTTTAAAAAAACAAAAATTGAAAATAAGCATCTTTACAGGGGTGATTGTGAGCCCAACTTAAAAATCCTGAATCTTTCTTGAATAAAATCATTAATGACGCATTTTAAAAAATTAATACAAATTTAAATTATTGAAAATTTCAAGTCATGAAATTCTAAATCAATTATATGCAGCATAATTCAAATGGATAATTATTACTTTCATGTCTATTACTTTCATTCTACCAGAAAAAATATTTACAAATGAAAGCGATGCCAAGTATAAATGCTAGATCAAATATTTCTAAATAAAATATAGAAGAAATTTTATACATAAATGTGACCGATGATTTCTTGAAACTTTTTGGCCTTGGAGTCCCGAAAACTTCAGGATCGCGGATAGCGAAAAATCTGGAAATCCGGATTTTTTCCAGAGCACTATCATCTCTGGACCCATTTCAGAAACAAACTCTAATTTTAAAGTTGCGCTTTTTCTCCTTAGAAAATAAATTTAATAAAAATACCGAAATTCGAGATCAGCATATATGAATTGTTCAATAACAAATAAAATTTAACATTTTATATTATATCAGGGTGGGTAGCCAGATCTTTCAACAAAAAATAAGCACAAAAAATATTTTAAGCAGTATATACATTATCAAAATATAAAATAATTTTCAAAGACAATACAACCATAAAATAAAGGGAAAAAATAAAATCGAAAAAGGAAAATGAAGCACTTTTTAAAAACACCCAATAAAAAAAGCACCTTTAAAGGCTGTTAAAAAACGAAAATCAAAAATAAGCACCTTTAAGCACTTTTTAAAAATGCTACGCACCACGTATAACACTCATTAAACAGCTGAACCATTTAAATTTGATAAGTATTGTTCAACTCCACAGTTTTGAACCCAATTCAAAAGACAAGGGAACTCTTGTATTAAGTATAGGGGGAAATTTGCCTTTACTTTTTGATGGAACTCTCATGCATTTAAGTTACATGGCGAGGAAACCCGCGAAAATCTCTCACGGTGTAACGATAAGGGGACTTAAACCGTCTACCACTGAATATACTTTTGAAGTCAGCAGTGTCGTCTACGCTAGCCGGGTGCGGAATTCGGTTCGAGCGGCCATCATTGGGAATCGAACCCAATTTACCTCATTGGGAAGCGAGAGCTTTATCTCCTGAGCCACCACGACTCAAAATGTAATATAGTGGAAAATAGCATAATGAACATTTGAATTAGGGATATGTAATGGGGGTGCACAACCTGAGGTCCGCTGACGCAATGAAGAAAATGAAGAAGAAAAAATTCAATTTTATTTTCGAAAAAAAAAAAAAAAAATCGGAAATTTGAAATGTTTGCATTTAAGTTTTTGAAGCACCCAATTTCAATCAATGTAGTTTTTCGATGCTTAACGCTGCAGATTTAAGCATAGTTTTGAAAATCTCAATATTTTCAATACATCATTATTACAATAGGCGAATTTCGAATTTTAGTTATCGCTCTTCGTGTGTGCCGATTTCATCGTAAATCCAATGACTTTTCGGTAGTTAATTACTATTCATTTTTACGTAGTTTCTGAAATCGCAATTTTTGGAAGTTATGAAAAGGTTTTTTTATGCAAACTTCATGGAAAATCTGAATGACTTTTGATCCTTTTTCGGCAGTTATAGTTACTTATTTCAGCATGGATTTTAAAATTTCAATATTATCGCACGATATTATTACGAATCGCGAGTAAAGAATCGCTCATTTAGATAAAAAAAATTTTGATGTGGTTTATTTGTATCGATTTTATCGCAAATCTAATTATTTTTTCGTTATTTTTTTAATTATTGCTACACATTTCCAAAAGGTTTTGAAAGTCCCAATATTTTATATACGCTTTGCTTTACTTTAACTTCGAATCCTGCATTTAAATATATAACATTTTGACACCTATAAACTTTCTTTAAATCGAAATATTTAACTTGCATTTATTTTCGTAACTAGAATTTTTATTTATTTTTTAAATTCTATGAACAAATTTTTAATGTTTAAATTTATGTTTAAATGGACTTTTGTATTATGTAATATGATAAAAAAACATGAAATTTCCAATAGATTTTAATTATTTCAATTTATCTAAAAAAAAATTTGATAAATTAATTTGAATTTTCGGATTCTGTTTTTTTTTTAAATTTTTTTTTAAGTAATCAGTTTTGAAGTTTCTAATTTTAAACATTTAAAAGTATTCAATTTTATGCAAAGATATTACAAGGTTATGAGACATAAAAAGTTTAATGCCTAGAATAATGATGTTTATATAACAATTACTACCAACAATTGCTGTCAATATGCCTGTCTAAATACTTTGGCATGTGGCCCTTCACTCAAAAAGGTTGTGCACTGCTAATATATAATGTCTCATAGTTGCAGTTATTAGAAATGAAAGAAAGGCATTGATTATGATTGCAGAAATAAGAGGCGAATGAAAATTTAAAAAAAAAAGATCATTGAATAATTTGCTTGAATCAGGAATTAATCTTTAGCAAAATTTAGTGTACACATAGCTGCCAACATGGATAGGATAAAATCCAGTAGATTTTACGAAATAATATAAATCTCATGATGATTGTTGCACAATGTACTAAATATTTTACGCATATGGAATTTTAGGGATTTTTATAGTCATCAAAATAGAAAGACAGCAATATTTTCCCGATATGATTGACATTATACATAACAATGTAAACAATTACAATTTTCGCAACAAAATTTTTTTTTCATTATTTCGAATATTATTTTCGAATATATTTATTTGATTTATCAAAAATAGTTAAAAGATTTTTTTAAATTAATTTAAAAAGATAGTTCTGATAATAAACGCATAGAAATTAACACATAGAATAAAGACATAGAATTCTGAAAATAAACACAACAAAAAATAAACACATAGCTGTCAACATGGATAGGTAAAAATCCAGCAGAATTTATAAAATAGCATAAATTTCATAAAAATGCATGCACATTGTAAATATTCTACACATAATAGGAAAACTGCACTATTTTCCAGCTATGATTTAAGATTTAACATAACTTGAAATGTTATATATTATGTTTACTCATAATTTCGAATATTAATAGGCATTTAATTCATCGAACATAGTTAAAATATTTTTTTTATTTCATTTGAAAAGAGAGCTGAGAATAAAAATAAACTGAACATTTTAGAACAAAAAAGTTGGAACATTTTAGAACAAAAAAGTTGGAACATTTTAGAACAAAAAAGTTGGAACATTTTAGAACAAAAAAGTTGTGAACTGATTTCATTAAATGAGTTTCTCTTTATTTTGCATTAGTAATACTTATTTAAATATTCAAGCAAGCAATAATCTGCACAAAAATCTTATTTCATTAAGGATATTTTTTAGAAAACTCCAATTTTAGGTAATTTTTTAAAATATTAAAAAACCAGGAGAATTTTAACTAAACCATTAGAAACTGGCAAAATCCTGTAGTCTACTGAAGAATAAATATTAAAGGAACAATAAAAGGACAAATTTAGATTTTTTATTAAAATTTTTTTGAAAAGTGCGATTCTTTTAAAACTGGTTTAATGTTCCTTCCCAATGTTCGAGTTAATGTTCCAAAAATACTCAAAGAATAAACACATTTATTACATCCAAAACACGTTATTTCCATCGGAAATATTAAATAAACAATAGAGAAGACGAATATTAAATAAACAATAAAGAAAATATTTTTGTATAGAGTAGAAACATGGTTTCATGTTGAAATTTGCGAGTTATATTTTCAGAAAATTAATTCTTGATTTCTTCAAAATATAGAACATTTAATGGTAACCAAGCAGAATGCACAGCACAAACTGTGATTAAATATTCTGAATTTTTAAATTCAGGGGGGCCTGCAATTCTACACCCCTAATTAGTTTCGAATTACAGTCGAATCTCTTACTTAACGAGTTCGGCATACAAAGTTGAAGTTTAAATAAACATAATAGTTCAAGAAAATTTTTTTTTGTTTGGAATAATAAATTGACTTGGCTATATATTAATAATTGAAATAAAAATGCAGTGATTTAATTACCTTATGGATTTTATGTGCTTGATATCAAAATAAAAGTTTGGATCAGCAAGTAAATAAGCAAGAATTGGATAAAGGCGAGAACTCTAAGAACTCTAACTATCGCAAATACTAACAAATTGTGAAAAGTAATCGAAGAAAAAATATTTTTATATTCAATATTGGCGACCGTTTGGCGACGAATTAATTAAAAATTTTTTTGTAACCAATCAAAAGATAAATGGATTTGAAGGCGCGAAATTACACAAATCAGAGTTTTAGCTGTCTTTAATGTAGATGTAACCTAATTAGTTGATTACAGAAACAGTAAAACACGAGGCTTAATTGCACCTGCAAAGAAATTTCATCTGCCGTGAGAAATGAAATAAAAAATAGGCATAGCTAAAAACGAATATAAAATTTTACTTTTATTTTTTTAGGGTTAATAATGGAAGGTTTAGTTCGATGATTTTAAAGCAGATGATTTTACAAAAATGGTTGCAATCTTTTCATAGCCTATAAAAAAATGAATAATTTTATTAAAAAGTTAAAAATAATTTTTGCACAAATTTATTTTTTTCATACATATTATATTCACAAGCTAAACTAATATTGATTAAAAATCACTATTTTTCATATCGTAACGAATGAAATTAGATACATTTTTTTTTTACCAAATTTTCAAAACCTTATTTGTTTTTAAAATTAATAAACTGAACTAATTTAGCTGGTTAACTTGTCAGGAAACAACAGATCTCGCAACAGCATCATTATCAGGTATAGAGCTTTACTGTTTTTACGCGATTAAAACCAGTTTGCAGATATTCGTGTATCAATTGGGTAAATTGCACGATATATAATATAAAATAAATTCGACGATATATTATGTAAACGTAGAATATTTATTATATTACAGTAAAGAACCCGTTATCCGGAAATCAGAAAACCGGAAAACCAAAAAACCGGAACAAAATTCGATAAATTTTCCCGCAATTTTTAAAAAAAATTTTTTTTTTTCCTTATAAGATTTTAGGATTTTTCCTTTTTTTTTGAAAGATGTTTACCTTACCATCATTTCAAAAATAATCATTAGTGTATTACCTCATTGTTTTTTCTTATTTTTAAGATTTTTTTTAATTTTTAGGTTTAGTTTAACACTCAAAAAACGGCTTTTTGTAGCGATTCAGAAAACCGGAAAAATCAGTTATCCGGAATAGCGATAGTCCGGATCGTTCCGGATAATCGGTTCTCTACTGTATAATAATTAGACCTAATTATGAGACACTCTGCTGTGTTTTGCACGAGTTTATAGGCAATACTTTTATATTTAGGCATACATGTAATATGTTTTTATTCGGGAGATTTTTTAGACACTTCCTATTGGTATTTGTTTTTAACATATTGCATTACAATGCTGACCCATTGATACACAAACATAAGCAAGTGCAAACCGGTTTCAGTCGCATAAAACACAATAAAGCTGTGTATAGTATCGCTTAATAATTTGGCCTCGCCTTTCCTTTATACAGTGCAGTGATGACTCAGGAGATAGAGCGATCACCATCCATGGAGGTGGACCGGATTCGAATCCTAGTCTGGTCGATTCGAATTCCGGCTTGCAGCGACTACAGTGCTGACGTGAAATATCCTCAGTGGTAGACGGTTGATTGATTTGTTCATTTACGTCGCACTAGAGCTGCACAATGGACTATTGGCGACGGTCTGGGAAACATCCCTGAGTATGATCCGAGGACACACACATCACAATTTTGATCCTCTGCAGAGGGGATGGCACCCCCGCTTCGGTAGCCCGACGACCTGCACGCGAAGTCGAGCACTTTACGGTAGAACAGTTTAACGAGGACCTATACCGCACACCCTCGATCCCTACGCAGACTGATCCAAGCGATCACCCACCCGCACACTGACGGCAGTCAGTGATGCTTGACTTCGGTGATCTGCTGGGAACCGAGTCTTAACGATCAGTCCACTACGGGGCCAGTGGTAGACGGATCATGGGTTAGAGTCTCCTTGCCGTCAGGCTAACCGTTGGAAGTTTCTCGTGGTCTTCCTCGCCATGCAACGCAAATGCGGGTTATTTTCATCAAAAAGTCCTTCACGAAAGCAAATTTCTACCACTACTTGATCCAGGAGTTCCCTCGTCTTCTGGATTGGGTTCAAAATGGTAAAGGATAGGAACATGGGTAGCCGTAAACTGAAAATTGGGTCGGCTGTTCAACGACGGTTATAAACATTATCATTTATAAGATTTAAACGGGGCTTTGATTGTTATAATGATGTCCAACCACTTAAAATAATCGTGATACTTTTCAATTCTATGAAAAGGTACTATACTATTATTAATTGCTATTATAATTAGTATTAAAGGTATTATTAATAATAAGACTAATACGCCAACTAGTTCCTTTTTCGATATTCCCCCTATTACTAAAATTTTTCACTGATAACGCGGCTTAAAAGATTTTTAGAATCGTCTTAAGTATAAGAAATTAATTAATTTTTAAGGAATTTAAAACAAAAATGATACATTACTTTTCTTTAAAAAAAGAATGTAGTACTGTAGACTGCAATCTACGGAAAAGTAGCGACTACAGTAGTTTCACTACTTCCGACCACTCAGTTCGACGTTCTTTGTATGCAGGCTATTATTAAAGTTAATATATGAAATGTACTTTGTTCTCATCGGATTGAGGAGGGAGCAGCATTCAAACCTGTTTCGTTACTAAAATTTTACAAATTTTTTTAAAATTTAATTATTATAATCGTGTCTATAAGTCAAAATATCATTTTAATTATATTATATGTTGGGGGCTAAAAAGCCGACCCATGTATGGGCCGGATTAAGCGTAAGCAGGGGCCCATTCAAATTTTTGGGACCCTTAGGTTTAACCTTTTTTTCTCGTATAATTTTTATTTATTTAAATATAAAAGTATTTATATATCTTTTCACTTAAGAAAGCATATTTAAAATAAAAATAAAAAAAAGAATAAACTGTAATAATACTTATAAATAATAACTAACATAAGTAATAAATAAATATGATTTACATTATGTAAAAAAAAAATTATCGTATTTTATTAATATATATTTGAAATTGATTTCTTTTTTTAAAAAATAATCATTGTTTTTCCTAATTTTTTAAAATTTATTTTCAAAAAATCCATTTTACCCGTAAGGCCTAATGTGTAATCAGGCACTGCTATCAATGTTCAATTCTTGGTTTTGTAATACCGAAACCAGCACAGAAGACTAGAAAACTCCCGGATTTAGCATTGGGGTAAACTAGAAGAAATTTTTGATGAAGAAAGTTAACATTTGCGTTATATGGAGAGGGAAACCATGAATATCACCCTCGGAGTCTAAGGGCGAATGAACTCTTTCGATCATTTGATTTAATTATAATAGCAAATGATAATATTTATTTTTTTATAACCATCGTCGAACAGCCGATCCAATTTTTGGGTGAACGTAGCCTTGTTATTTTGAACCCAATCCAGAAGACAAGGGAACTCCTGGATACAGGGACTGTATATGGACTTTTTGATGGAATTAACCCTCATGTGCGTTGCATGGAGAGGAAGACCACGAGAACCTCCCACGGTTAGCCTGACGGTAAGGGGACTCTAACCCATGATCCGTCGACCACTGAGGATATTTCAAGTCAGCACTGTAGTCGGTGCAAGCCGGAATCCGTATTGACCATCGCCGGGATCGAACCCCGGTTCAGCTCATTGGAAGGCAAACGCTCTATCCCAGGGGTTTCCAACTGGCGGCCCGTGAAGCCTTTTTATGTGGCCTGCGAACTTAGTTGTCATTTTTTTGCGGACAATTTTCGTAAAAAATCTATATGGGTTTAAAATACTTTTCTTTCGTTAAAAAAACCTAATCTCTCCGTTTCTAGTGACATTTAACACACCAACGGTGCAAAAAAATTATTTGCAACGCATGTTATTTTCCTTTCTAATAATATTAAAACAAAAATTATATTTAAAAGCAAAATTCTTATTTTATTAAGTTTCCATTCGAATGCAAGTACACTTCCTTGGTCCCTATTACAGGCGTGTCTTCATTTTTTCTGAAAATTTGTCTTTCTTTCGTGGCGTTTTTCTCAAAACAAGTTTATGCTTTCTAATTATCCAATTTATTTTTATTTTATACTAAATAATTATAATGAGCGGAAAAGATAGTGAAAATCGAGCTTTCAATGATGGTTGGGAAAAGGGATTATTTAATGTGTCAAAATAACCAAGCAAATGATATCAGTGCCTAAAGAATATAACATGAAGAGATTTTACTCAACGCTGCATGGAAAAAAAAAGTGTCAAAACTGTAGAGGAGAATCCAGAAGTATAAAAGATTTAAAGAAGAAATTGAAACAGGAATTTTTACCTAATTTTCCCATCATCTTTATACGCCGTTTCTCTTGCTGAAGAAAAGAAACCATTTATCAATGGCAATTTAGTAAAAAAATGTGCTATTGAAATAGCGAAGGCTTTTAGTGATGAAAAATTAGCCGAGAAATTCGGTTCGGTGCCGCTTTCTGATCAAAGGAGAGTCACCAGGGGCGGATCCAAAAATTTTTCCTGGGGAGGGTCATAGACTCAGATTTCCGCCCCCCCCAATAAATTTTTTTTTTTATGAAAAAATTTTTTTGAATGTTTTTTTAAAAAAAGAAACTGGGGTTTTTAATGCTAGTCTTCTCATTTATTTTTTTCATAATGAACAATAGAACAATACATAAATAATTCAAGTATTCGAAATCTTTAAATAATAAATGTAATGCGTTTTTTAGAAACTTTGGCAAATCTGTCAATGATTTTTTCAACATCCAAATCAATTTCTCGATGAATAATGCGAGTCCATTTAATCGTTCTTGATTTTGAGTTGCTCTAAGTCAAGTTTTGAGACGTCGAAGAGTTGAAAAGGAACGTTCTGCTGTTGCTGCACTAACTGGCAGAGTTATTCAAATTCTCAACAACATATTGATTGATGGATACAAATCAATGTCACAGGCATTATTAATCTTGGAAAGATCGTTGGGAAAAAAAATCGATTTTTCCCACCTACCTAGGTTTATATGCCCCCTTAAATAATTTTTAAAATACTTTATTTCTTTTGTAAACTATTAAGAAAATTATTTTTATTTATTTTTCACTTTTTCTTTGGGGGGGGGGGGTCATGTGTTTTTCACTTTGGGGGGGGGGGTCAATCCGCCACTGCGAACAGGAGGTTTTAGTGCTTAACTTTTGTTTGTTGCTGTACTTTATCCTAGATGTAGGTAGATAAATGCTTTTGTTAATTTTAATTTTGACTAAGAATTAATACTTAAAGTATGTATAAATTAATCATTAATTTATAGTTTAAAAAGTAAAAATTTCAACAGTGTGTGAATATTGTTTGTAAAGAGATGGCCCCAGAAAAGTTATAATCCATTGCTCTCAAAAGTGTCGATTCGTTTCTGATTTAGTGTACCCACCTTATTTATCAGATTAACAATTAATTTAATATGATACAACTGGCAGGTAATCATTAAAAATAAACAATTTTAAAGAATGTTTATTTATTTTTAAATAACTTCGTGAAATCACCGTCTTCCAAGTATTCATTCTAAATTCGAAATTTTGATAATTCGAAGATTTTTTACCTTCCCTTCTGCTTTTGAAGAACTAAGAGTGTATGTTGTGTAATTTTTAAATAAATGTAATTATATTTCAATACTTTAAAAGTGAGGAATATCATTACTATTTGAGTTCTTTTTTAATGACTTTAAATTTTCTTTTCAAGCAAGCACTTTAAAAAACTGTGATTTAAATACAATTATTTTTAAATGTAATGTTAAAGAAAAGTATATGTTCTTTAGAGTTATAAAATCGTTTTAAAACTGTTTCATAGAAAGAAAAAAGTAAAAGAAAAATTTTGTTCGAGAATGAAAACGATTTTTTTTGACATCTTTTTATAGACTCCTGACTACAGCTGTAAAATTTGATAAGTAAAACATCTGCTAACAAAAGAGGCGTTATTGTAATTACCCTTTTATAAAGATATGTAGACCCCGTTTTGAATTGGAACAAAATTTGATGCAAAATGGAATTAAAAATAGTCGCCAAGGATGAGAATATGGTTTCACAAAAAAAAGGGAGAAAGAAAACTAATAAGCAAATAATTTTAATTCTTTGTCAAGATATCTTACCCTTCAATTCCCACGGAATTTCTGAAGTAAAACTTCTTAAAATCTGTTTCGGATGTACCACAAATAATGCTCTGAATTTGATTTCAAATAATTTTGGCCGCCATGACATATAAATTCGTTTTTGCCATAAGCTTCTCTCACCTCAAGCAATTCATCGTCGTTTTTCTTTTCTTTTTTTTGTTTTTAATGTGATACACATACCGTTTTTCATTTAAAGTTAAAGTGTTATAAAAATTTAAAACTTTAAACTTTTTAGTCTACCTATGTAAAGTGGTTTTAAAAAACATTAATTTTATTATTATTTGTTAACAGGAACTGATTTACAAGAGGGTATTCGTTCCCGGAACCCCAACTCGAGCTTGTAAGGGCTTCCAAATTTTTCTCAGAATTTTTTCAGTTAAAAATATTGTTGTATATTACCAACAATAAAAATTTTCTTTTAAAAAAGTTTTTTTCTCTTTAAGTTAAATCGGTTTGTGATTATGTTATTTTAGCATTAAAGTTAACTTTCAAGCAATTTACATTATATTGTCAACTTTATTTTGAAATGTTAAATACATAATACAAGAAATATACGTATTAAATGGAAATGAAATTTTTAAAAAGAAAATATATTTCCAATAACGATATGTTGAACAAATTATGAAAAGAACAAGCATTTAAAAACTGTTGCGTTAATATTTTATATCGCGCCCTTCAAATCAAATTAAAATAAATAAATTCTTTTATAAAAAAAATGCTTTCCAAATTATTATTTTCAACGCTTATAAAAGCTCTTATAAGTTCATTTCGAAATAAATCATAATTTAGCTTATTTTATTCATTTTCAACTTATTTATATACACAAATTTAAAACTAGATTCGATACAGCACAAAGACTGAAAATTTAACTTTTGGATATAAAACCGAATTTAGACCCTAAATAATTATTGTTAGTTAATTGACACAAAATAATTATTATTAATTACTTTTATAATGGAATGAAATGTTTTAAAAGATCTGTTTATGTTTAATATTTAATCAATGAAAAAACATAACCTATATTAAAATCTAACGAATCAAAAATAGCCCTAAAATCTTTGACAGATAGCCCGGTCAAAGAGTGAAATGAACCCATCATTGCCCATCATTGAAATAAATAAACAAAAAATCACAAAAGATTAAAAAACTAAATAAATAAAAAGAAGAATTTACAATCTCTGGCCAAATTATTAGACACACTGTAAAATCTTCATTATGAGGTGAACTTTAGTGTTTTTACGCGGATGAAACCGGTTTACACTTGTTTACGTTCGTGTATTAATTGGTTAACACTGTAATGCAATACGTTAAAAGTAAATACAAATAGGAAGTATATAAAAAAATATCCTGTATAAAAACTCATTACATGTATGTTTAAATATAAGAGTATTGCATACAGACTCGTGCAAAACATGTCGTTATTATAACTACAGTGCGTCGAATAATTATTATAATATACTAATATAATACTTGTATAATAAATATTCCATATTTAGATAATATATCATCAGATATATCCAATTGTCGAATTTTTCATTATATATCGTCTAATTTCAAAAATTGATACACAAACGTAAACAAGTATAAACCGGTTTTAGTCATGTAAAAACAATACAGCTGTATAGTAACAACACCTGGTAATTAAGATTTAACATAGAATCTTACAGTGCGTCTAATAATATGTCCAGGAATTGTAGTTGTTACTTTGTTGGCTTAAAAACTCTTCCTTCAGAATAAATTCGGGTCAAACTACCCTCATGATGAAAGGTCATGATCTTCTTTTGCTCATAAAAAATTATTTATCACGTTGCATCCTGCTGCCAAGTTGAGTTGAGATGTTTTCCTCCTGTTGCTTAGATGAATTGAGTTGTTTCTCCCCTGCTGCTGAGTTGAGTGCTATCTCTCCTGCTGCCAAGTTGAGTTGAGTTGTTTGTCTCCTGTTGCTGAGTTGAGTTGTATCCATACAGCTGCGAAATTGAGATGAATTATTTTTCTCCTGCTGCCAATTTGAGTTGAGTTATTTGCCTCCTGCTGCTGAGTTGAGTTGTCTAACACCTGCTGCTGAGTTGAGTTGAGATATTTACCTCCTTTTGCTGAGTTGAGTTGCTTTTATCCTGATCCCAAGTTGAGTGGAATTGTTTCCATCCTGCCGTTGAGTTGAGTTGTTTTCCCAATGCTGCCATGTTGAGTTTAGTTGTTTGCTTCCTGTTACTAAGTTCTGTTGAGTTGTCTCCATCCTGCTCCCAAGTTGAGTTAAGTTGTACCTCTCTTGCTGCCAAGTTGAGTTGATACTCTCCTGCTGCCTATTTGAGCTCTTCCTCTTGCCGAGTTAAGTTGTTTGCCTCCTGTTGCTGAGTTGAGATGAGTTGATTTTCTAGTGCTGCTGAGTTGGCATGTTTTCTTTCTGCTGCCAAGTTGGCTGCCAAGTTAAGTTGAGTTGTTTGCCTCCTGTTGATTTGTTTGTTTCCTGCTGCTGAGTTAAGATGTTTACCTCCTTCTACTGAGTTGAGTTGAGTTGTTTCCCAGCTGATGCCAAGTTGAGTAGAGTTGTTTGACTCCTGTTGATAAGTTGAGTTGTTTCCCTTCAGCTGCTCAGATGAGTTGAGTTGTTTGTCTCCTGTTGCTGAGTTGAATTGAGTTGTATCCATACTGCTGCGAAATTAAGGTGAGTTGTTTGCCTCTTGTTGCTGAGTTGAGTTGTTTGCCTCCTGTTGCAGAGTTGAGTTGAGATGTTTACCTCCTTTTGCTGAGTTGTTTGCCTCCCGCTGCCAAGTTGAGTTGAGTTATTTGCCTCCTGTTGCTGAGTTGAGTTGATTTTCTTCTGCTGCTGAGTTGAGTTGTTTTCATCCTGCTGCCAAGTTGAGTTTAGTTGTTTTCATCCTGCTGTTGAGTTGAGTTGTTTTCCTCCTGCTGTTGAGTTAAGTTGCTTTCCCCCTGCTGCCATATTGAGTTTAGTTGTTTGCTTCCTGTTGCTAAGTTCAGCTGAGTTGTCTCCTTTCTGCTCCCAAGTTGAGTTAGTTGTTTCTCTCTTGCTGCCAATTTGAGCTGAGTTATTTACCTCCTCTTGCCGAGTTGAGATGTTTGCCTCCTGTTGCTGAGTTGAGTTGCTTGCCTCCTGTAGATTTTTTCGCCTCCTGCTGCAGTGTTGAGTTGTTTACCTCCTTCTGCTTAGTTGAGTTGAGTTGTTTCCCATTTGATGCCAAGTTGAATTGAGTTCTTACTCTCCTGCTGCCAAGTTGAGGTGAGTTGTTAGCCTCCTGTTGCTGAGTTGAGTTGTTTTCTTCCAGCTGCCAAGTTGAGTTGAGATGTTTTCTCCTGTTGCTGAGATGAATTGAGTTGTTTCTCCCCTGCTGCTGAGTTGTGTGCTATTTCTCCTGCTGCAAAGTTGAGTTGAGTTGTTTGTCTCCTGTTGCTGAGTTGAGTTGAGTTGTTTGCCTCTCGTTGCTAAGTTGAGTTGTTTTCCTCCTGTTGATGAGTTGAGTTGAGTTGTTCGCCTCCTGTTGCTGAGTTCAGTTGAGTTGTATCCATACTGCTGTGAAATTGAGGTGAGTTGTTTCTTTCCTGCTACCAAGTTGAGTTGAGTTGTTTGCCTCCTGTTGCTGAGTTGAGTTGTTTTCTTCCAGCAGCCAAGGTGAGTTGAGATGTTTCCTCCTGTTGCTGAGATGAATTGAGTTGTTTCTCCCCTGCTGCTGAGGTGAGTGCTATCTCTCCTGCTGCAAAGTTGAGTTGAGTTGTTTGTATCCTGTTGCTGAGTTGAGTTGTTTGTATCCTGTTGCTGAGTTGAGTTGTTTGCCTCCCGTTGCTAAGTTGAGTTGTTTTCCTCCTGTTGATGAGTTGAGTTGAGTTGTTCGCCTCCTGTTGCTGAGTTCAGTTGAGTTGTATCCATACTGCTGTGAAATTGAGGTGAGTTGTTTCTTTCCTGCTGCCAAGTTGAGTTGAGTTGTTTGCCTCCTGTTGCTGAGTTGAGTTGCGAGGTTTGCCTCCTGTAGCTGAGTTGAGTTGTATCCCTCTTACTACGAAATTGATATGAGTCGTTTCTCTCCTGCTGCCAATTTGAGTTGAGTTGTTTGCCTCCGGTTGCTGAGTTCAGCTGTTTGCCTCCTGCTGCTGAGTTGAGTTGAGTTGTTTACCTCCTTTTGCTGAGTTGAGTTGTTTTCCACCTGCTGCCAAGTTGAGTTTAGTTGTTTGCCACCTGTTGCTGAGTTGAGCTGATTTTCTTCTGCTGCTGAGTAGAGTTACTTCTCCGCTGCTGCCATGTTGAGTTGAGTTGCTTGCCTCCTGTTGCTGAGATGAGTTGCATGACTCCTGTTGATTTGTTTGTCTCCTGCTGCTGAGTTCAGTTGAATTGTTTTTCTCCTGCTTCCAAGTTGAGTTGAGTTGTTTGCCTTCCGCTTCCGAGTTGAGTTGAGTTGTTTGCCTCCTGTTGCTAAGTTGAGTTGATTTTCTTCTGCTGCTAAGTAAGGTTGTTTTCATCCTGTTGCCAAGTTGAATTGTGCTGTTTGTCTCCTGTTGCTGAGTTGAATAGAGTTGTTTCTCACCTGCTGCTGAGTTGAGTTGTTTCTATCCTGCTGCCAAGTTGAGTTGAGTTGTTTGCCTTCTGTTACTGAATTGAGTTGTTTGACTCCAGTTGATAAGTTGAGCTGTTTCCCTCCTGCTGCCTTGTTGAGTTGAGTTGTTTGTCTCCAGGTGCTGAGTCGAGTTGAGTTGTATCCCTCCTACTGCGAAATTGAGGTGAGTTGCTTGGCTCCTGCTGCTGAGTTGAGTTGTTTACTAACTGCTGCTTAGTTGAGTTGAGCTGTTTACCTCCTTTTGCTGAGTTGAGTTGATTTCATCCTGCTGCCATATTAAGCTGAGTTGTTTCCTTCCTGCTGTTGAGTTGAGTTGTTTGCTTCCTGTTGCTAAGTTGAGTTAGTTGTCTCCCTCCTGCTCCAAAGTTTAGTTGAGTTGATTTTCTTCTGCTGCTGAGTTGAGTTGTTTCTCTCCTGCTGCCAAGTTGAGTTGAGTTGTTTGACTCCTGTTGATAAGTTGAGTTGTTTCCCTCCAGCTGCTTAGTTGAGTTGAGTTGTTTGTCTCCTGTTGCTGAGTTGAGTTGTATCCAGCCTGCTGCGAAATTGATGTGAGTTGTTTCTCTCCTGCTGCCAATTTGAGATGAGTTGTTTGCCTCCCGCTACCGAGTTGAGTTGAGATGTTTGCCTCCTGTTGCTGAGTTGAGTTGATTTTCTTTTGCTGCTGAGTTGAGTTGTTTTCATCCTGCTGCCAAGTTGAGTTGAGATGTTTTCCTCCTGTTGCTGAGATGAATTGAGTTGTTTCTCCCCTGCTGCTGAGTTGAGTTCTTTCTCTCCAGCAGCAAAGTTGAGTAGAGTTGTTTGACTCCTGTTGATAAGTTGAGTTGTTTCCCTTCAGCTGCTTAGTTGAGTTGAGTTGTTTGTCTCCTGTTGCTGAGTTGAGTCGAGCTGTATCCATACTGCTGCGAAATTAAGGTGAGTTGTTTGTCTCTTGTTGCTGAGTAGAGTTGTATACCACCTGTTGCTGAGTTGAATTGAGTTGTTTCTCACCTGCTGAGTTGAGTTGTTTCTATCCTGCTGCCTTGTTGAGTTTAGTTGTTTGCCTTCTGTTGCTGAGATGAGTTGTTTGCTTCCTGTTGCTGAGTTGAGATGTTTGTCTCCTGGTGCTGAGTCGAGTTGAGTTGTATCCCTCCCACTGCGAAATTGAGGTGAGTTGTTTTCATCCTGCTGCCATGTTGAGTTGAGTTGTTTCCATCCTGCTGTTGAGTTGAGTTGTTTCCCCCCCTGCTGCCATGTTGAGTTGAATTGTTTGCTTCATGTTGCTAAGTTGAGTTAGCTGTCTCCCTCCTGCTCCCAAGTTGAGTTGAGTTGTTTTCCTCTTGTTGATGAGTTGAGTTGAGTTGTTTGACTCCTGTTGATAAGTTGAGTTGTTTCCTTCCTGCTGCCCAGTTGAGTTGAGTTGCTTGTCTCCTGTTGCTGAGTTGAGTTTTATCCATAATGCTGCGAAATTGAGGTGAGTTTTTTCCTTTCTGCTGCGAAGTTGAGTTCAGTTGTATCCCTCCTGCTGCAAAGTTGAGTTAAGTTGCCTGCTTGTTGTTGCTGAGTTGAGTTGTTTGCCTCCTGCTGCAAAGTTGAGTTGAGTTGTATGCCTCCTGTTGCTGAGTTCAGTTGTATGCCTCCTGTTGCTGAGTTGAATTGAGTTGTTTCTCACCTGCTGCTGAGTTGAGTTGTTTCTTTCCTGCTGCCAAGTTGAGTTTAGTTGTTTGCCTTCAGTTGCAGAGTTGAGTTGTTTGCCTTCTGTTGCTGAGTTGAGTTGTTTGCTTCCTGTTTCTGAGTTGAGTTGTTTGTCTCCAGGTGCTGAGTCGAGTTGTGTTGTGTCCCTCCTACTGCGAAATTGAGGTGAGTTGTTTGTCTCCTGCTGCCAATATGAGTTGAGTTATATGCCTCCTGCTGCTGAGTTGAGTTGTTTACCTCCTGCTGCTGAGTTGAGCTGAGCTGTTTACCTCCTTTTGTTGAGTTGAGTTGTTTTCCTCCTGCTGCCATGTTGAGTTGAGTTGTTTCCCCCCTGCTGCCATGTTTAGTTGAGTTGTTTGCTTCATGTTGCTAAGTTGAGTTAGTTGTCTCCCTCCTGCTCCCAAGTTGAGTTGAGTTGATTTTCTTCTGCTGCAAAGTTGAGTTGTTTCTCTCCTGCTACCAAGTTGAGTTGAGTTGTTTCTCAACTGCTGCTGAGTTGATTTGAGTTTTATCCTTACTGCTGCGAAATTGAGGTGAGTTGTTTCTCTCCTGCCGCCAATTTGTGTTGAGTTGTTTGCCTCCTGCTGTTGAGTTGAGTTGCTTTCCTCCTGTTGATGAGTTGAGTTGAGTTGTTCGCCTCCTGTTGCTGAGTTCAGTTGAGTTGTATCCATACTGCTGTGAAATTGAGGTGAGTTGTTTCTTTCCTGCTACCAAGTTGAGTTGAGTTGTTTGCCTCCTGTTGCTGAGTTGAGTTGTTTTCTTCCAGCAGCCAAGTTGAGTTGAGATGTTTCCTCCTGTTGCTGAGATGAATTGAGTTGTTTCTCCCCTGCTGCTGACGTGAGTGCTATCTCTCCTGCTGCAAAGTTGAGTTGAGTTGTTTGTCTCCTGTTGCTGAGTTGAGTTGAGTTGTTTGCCTCCCGTTGCTAAGTTGAGTTGTTTTCCTCCTGTATATGAGTTGAGTTGTTCGCCTCCTGTTGCTGAGTTCAGTTGAGTTGTATCCATACTGCTGTGAAATTGAGGTGAGTTGTTTCTTTCCTGCTGCCAAGTTGAGTTGAGTTGTTTGCCTCCTGTTGCTGAGTTGAGTTGAGAGGTTTGCCTCCTGTAGCTGAGTTGAGTTGTATCCCTCCTACTACGAAATTGATATGAGTCGCCTCTCTCCTGCTGCCAATTTGAGTTGAGTTGTTTGCCTCCGGTTGCTGAGTTCAGCTGTTTGCCTCCTGCTGCTGAGTTGAGTTGAGTTGTTTACCTCCTTTTGCTGAGTTGAGTTGTTTCCCACCTGCTGCCAAGTTGAGTTTAGTCGTTTGCCACCTGTTGCTGAGTTGAGCTGATTTTCTTCTGCTGCTGAGTTGAGTTACTTCTCCGCTGCTGCCATGTTGAGTTGAGTTGCTTGCCTCCTGTTGCTGAGATGAGTTGCATGACTCCTGTTGATTTGTTTGTCTCCAGCTGCTGAGTTCAGTTGAATTGTTTTTCTCCTGCTTTCAAGTTGAGTTGAGTTGTTTGCCTTCCGCTTCCGAGTTGAGTTGAGTTGCTAAGTTGAGTTGATTCCTGTTGCTAAGTTGAGTTGATTTTCTTCTGCTGCTAAGTAGGGTTGTTTTCATCCTGTTGCCAAGTTGAATTGTGCTGTTTGTCTCCTGTTGCTGAGTTGAATAGAGTTGTTTCTCACCTGCTGCTGAGTTGAGTTGTTTCTATCCTGCTGCCAAGTTGAGTTGAGTTGTTTGCCTTCTGTTGCTGAGTTGAGTTGTTTGACTCCAGTTGATAAGTTGAGTTGTTTCCATCCTGCTGCCTTGTTGAGTTGAGTTGTTTGTCTCCAGGTGCTGAGTCGAGTTGAGTTGTATCTCACCTACTGCGAAATTGAGATGAGCTGTTTACCTCCTTTTGCTGAATTGAGTTGATTTCATCCTGCTGCCATATTGAGCTGAGTTGTTTCCTTCCTGCTGTTGAGTTGAGTTGTTTTTCCCCTGGTGCCATGTTGAGTTGAGTTGTTTGCTTCCTGTTGCTAAGTTGAGTTAGTTGTCTCCCTCCTGCTCCTAAGTTTAGTGGAGTTGATTTTCTTCTGCTGCTGAGTTGAGTTGTTTCTCTCCTGCTGCCAAGTTGAGTTGAGTTGTTTCTCTCCTGCTGCCAATTTGAGATGAGTTGTTTGCCTCCCACTGCCGAGTTGAGTTGAGATGTTTGCCTCCTGTTGCTGAGTTGAGTTGATTTTCTTTTGCTGCTGAGTTGAGTTGTTTTCATCCTGCTGCCAAGTTGAGTTGAGATGTTTTCCTCCTGTTGCTGAGATGAATTGAGTTGTTTCTCCCCTGCTGCTGAGTTGAGTTCTTTCTCTCCTGCTGCAAAGTTGAGTAGAGTTGTTTGACTCCTGTTGATAAGTTGAGTTGTTTCCCTTCAGCTGCTTAGTTGAGTTGAGTTGTTTGTCTCCTGTTGCTGAGTTGAGTCGAGTTGTATCCATACTTAGAAAATTTCTGACCTTTTCGGAACTTAGAAAATTTCTGACCTTATCGGTACTTAGAAATTTTCTGACGATTTCGGTACTTAGAGAAATTCTGTCGTTTTCGGTACTTAGAAAAATTCTGATGATTTCGGTACTTAGAAAAATTCTGACAATTTTGGTACTTAGAAAAATTCCGACGATTTCGGTACTTAGAATATTTATGACGTTATCGGTACTTAGAAAATTTCTGACGTTTTCGGTACTTGAAAAATTCTGATGATTTCGGAACTTAGAAAAATTCTGTTGATTTCGGTACTTAGAAAATTCTGACGATTTCGGTACTTTGAAAAATTCTGCCTTTTTCGGTACTTTGAAAAGACTCAGAAGTTTTCGGTACTTAGAAAAGTTCTGACGATTTCGGTACTTAGAAAAATTCTGTTGATTTCGGTACTTAGAAACATTCTGTCGATTTCGGTACTTAGAAAAATTCTGTTGATTTTGGTACTTAGAAAATTCTGACGATTTCGGTACTTAGAAAAATTCTGATAATTTCGGTACTTAGAAAATTTCTGACCTTTTCGGAACTTAGAAAATTCTGACGATTTCGGTACTTTGAAAGATTCTGCGTTTTTCGGTACTTTGAAAAGACTAGGAAGTTTGCAGTACTTAGATAATTTCTGACGTTTTCGGTACTTTGAAAAGACTCAGAAGTTTTCGGTACTTAGAAAATTTCTGACGATTTCGGTACTTAGAAAAATTCTGTCGATTTCGGTACTTAGAAAAATTCTGATGATTTCGGTACTTAGAAAAATTCTGACGATTTCGGTACTTTGAAAAATTCTGCCTTTTTCGGTACTTTGAAAAGACTAGGAAGTTTGCAGTACTTAGAAAATTTCTGACGTTTTCGGTACTTAGAAAAATTCTTTTGATTTCGGTACTTAGAAAATTTCTGCCTTTTTCGGTACTTTCAAAAGACTCAGAAGTTTTCGGTACTTAGAAAATTTCTGACGATTTTGGAACTTAGAAAAATTCTGTCGATTTCGGTACTTAGAAAAATTCTGACCTTTTCGGTATTTTGAAAATTTCAGACGATTTCGGTACTTAGAAAAATTCAGACGATTTCGGTACTTAGAATATTTCTGACGTTATCGGTACTTAGAAAATTTCTGACGTTTTCGGTACTTGGAAAAATTCTGATGATTTCGGAACTTAGAAAAATTCTGTTGATTTCGGTACTTAGAAAATTTCTGCCTTTTTCGGTACTTTGAAAAGACTCAGAAGTTTTCAGTACTTAGAAAATTTCTGACGTTTTCGATACTTAGAAAATTTCTGACGTTTTCGGTACTTAGAAACATTCTGCCGATTTCGGTACTTAGAAAAATTCTGTTGATTTCGGTACTTAGAAAAATTCTGAAAATTTCGGTACTTAGAAAATTTCTGACCTTTTCGGTACTTAGAAAATTTCTGTCGTTTTCGGTACTAAGAAAAATTCTGATGATTTCGGTACTTAGAAAAATTCTGACAATTTCGGTACTTAGAATATTTCTGACGTTATCGGTACTTAGAAAAATTCTGATGATTTCGGTGCTTAGAAAAATTCTGACTTTTTCGGTTTTTTGAAAATATCAGACGATTTCGGTACTTAGAAAAATTCAGACGATTTCGGTACTTAGAATATTTCTGACGTTATCGGTACTTAGAAAATTTCTGACGTTTTCGGTACTTAGAAAAATTCTGATGATTTCGGTACTTAGAAAAATTCAGTTGATTTCGGTACTTAGAAAAATTCTGAAAATTTCGGTACTTAGAAAATTTCTGACCTTTTCGGTACTTAGAAAATTTCTGACCTTTTCGGTACTTAGAAAATTTCTGTCGTTTTCGGTACTAAGAAAAATTCTGATGATTTCGGTACTTAGAAAAATTCTGTCGATTTCGGTATTTAGAAAAATTCTGTTGATTTCGGTACTTAGAAACATTCTGTCGATTTCGGTACTTAGAAAAATTCTGTTGATTTTGGTACTTAGAAAATTCTGACGATTTCGGTACTTAGAAAAATTCTGTTGATTGCGGTACTTGAAAAATTTCAGCCTTTTTCGGTACTTTGAAAAGACTCAGAAGTTTTCAGTACTTAGAAAATTTCTGACGTTTTCGATACTTAGAAAATTTCTGACGTTTTCGGTACTTAGAAAAATACTGCCGATTTCGGTACTTAGAAAAATTCTGTCGATTTCGGTATTTAGAAAAATTCTGTTGATTTCGGTACTTAGAAACATTCTGTCGATTTCGGTACTTAGAAAAATTCTGTTGATTTTGGTACTTAGAAAATTCTGACGTTTTCGGTACTTAGAAAATTCTGACGATTTCGGTACTTTGAAAAATTCTGCCTTTTTCGGTACTTTGAAAAGACTAGGAAGTTTGCAGTACTTAGAAAATTTCTGACGATTTCGGTACTTAGAAAAATTCTGACGATTTCGGTACTTAGAAAAATTCTGTCGATTTCGGTACTTAGAAAAATTCTGACCTTTTCGGTATTTTGAAAATTTCTGTCGTTTTCGGTACTAAGAAAAATTCTGATGATTTCGGTACTTAGAAAATTTCTGACGTTTTCGGTACTTAGAAAAATTCTTTTGATTTCGGTGCTTAGAAAATTTCTGCCTTTTTCGGGACTTAGAAAAATTCTGTTGATTTCGGTATTTAGAAACATTCTGTCGATTTCGGTACTTAGAAAAATTCTGTTGATTTGGGTACTTAGAAAATTCTGACGATTTCGGTACTTAGAAAAATTCTGATAATTTCGGTACTTAGAAAATTTCTGACCTTTTCGGTACTTAGAAAATTTCTGACCTTTTCGGTACTTAGAATATTTCTGACGTTATCGGTACTTAGAAAATTTCTGACGTTTTCGGTACTTTGAAAATTCTGACGCTTTCGGTACTTACAAACATTCTGTCGATTTCAGTACTTAGAAAAATTCTGTTGATTTTGGTACTTAGAAAATTCTGACGATTTCGGTACTTAGAAAAATTCTGATAATTTCGGTACTTAGAAAATTTCTGACCTTTTCGGTACTTAGAAAAATACTGCCGATTTCGGTACTTAGAAAAATTCTGTCGATTTCGGTACTTAGAAAAATTCTGTCGATTTCGGTACTTAGAAAAATTCTGACCTTTTCGGTATTTTGAAAATTTCCGACGATTTCGGTACTTAGAAAAATTCAGACGATTTCGGTACTTAGAATATTTCTGACGTTATCGGTACTTAGAAAATTTCTGACGTTTTCGGTACTTGGAAAAATTCTGATGATTTCGGAACTTAGAAAAATTCTGTTGATTTCGGTACTTAGAAAATTTCTGCCTTTTTCGGTACTTTGAAAAGACTCAGAAGTTTTCAGTACTTTGAAAATTTCTGACGTTTTCGATACTTAGAAAATTTCTGACGTTTTCGGTACTTAGAAACATTCTGCCGATTTCGGTACTTAGAAAAATTCTGTTGATTTCGGTACTTAGAAAAATTCTGAAAATTTCGGTACTTAGAAAATTTCTGACCTTTTCGGTTTTTTGAAAATTTCAGACGATTTCGGTACTTAGAAAAATTCAGACGATTTCGGTACTTAGAATATTTCTGACGTTATCGGTACTTAGAAAATTTCTGACGTTTTCGGTACTTAGAAAAATTCTGATGATTTCGGTACTTAGAAAAATTCTGACAATTTCGGTACTTAGAATATTTCTGACGTTATCGGTACTTAGAAAAATTCTGATGATTTCGGTGCTTAGAAAAATTCTGACCTTTTCGGTTTTTTGAAAATATCAGACGATTTCGGTACTTAGAAAAATTCAGACGATTTCGGTACTTAGAATATTTCTGACGTTATCGGTACTTAGAAAATTTCTGACGTTTTCGGTACTTAGAAAAATTCTGATGATTTCGGTACTTAGAAAAATTCAGTTGATTTCGGTACTTAGAAAAATTCTGAAAATTTCGGTACTTAGAAAAGTTCTGACCTTTTCGGTACTTAGAAAATTTCTGACCTTTTCGGTACTTAGAAAATTTCTGACGTTTTCGGTACTTGGAAAAATTCTGATGATTTCGGAACTTAGAAAAATTCTGTTGATTTCGGTACTTAGAAAATTTCTGCCTTTTTCGGTACTTTGAAAAGACTCAGAAGTTTTCAGTACTTAGAAAATTTCTGACGTTTTCGATACTTAGAAAATTTCTGACGTTTTCGGTACTTAGAAACATTCTGCCGATTTCGGTACTTAGAAAAATTCTGTTGATTTCGGTACTTAGAAAAATTCTGAAAATTTCGGTACTTAGAAAATTTCTGACCTTTTCGGTACTTAGAAAATTTCTGTCGTTTTCGGTACTAAGAAAAATTCTGATGATTTCGGTACTTAGAAAAATTCTGACAATTTCGGTACTTAGAATATTTCTGACGTTATCGGTACTTAGAAAAATTCTGATGATTTCGGTGCTTAGAAAAATTCTGACTTTTTCGGTTTTTTGAAAATATCAGACGATTTCGGTACTTAGAAAAATTCAGACGATTTCGGTACTTAGAATATTTCTGACGTTATCGGTACTTAGAAAATTTCTGACGTTTTCGGTACTTAGAAAAATTCTGATGATTTCGGTACTTAGAAAAATTCAGTTGATTTCGGTACTTAGAAAAATTCTGAAAATTTCGGTACTTAGAAAATTTCTGACCTTTTCGGTACTTAGAAAATTTCTGTCGTTTTCGGTACTAAGAAAAATTCTGATGATTTCGGTACTTAGAAAAATTCTGTCGATTTCGGTATTTAGAAAAATTCTGTTGATTTCGGTACTTAGAAACATTCTGTCGATTTCGGTACTTAGAAAAATTCTGTTGATTTTGGTACTTAGAAAATTCTGACGATTTCGGTACTTAGAAAAATTCTGTTGATTTCGGTACTTGAAAAATTTCAGCCTTTTTCGGTACTTTGAAAAGACTCAGAAGTTTTCAGTACTTAGAAAATTTCTGACGTTTTCGATACTTAGAAAATTTCTGACGTTTTCGGTACTTAGAAAAATACTGCCGATTTCGGTACTTAGAAAAATTCAGTTGATTTCGGTACTTAGAAAAATTCTGAAAATTTCGGTACTTAGAAAATTTCTGACCTTTTCGGTACTTAGAAAATTTCTGACCTTTTCGGTACTTAGAAAATTTCTGTCGTTTTCGGTACTAAGAAAAATTCTGATGATTTCGGTACTTAGAAAAATTCTGTCGATTTCGGTATTTAGAAAAATTCTGTTGATTTCGGTACTTAGAAACATTCTGTCGATTTCGGTACTTAGAAAAATTCTGTTGATTTTGGTACTTAGAAAATTCTGACGATTTCGGTACTTAGAAAAATTCTGATAATTTCGGTACTTAGAAAATTTCTGACCTTTTCGGAACTTAGAAAATTTCTGACCTTATCGGTACTTAGAAAATTTCTGACGATTTCGGTACTTAGAAAAATTCTGTCGTTTTCGGTACTTAGAAAAATTCTGATGATTTCGGTACTTAGAAAAATTCTGACGTTTTCGGTACTTAGAAAATTCTGACGATTTCGGTACTTTGAAAAATTCTGCCTTTTTCGGTACTTTGAAAAGACTAGGAAGTTTGCAGTACTTAGAAAATTTCTGACGATTTCGGTACTTAGAAAAATTCTGACGATTTCGGTACTTAGAAAAATTCTGTCGATTTCGGTACTTAGAAAAATTCTGACCTATTCGGTATTTTGAAAATTTCTGTCGTTTTCGGTACTAAGAAAAATTCTGATGATTTCGGTACTTAGAAAATTTCTGACGTTTTCGGTACTTAGAAAAATTCTTTTGATTTCGGTGCTTAGAAAATTTCTGCCTTTTTCGGTACTTAGAAAAATTCTGTTGATTTCGGTATTTAGAAACATTCTGTCGATATCGGTACTTAGAAAAATTCTGTTGATTTGGGTACTTAGAAAATTCTGACGATTTCGGTACTTAGAAAAATTCTGATAATTTCGGTACTTAGAAAATTTCTGATCTTTTCGGTACTTAGAAAATTTCTGACCTTTTCGGTACTTAGAATATTTCTGACGTTATCGGTACTTAGAAAATTTCTGACGTTTTCGGTACTTTGAAAATTCTGACGCTTTCGGTACTTACAAACATTCTGTCGATTTCAGTACTTAGAAAAATTCTGTTGATTTTGGTACTTAGAAAATTCTGACGATTTCGGTACTTAGAAAAATTCTGATAATTTCGGTACTTAGAAAATTTCTGACCTTTTCGGTACTTAGAAAAATACTGCCGATTTCGGTACTTAGAAAAATTCTGTCGATTTCGGTACTTAGAAAAATTCTGTCGATTTCGGTACTTAGAAAAATTCTGACCTTTTCGGTATTTTGAAAATTTCCGACGATTTCGGTACTTAGAAAAATTCAGACGATTTCGGTACTTAGAATATTTCTGACGTTATCGGTACTTAGAAAATTTCTGACGTTTTCGGTACTTGGAAAAATTCTGATGATTTCGGAACTTAGAAAAATTCTGTTGATTTCGGTACTTAGAAAATTTCTGCCTTTTTCGGTACTTTGAAAAGACTCAGAAGTTTTCAGTACTTAGAAAATTTCTGACGTTTTCGATACTTAGAAAATTTCTGTCGTTTTCGGTACTAAGAAAAATTCTGATGATTTCGGTACTTAGAAATATTCTGACCTTTTCGGTTTTTTGAAAATTTCAGACGATTTCGGTACTTAGAAAAATTCAGACGATTTCGGTACTTAGAATATTTCTGACGTTATCGGTACTTAGAAAATTTCTGACGTTTTCGGTACTTAGAAAAATTCTGATGATTTCGGTACTTAGAAAAATTCTGACAATTTCGGTACTTAGAATATTTCTGACGTTATCGGTACTTAGAAAAATTCTGATGATTTCGGTGCTTAGAAAAATTCTGACCTTTTCGGTTTTTTGAAAATATCAGACGATTTCGGTACTTAGAAAAATTCAGACGATTTCGGTACTTAGAATATTTCTGACGTTATCGGTACTTAGAAAATTTCTGACGTTTTCGGTACTTAGAAAAATTCTGATGATTTCGGTACTTAGAAAAATTCAGTTGATTTCGGTACTTAGAAAAATTCTGAAAATTTCGGTACTTAGAAAATTTCTGACCTTTTCGGTACTTAGAAAATTTCTGACCTTTTCGGTACTTAGAAAATTTCTGTCGTTTTCGGTACTAAGAAAAATTCTGATGATTTCGGTACTTAGAAAAATTCTGTCGATTTCGGTATTTAGAAAAATTCTGTTGATTTCGGTACTTAGAAACATTCTGTCGATTTCGGTACTTAGAAAAATTCTGTTGATTTTGGTACTTAGAAAATTCTGACGATTTCGGTACTTAGAAAAATTCTGTTGATTTCGGTACTTGAAAAATTTCAGCCTTTTTCGGTAGTTTGAAAAGACTCAGAAGTTTTCAGTACTTAGAAAATTTCTGACGTTTTCGATACTTAGAAAATTTCTGACGTTTTCGGTACTTAGAAAAATACTGCCGATTTCGGTACTTAGAAAAATTCAGTTGATTTCGGTACTTAGAAAAATTCTGAAAATTTCGGTACTTAGAAAATTTCTGACCTTTTCGGTACTTAGAAAATTTCTGACCTTTTCGGTACTTAGAAAATTTCTGTCGTTTTCGGTACTTAGAATATTTCTGACGTTATCGGTACTTAGAAAATTTCTGACGTTTTCGGTACTTAGAAAAATTCTGATGATTTCGGTACTTAGAAAAATTCAGTTGATTTCGGTACTTAGAAAAATTCTGAAAATTTCGGTACTTAGAAAATTTCTGACCTTTTCGGTACTTAGAAAATTTCTGACCTTTTCGGTACTTAGAAAATTTCTGTCGTTTTCGGTACTAAGAAAAATTCTGATGATTTCGGTACTTAGAAAAATTCTGTCGATTTCGGTATTTAGAAAAATTCTGTTGATTTCGGTACTTAGAAAAATTCTGTCGATTTCGGTACTTAGAAAAATTCTGTTGATTTTGGTACTTAGAAAATTCTGACGATTTCGGTACTTAGAAAAATTCTGATAATTTCGGTACTTAGAAAATTTCTGACCTTTTCGGAACTTAGAAAATTTCTGACCTTATCGGTACTTAGAAAATTTCTGACGATTTCGGTACTTAGAAAAATTCTGTCGTTTTCGGTACTTAGAAAAATTCTGATGATTTCGGTACTTAGAAAAATTCTGACGTTTTCGGTACTTAGAAAATTCTGACGATTTCGGTACTTTGAAAAATTCTGCCTTTTTCGGTACTTTGAAAAGACTAGGAAGTTTGCAGTACTTAGAAAATTTCTGACGATTTCGGTACTTAGAAAAATTCTGACGATTTCGGTACTTAGAAAAATTCTGTCGATTTCGGTACTTAGAAAAATTCTGACCTATTCGGTATTTTGAAAATTTCTGTCGTTTTCGGTACTAAGAAAAATTCTGATGATTTTGGTACTTTGAAAATTTCTGTCGTTTTCGGTACTTAGAAAAATTCTTTTGATTTCGGTGCTTAGAAAATTTCTGCCTTTTTCGGTACTTAGAAAAATTCTGTTGATTTCGGTATTTAGAAACATTCTGTCGATATCGGTACTTAGAAAAATTCTGTTGATTTGGGTACTTAGAAAATTCTGACGATTTCGGTACTTAGAAAAATTCTGATAATTTCGGTACTTAGAAAATTTCTGACCTTTTCGGTACTTAGAAAATTTCTGACCTTTTCGGTACTTAGAATATTTCTGACGTTATCGGTACTTAGAAAATTTCTGACGTTTTCGGTACTTTGAAAATTCTGACGCTTTCGGTACTTACAAACATTCTGTCGATTTCAGTACTTAGAAAAATTCTGTTGATTTTGGTACTTAGAAAATTCTGACGATTTCGGTACTTAGAAAAATTCTGATAATTTCGGTACTTAGAAAATTTCTGACCTTTTCGGTACTTAGAAAAATACTGCCGATTTCGGTACTTAGAAAAATTCTGATGATTTCGGTACTTAGAAAAATTCTGACAATTTCGGTACTTAGAATATTTCTGACGTTATCGGTACTTAGAAAAATTCTGATGATTTCGGTGCTTAGAAAAATTCTGACCTTTTCGGTTTTTTGAAAATATCAGACGATTTCGGTACTTAGAAAAATTCAGACGATTTCGGTACTTAGAATATTTCTGACGTTATCGGTACTTAGAAAATTTCTGACGTTTTCGGTACTTAGAAAAATTCTGATGATTTCGGTACTTAGAAAAATTCAGTTGATTTCGGTACTTAGAAAAATTCTGAAAATTTCGGTACTTAGAAAATTTCTGACCTTTTCGGTACTTAGAAAATTTCTGACCTTTTCGGTACTTAGAAAATTTCTGTCGTTTTCGGTACTAAGAAAAATTCTGATGATTTCGGTACTTAGAAAAATTCTGTCGATTTCGGTATTTAGAAAAATTCTGTTGATTTCGGTACTTAGAAACATTCTGTCGATTTCGGTACTTAGAAAAATTCTGTTGATTTTGGTACTTAGAAAATTCTGACGATTTCGGTACTTAGAAAAATTCTGTTGATTTCGGTACTTGAAAAATTTCAGCCTTTTTCGGTAGTTTGAAAAGACTCAGAAGTTTTCAGTACTTAGAAAATTTCTGACGTTTTCGATACTTAGAAAATTTCTGACGTTTTCGGTACTTAGAAAAATACTGCCGATTTCGGTACTTAGAAAAATTCAGTTGATTTCGGTACTTAGAAAAATTCTGAAAATTTCGGTACTTAGAAAATTTCTGACCTTTTCGGAACTTAGAAAATTTCTGACCTTATCGGTACTTAGAAAATTTCTGACGATTTCGGTACTTAGAAAAATTCTGTCGTTTTCGGTACTTAGAAAAATTCTGATGATTTCGGTACTTAGAAAAATTCTGACGTTTTCGGTACTTAGAAAATTCTGACGATTTCGGTACTTTGAAAAATTCTGCCTTTTTCGGTACTTTGAAAAGACTAGGAAGTTTGCAGTACTTAGAAAATTTCTGACGATTTCGGTACTTAGAAAAATTCTGACGATTTCGGTACTTAGAAAAATTCTGTCGATTTCGGTACTTAGAAAAATTCTGACCTATTCGGTATTTTGAAAATTTCTGTCGTTTTCGGTACTAAGAAAAATTCTGATGATTTTGGTACTTTGAAAATTTCTGACGTTTTCGGTACTTAGAAAAATTCTTTTGATTTCGGTGCTTAGAAAATTTCTGCCTTTTTCGGTACTTAGAAAAATTCTGTTGATTTCGGTATTTAGAAACATTCTGTCGATTTCGGTACTTAGAAAAATTCTGTTGATTTGGGTACTTAGAAAATTCTGACGATTTCGGTACTTAGAAAAATTCTGATAATTTCGGTACTTAGAAAATTTCTGACCTTTTCGGTACTTAGAAAATTTCTGACCTTTTCGGTACTTAGAATATTTCTGACGTTATCGGTACTTAGAAAATTTCTGACGTTTTCGGTACTTAGAAAAATTCTGATGATTTCGGTACTTAGAAAAATTCTGAAAATTTCGGTACTTAGAAAATTTCTGTCGTTTTCGGTACTAAGAAAAATTCTGATGATTTCGGTGCGTAGAAAAATTCTGACCTTTTCGGTTTTTTGAAAATTTCAGACGATTTCGGTACTTAGAAAAATTCAGACGATTTCGGTACTTAGAATATTTCTGACGTTATCGGTACTTAGAAAATTTCTGACGTTTTCGGTACTTAGAAAAATTCTGATGATTTCGGAACTTAGAAAAATTCTGTTGATTTCGGTACTTGAAAAATTTCAGCCTTTTTCGGTACTTTGAAAAAACTCAGAAGTTTTCAGTACTTAGAAAATTTCTGACGTTTTCGATACTTAGAAAATTTCTGACGTTTTCGGTACTTAGAAAAATACTGCCGATTTCGGTACTTAGAAAAATTCAGTTGATTTCGGTACTTAGAAAAATTCTGAAAATTTCGGTACTTAGAAAATTTCTGACGTTTTCGGTACTTTGAAAATTCTGACGCTTTCGGTACTTACAAACATTCTGTCGATTTCATTACTTAGAAAAATTCTGTTGATTTTGGTACTTAGAAAATTCTGACGATTTCGGTACTTAGAAAAATTCTGATAATTTCGGTACTTAGAAAATTTCTGACCTTTTCGGTACTTAGAAAAATACTGCCGATTTCGGTACTTAGAAAAATTCTGTCGATTTCGGTACTTAGAAAAATTCTGTCGATTTCGGTACTTAGAAAAATTCTGACCTTTTCGGTATTTTGAAAATTTCCGACGATTTCGGTACTTAGAAAAATTCAGACGATTTCGGTACTTAGAATATTTCTGACGTTATCGGTACTTAGAAAATTTCTGACGTTTTCGGTACTTAGAAAAATTCTGATAATTTCGGTACTTAGAAAATTTCTGACCTTTTCGGTACTTAGAAAATTTCTGACCTTTTCGGTACTTAGAATATTTCTGACGTTATCGGTACTTAGAAAATTTCTGACGTTTTCGGTACTTTGAAAATTCTGACGCTTTCGGTACTTACAAACATTCTGTCGATTTCATTACTTAGAAAAATTCTGTTGATTTTGGTACTTAGAAAATTCTGACGATTTCGGTACTTAGAAAAATTCTGATGATTTCGGAACTTAGAAAAATTCTGTTGATTTCGGTACTTGAAAAATTTCAGCCTTTTTCGGTACTTTGAAAAAACTCAGAAGTTTTCAGTACTTAGAAAATTTCTGACGTTTTCGATACTTAGAAAATTTCTGACGTTTTCGGTACTTAGAAAAATACTGGCGATTTCGGTACTTAGAAAAATTCAGTTGATTTCGGTACTTAGAAAAATTCTGAAAATTTCGGTACTTAGAAAATTTCTGACCTTTTCGGTACTTAGAAAATTTCTGACCTTTTCGGTACTTAGAAAATTTCTGTCGTTTTCGGTACTAAGAAAAATTCTGATGATTTCGGCACTTAGAAAATTTCTGACGTTTTCGGTACTTAGAAAAATTCTTTTGATTTCGGTGCTTAGAAAATTTCTGCCTTTTTCGGTACTTTCAAAAGACTCAGAAGTTTTCGGTACTTAGAAAAGTTCTGACGATTTCGGTACTTAGAAAAATTCTGCCGATTTCGGTACTTAGAAAAATTCTGTTGATTTCGGTATTTAGAAACATTCTGTCGATTTCGGTACTTAGAAAAATTCTGTTGATTTGGGTACTTAGAAAATTCTGACGATTTCGGTACTTAGAAAAATTCTGATAATTTCGGTACTTAGAAAATTTCTGACCTTTTCGGTACTTAGAAAATTTCTGACCTTTTCGGTACTTAGAATATTTCTGACGTTATCGGTACTTAGAAAATTTCTGACGTTTTCGGTACTTTGAAAATTCTGACGCTTTCGGTACTTTGAAAAATTCTGCCTTTTTCGGTACTTTGAAAAGACTCAGAAGTTTTCGGTACTTAGAAAATTTCTGGCGATTTCGGTACTTGGAAAAATTCTGACGATTTCGGTACTTAAGAAAATTTCTGCCTTTTTCGGTACTTTGAAAAGACTCAGAAGTTTTCGGTACTTAGAAACATTCTGTCGATTTCAGTACTTAGAAAAATTCTGTTGATTTCGGTACTTAGAAACATTCTGTCGTTTTCGGTACTAAGAAAAATTCTGATGATTTCGGTACTTAGAAAAATTCTGTTGATTTTGGTACTTAGAAAATTCTGACGATTTCGGTACTTAGAAAAATTCTGATAATTTCGGTACTTAGAAAATTTCTGACCTTTTCGGAACTTAGAAAATTTCTGACCTTATCGGTACTTAGAAAATTTCTGACCTTTTCGGTACTTAGAAAATTTCTGTCGTTTTCGGTACTAAGAAAAATTCTGATGATTTCGGTACTTAGAAAAATTCTGTCGATTTCGGTATTTAGAAAAATTCTGTTGATTTCGGTACTTCGAAAGATTCTGTCGATTTCGGTACTTAGAAAAATTCTGTTGATTTTGGTACTTAGAAAATTCTGACGATTTCGGTACTTAGAAAAATTCTGATAATTTCGGTACTTAGAAAATTTCTGACCTTTTCGGAACTTAGAAAATTTCTGACCTTATCGGTACTTAGAAAATTTCTGACGATTTCGGTACTTAGAAAAATTCTGTCGTTTTCGGTACTTAGAAAAATTCTGATGATTTCGGTACTTAGAAAAATTCTGACGTTTTCGGTACTTAGAAAATTCTGACGATTTCGGTACTTTGAAAAATTCTGCCTTTTTCGGTACTTTGAAAAGACTAGGAAGTTTGCAGTACTTAGAAAATTTCTGACGATTTCGGTACTTAGAAAAATTCTGACGATTTCGGTACTTTGAAAAATTCTGTCGATTTCGGTACTTAGAAAAATTCTGACCTATTCGGTATTTTGAAAATTTCTGTCGTTTTCGGTACTAAGAAAAATTCTGATGATTTCGGTACTTAGAAAATTTCTGACGTTTTCGGTACTTAGAAAAATTCTTTTGATTTCGGTGCTTAGAAAATTTCTGCCTTTTTCGGTACTTAGAAAAATTCTGTTGATTTCGGTATTTAGAAACATTCTGTCGATATCGGTACTTAGAAAAATTCTGTTGATTTGGGTACTTAGAAAATTCTGACGATTTCGGTACTTAGAAAAATTCTGATAATTTCGGTACTTAGAAAATTTCTGACCTTTTCGGTACTTAGAAAATTTCTGACCTTTTCGGTACTTAGAATATTTCTGACGTTATCGGTACTTAGAAAATTTCTGACGTTTTCGGTACTTTGAAAATTCTGACGCTTTCGGTACTTACAAACATTCTGTCGATTTCAGTACTTAGAAAAATTCTGTTGATTTTGGTACTTAGAAAATTCTGACGATTTCGGTACTTAGAAAAATTCTGATAATTTCGGTACTTAGAAAATTTCTGACCTTTTCGGTACTTAGAAAAATACTGCCGATTTCGGTACTTAGAAAAATTCTGTCGATTTCGGTACTTAGAAAAATTCTGTCGATTTCGGTACTTAGAAAAATTCTGACCTTTTCGGTATTTTGAAAATTTCCGACGATTTCGGTACTTAGAAAAATTCAGACGATTTCGGTACTTAGAATATTTCTGACGTTATCGGTACTTAGAAAATTTCTGACGTTTTCGGTACTTGGAAAAATTCTGATGATTTCGGAACTTAGAAAAATTCTGTTGATTTCGGTACTTAGAAAATTTCTGCCTTTTTCGGTACTTTGAAAAGACTCAGAAGTTTTCAGTACTTAGAAAATTTCTGACGTTTTCGATACTTAGAAAATTTCTGACGTTTTCGGTACTTAGAAACATTCTGCCGATTTCGGTACTTAGAAAAATTCTGTTGATTTCGGTACTTAGAAAAATTCTGAAAATTTCGGTACTTAGAAAATTTCTGACCTTTTCGGTACTTAGAAAATTTCTGACCTTTTCGGTACTTAGAAAATTTCTGTCGTTTTCGGTACTAAGAAAAATTCTGATGATTTCGGTACTTAGAAAAATTCTGACCTTTTCGGTTTTTTGAAAATTTCAGACGATTTCGGTACTTAGAAAAATTCAGACGATTTCGGTACTTAGAATATTTCTGACGTTATCGGTACTTAGAAAATTTCTGACGTTTTCGGTACTTAGAAAAATTCTGATGATTTCGGTACTTAGAAAAATTCTGACAATTTCGGTACTTAGAATATTTCTGACGTTATCGGTACTTAGAAAAATTCTGATGATTTCGGTGCTTAGAAAAATTCTGACCTTTTCGGTTTTTTGAAAATATCAGACGATTTCGGTACTTAGAAAAATTCAGACGATTTCGGTACTTAGAATATTTCTGACGTTATCGGTACTTAGAAAATTTCTGACGTTTTCGGTACTTAGAAAAATTCTGATGATTTCGGTACTTAGAAAAATTCAGTTGATTTCGGTACTTAGAAAAATTCTGAAAATTTCGGTACTTAGAAAATTTCTGACCTTTTCGGTACTTAGAAAATTTCTGACCTTTTCGGTACTTAGAAAATTTCTGTCGTTTTCGGTACTAAGAAAAATTCTGATGATTTCGGTACTTAGAAAAATTCTGTCGATTTCGGTATTTAGAAAAATTCTGTTGATTTCGGTACTTAGAAACATTCTGTCGATTTCGGTACTTAGAAAAATTCTGTTGATTTTGGTACTTAGAAAATTCTGACGATTTCGGTACTTAGAAAAATTCTGTTGATTTCGGTACTTGAAAAATTTCAGCCTTTTTCGGTAGTTTGAAAAGACTCAGAAGTTTTCAGTACTTAGAAAATTTCTGACGTTTTCGATACTTAGAAAATTTCTGACGTTTTCGGTACTTAGAAAAATACTGCCGATTTCGGTACTTAGAAAAATTCAGTTGATTTCGGTACTTAGTAAAATTCTGAAAATTTCGGTACTTAGAAAATTTCTGACCTTTTCGGTACTTAGAAAATTTCTGACCTTTTCGGTACTTAGAAAATTTCTGTCGTTTTCGGTACTAAGAAAAATTCTGATGATTTCGGTACTTAGAAAAATTCTGTCGATTTCGGTACTTAGAAAAATTCTGTTGATTTTGGTACTTAGAAAATTCTGACGATTTCGGTACTTAGAAAAATTCTGATAATTTCGGTACTTAGAAAATTTCTGACCTTTTCGGAACTTAGAAAATTTCTGACCTTATCGGTACTTAGAAAATTTCTGACGATTTCGGTACTTAGAAAAATTCTGTCGTTTTCGGTACTTAGAAAAATTCTGATGATTTCGGTACTTAGAAAAATTCTGACGTTTTCGGTACTTAGAAAATTCTGACGATTTCGGTACTTTGAAAAATTCTGCCTTTTTCGGTACTTTGAAAAGACTAGGAAGTTTGCAGTACTTAGAAAATTTCTGACGATTTCGGTACTTAGAAAAATTCTGACGATTTCGGTACTTAGAAAAATTCTGTCGATTTCGGTACTTAGAAAAATTCTGACCTATTCGGTATTTTGAAAATTTCTGTCGTTTTCGGTACTAAGAAAAATTCTGATGATTTTGGTACTTTGAAAATTTCTGACGTTTTCGGTACTTAGAAAAATTCTTTTGATTTCGGTGCTTAGAAAATTTCTGCCTTTTTCGGTACTTAGAAAAATTCTGTTGATTTCGGTATTTAGAAACATTCTGTCGATATCGGTACTTAGAAAAATTCTGTTGATTTGGGTACTTAGAAAATTCTGACGATTTCGGTACTTAGAAAAATTCTGATAATTTCGGTACTTAGAAAATTTCTGACCTTTTCGGTACTTAGAAAATTTCTGACCTTTTCGGTACTTAGAATATTTCTGACGTTATCGGTACTTAGAAAATTTCTGACGTTTTCGGTACTTTGAAAATTCTGACGCTTTCGGTACTTACAAACATTCTGTCGATTTCAGTACTTAGAAAAATTCTGTTGATTTTGGTACTTAGAAAATTCTGACGATTTCGGTACTTAGAAAAATTCTGATAATTTCGGTACTTAGAAAATTTCTGACCTTTTCGGTACTTAGAAAAATACTGCCGATTTCGGTACTTAGAAAAATTCTGTCGATTTCGGTACTTAGAAAAATTCTGTCGATTTCGGTACTTAGAAAAATTCTGACCTTTTCGGTATTTTGAAAATTTCCGACGATTTCGGTACTTAGAAAAATTCAGACGATTTCGGTACTTAGAATATTTCTGACGTTATCGGTACTTAGAAAATTTCTGACGTTTTCGGTACTTGGAAAAATTCTGATGATTTCGGAACTTAGAAAAATTCTGTTGATTTCGGTACTTAGAAAATTTCTGCCTTTTTCGGTACTTTGAAAAGACTCAGAAGTTTTCAGTACTTAGAAAATTTCTGACGTTTTCGATACTTAGAAAATTTCTGACGTTTTCGGTACTTAGAAACATTCTGCCGATTTCGGTACTTAGAAAAATTCTGTTGATTTCGGTACTTAGAAAAATTCTGAAAATTTCGGTACTTAGAAAATTTCTGACCTTTTCGGTACTTAGAAAATTTCTGACCTTTTCGGTACTTAGAAAATTTCTGTCGTTTTCGGTACTAAGAAAAATTCTGATGATTTCGGTACTTAGAAAAATTCTGACCTTTTCGGTTTTTTGAAAATTTCAGACGATTTCGGTACTTAGAAAAATTCAGACGATTTCGGTACTTAGAATATTTCTGACGTTATCGGTACTTAGAAAATTTCTGACGTTTTCGGTACTTAGAAAAATTCTGATGATTTCGGTACTTAGAAAAATTCTGACAATTTCGGTACTTAGAATATTTCTGACGTTATCGGTACTTAGAAAAATTCTGATGATTTCGGTGCTTAGAAAAATTCTGACCTTTTCGGTTTTTTGAAAATATCAGACGATTTCGGTACTTAGAAAAATTCAGACGATTTCGGTACTTAGAATATTTCTGACGTTATCGGTACTTAGAAAATTTCTGACGTTTTCGGTACTTAGAAAAATTCTGATGATTTCGGTACTTAGAAAAATTCAGTTGATTTCGGTACTTAGAAAAATTCTGAAAATTTCGGTACTTAGAAAATTTCTGACCTTTTCGGTACTTAGAAAATTTCTGACCTTTTCGGTACTTAGAAAATTTCTGTCGTTTTCGGTACTAAGAAAAATTCTGATGATTTCGGTACTTAGAAAAATTCTGTCGATTTCGGTATTTAGAAAAATTCTGTTGATTTCGGTACTTAGAAACATTCTGTCGATTTCGGTACTTAGAAAAATTCTGTTGATTTTGGTACTTAGAAAATTCTGACGATTTCGGTACTTAGAAAAATTCTGTTGATTTCGGTACTTGAAAAATTTCAGCCTTTTTCGGTAGTTTGAAAAGACTCAGAAGTTTTCAGTACTTAGAAAATTTCTGACGTTTTCGATACTTAGAAAATTTCTGACGTTTTCGGTACTTAGAAAAATACTGCCGATTTCGGTACTTAGAAAAATTCAGTTGATTTCGGTACTTAGTAAAATTCTGAAAATTTCGGTACTTAGAAAATTTCTGACCTTTTCGGTACTTAGAAAATTTCTGACCTTTTCGGTACTTAGAAAATTTCTGTCGTTTTCGGTACTAAGAAAAATTCTGATGATTTCGGTACTTAGAAAAATTCTGTCGATTTCGGTACTTAGAAAAATTCTGTTGATTTTGGTACTTAGAAAATTCTGACGATTTCGGTACTTAGAAAAATTCTGATAATTTCGGTACTTAGAAAATTTCTGACCTTTTCGGAACTTAGAAAATTTCTGACCTTATCGGTACTTAGAAAATTTCTGACGATTTCGGTACTTAGAAAAATTCTGTCGTTTTCGGTACTTAGAAAAATTCTGATGATTTCGGTACTTAGAAAAATTCTGACGTTTTCGGTACTTAGAAAATTCTGACGATTTCGGTACTTTGAAAAATTCTGCCTTTTTCGGTACTTTGAAAAGACTAGGAAGTTTGCAGTACTTAGAAAATTTCTGACGATTTCGGTACTTAGAAAAATTCTGACGATTTCGGTACTTAGAAAAATTCTGTCGATTTCGGTACTTAGAAAAATTCTGACCTATTCGGTATTTTGAAAATTTCTGTCGTTTTCGGTACTAAGAAAAATTCTGATGATTTTGGTACTTTGAAAATTTCTGACGTTTTCGGTACTTAGAAAAATTCTTTTGATTTCGGTGCTTAGAAAATTTCTGCCTTTTTCGGTACTTAGAAAAATTCTGTTGATTTCGGTATTTAGAAACATTCTGTCGATATCGGTACTTAGAAAAATTCTGTTGATTTGGGTACTTAGAAAATTCTGACGATTTCGGTACTTAGAAAAATTCTGATAATTTCGGTACTTAGAAAATTTCTGACCTTTTCGGTACTTAGAAAATTTCTGACCTTTTCGGTACTTAGAATATTTCTGACGTTATCGGTACTTAGAAAATTTCTGACGTTTTCGGTACTTTGAAAATTCTGACGCTTTCGGTACTTACAAACATTCTGTCGATTTCAGTACTTAGAAAAATTCTGTTGATTTTGGTACTTAGAAAATTCTGACGATTTCGGTACTTAGAAAAATTCTGATAATTTCGGTACTTAGAAAATTTCTGACCTTTTCGGTACTTAGAAAAATACTGCCGATTTCGGTACTTAGAAAAATTCTGTCGATTTCGGTACTTAGAAAAATTCTGTCGATTTCGGTACTTAGAAAAATTCTGACCTTTTCGGTATTTTGAAAATTTCCGACGATTTCGGTACTTAGAAAAATTCAGACGATTTCGGTACTTAGAATATTTCTGACGTTATCGGTACTTAGAAAATTTCTGACGTTTTCGGTACTTGGAAAAATTCTGATGATTTCGGAACTTAGAAAAATTCTGTTGATTTCGGTACTTAGAAAATTTCTGCCTTTTTCGGTACTTTGAAAAGACTCAGAAGTTTTCAGTACTTAGAAAATTTCTGACGTTTTCGATACTTAGAAAATTTCTGACGTTTTCGGTACTTAGAAACATTCTGCCGATTTCGGTACTTAGAAAAATTCTGTTGATTTCGGTACTTAGAAAAATTCTGAAAATTTCGGTACTTAGAAAATTTCTGACCTTTTCGGTACTTAGAAAATTTCTGACCTTTTCGGTACTTAGAAAATTTCTGTCGTTTTCGGTACTAAGAAAAATTCTGATGATTTCGGTACTTAGAAAAATTCTGACCTTTTCGGTTTTTTGAAAATTTCAGACGATTTCGGTACTTAGAAAAATTCAGACGATTTCGGTACTTAGAATATTTCTGACGTTATCGGTACTTAGAAAATTTCTGACGTTTTCGGTACTTAGAAAAATTCTGATGATTTCGGTACTTAGAAAAATTCTGACAATTTCGGTACTTAGAATATTTCTGACGTTATCGGTACTTTGAAAAATTCTGATGATTTCGGTGCTTAGAAAAATTCTGACCTTTTCGGTTTTTTGAAAATATCAGACGATTTCGGTACTTAGAAAAATTCAGACGATTTCGGTACTTAGAATATTTCTGACGTTATCGGTACTTAGAAAATTTCTGACGTTTTCGGTACTTAGAAAAATTCTGATGATTTCGGTACTTAGAAAAATTCAGTTGATTTCGGTACTTAGAAAAATTCTGAAAATTTCGGTACTTAGAAAATTTCTGACCTTTTCGGTACTTAGAAAATTTCTGACCTTTTCGGTACTTAGAAAATTTCTGTCGTTTTCGGTACTAAGAAAAATTCTGATGATTTCGGTACTTAGAAAAATTCTGTCGATTTCGGTATTTAGAAAAATTCTGTTGATTTCGGTACTTAGAAACATTCTGTCGATTTCGGTACTTAGAAAAATTCTGTTGATTTTGGTACTTAGAAAATTCTGACGATTTCGGTACTTAGAAAAATTCTGTTGATTTCGGTACTTGAAAAATTTCAGCCTTTTTCGGTAGTTTGAAAAGACTCAGAAGTTTTCAGTACTTAGAAAATTTCTGACGTTTTCGATACTTAGAAAATTTCTGACGTTTTCGGTACTTAGAAAAATACTGCCGATTTCGGTACTTAGAAAAATTCAGTTGATTTCGGTACTTAGAAAAATTCTGAAAATTTCGGTACTTAGAAAATTTCTGACCTTTTCGGTACTTAGAAAATTTCTGACCTTTTCGGTACTTAGAAAATTTCTGTCGTTTTCGGTACTAAGAAAAATTCTGATGATTTCGGTACTTAGAAAAATTCTGTCGATTTCGGTACTTAGAAAAATTCTGTTGATTTTGGTACTTAGAAAATTCTGACGATTTCGGTACTTAGAAAAATTCTGATAATTTCGGTACTTAGAAAATTTCTGACCTTTTCGGAACTTAGAAAATTTCTGACCTTATCGGTACTTAGAAAATTTCTGACGATTTCGGTACTTAGAAAAATTCTGTCGTTTTCGGTACTTAGAAAAATTCTGATGATTTCGGTACTTAGAAAAATTCTGACGTTTTCGGTACTTAGAAAATTCTGACGATTTCGGTACTTTGAAAAATTCTGCCTTTTTCGGTACTTTGAAAAGACTAGGAAGTTTGCAGTACTTAGAAAATTTCTGACGATTTCGGTACTTAGAAAAATTCTGACGATTTCGGTACTTAGAAAAATTCTGTCGATTTCGGTACTTAGAAAAATTCTGACCTATTCGGTATTTTGAAAATTTCTGTCGTTTTCGGTACTAAGAAAAATTCTGATGATTTTGGTACTTTGAAAATTTCTGACGTTTTCGGTACTTAGAAAAATTCTTTTGATTTCGGTGCTTAGAAAATTTCTGCCTTTTTCGGTACTTAGAAAAATTCTGTTGATTTCGGTATTTAGAAACATTCTGTCGATATCGGTACTTAGAAAAATTCTGTTGATTTGGGTACTTAGAAAATTCTGACGATTTCGGTACTTAGAAAAATTCTGATAATTTCGGTACTTAGAAAATTTCTGACCTTTTCGGTACTTAGAAAATTTCTGACCTTTTCGGTACTTAGAATATTTCTGACGTTATCGGTACTTAGAAAATTTCTGACGTTTTCGGTACTTTGAAAATTCTGACGCTTTCGGTACTTACAAACATTCTGTCGATTTCAGTACTTAGAAAAATTCTGTTGATTTTGGTACTTAGAAAATTCTGACGATTTCGGTACTTAGAAAAATTCTGATAATTTCGGTACTTAGAAAATTTCTGACCTTTTCGGTACTTAGAAAAATACTGCCGATTTCGGTACTTAGAAAAATTCTGTCGATTTCGGTACTTAGAAAAATTCTGTCGATTTCGGTACTTAGAAAAATTCTGACCTTTTCGGTATTTTGAAAATTTCCGACGATTTCGGTACTTAGAAAAATTCAGACGATTTCGGTACTTAGAATATTTCTGACGTTATCGGTACTTAGAAAATTTCTGACGTTTTCGGTACTTGGAAAAATTCTGATGATTTCGGAACTTAGAAAAATTCTGTTGATTTCGGTACTTAGAAAATTTCTGCCTTTTTCGGTACTTTGAAAAGACTCAGAAGTTTTCAGTACTTAGAAAATTTCTGACGTTTTCGATACTTAGAAAATTTCTGACGTTTTCGGTACTTAGAAACATTCTGCCGATTTCGGTACTTAGAAAAATTCTGTTGATTTCGGTACTTAGAAAAATTCTGAAAATTTCGGTACTTAGAAAATTTCTGACCTTTTCGGTACTTAGAAAATTTCTGACCTTTTCGGTACTTAGAAAATTTCTGTCGTTTTCGGTACTAAGAAAAATTCTGATGATTTCGGTACTTAGAAAAATTCTGACCTTTTCGGTTTTTTGAAAATTTCAGACGATTTCGGTACTTAGAAAAATTCAGACGATTTCGGTACTTAGAATATTTCTGACGTTATCGGTACTTAGAAAATTTCTGACGTTTTCGGTACTTAGAAAAATTCTGATGATTTCGGTACTTAGAAAAATTCTGACAATTTCGGTACTTAGAATATTTCTGACGTTATCGGTACTTTGAAAAATTCTGATGATTTCGGTGCTTAGAAAAATTCTGACCTTTTCGGTTTTTTGAAAATATCAGACGATTTCGGTACTTAGAAAAATTCAGACGATTTCGGTACTTAGAATATTTCTGACGTTATCGGTACTTAGAAAATTTCTGACGTTTTCGGTACTTAGAAAAATTCTGATGATTTCGGTACTTAGAAAAATTCAGTTGATTTCGGTACTTAGAAAAATTCTGAAAATTTCGGTACTTAGAAAATTTCTGACCTTTTCGGTACTTAGAAAATTTCTGACCTTTTCGGTACTTAGAAAATTTCTGTCGTTTTCGGTACTAAGAAAAATTCTGATGATTTCGGTACTTAGAAAAATTCTGTCGATTTCGGTATTTAGAAAAATTCTGTTGATTTCGGTACTTAGAAACATTCTGTCGATTTCGGTACTTAGAAAAATTCTGTTGATTTTGGTACTTAGAAAATTCTGACGATTTCGGTACTTAGAAAAATTCTGTTGATTTCGGTACTTGAAAAATTTCAGCCTTTTTCGGTAGTTTGAAAAGACTCAGAAGTTTTCAGTACTTAGAAAATTTCTGACGTTTTCGATACTTAGAAAATTTCTGACGTTTTCGGTACTTAGAAAAATACTGCCGATTTCGGTACTTAGAAAAATTCAGTTGATTTCGGTACTTAGAAAAATTCTGAAAATTTCGGTACTTAGAAAATTTCTGACCTTTTCGGTACTTAGAAAATTTCTGACCTTTTCGGTACTTAGAAAATTTCTGTCGTTTTCGGTACTAAGAAAAATTCTGATGATTTCGGTACTTAGAAAAATTCTGTCGATTTCGGTACTTAGAAAAATTCTGTTGATTTTGGTACTTAGAAAATTCTGACGATTTCGGTACTTAGAAAAATTCTGATAATTTCGGTACTTAGAAAATTTCTGACCTTTTCGGAACTTAGAAAATTTCTGACCTTATCGGTACTTAGAAAATTTCTGACGATTTCGGTACTTAGAAAAATTCTGTCGTTTTCGGTACTTAGAAAAATTCTGATGATTTCGGTACTTAGAAAAATTCTGACGTTTTCGGTACTTAGAAAATTCTGACGATTTCGGTACTTTGAAAAATTCTGCCTTTTTCGGTACTTTGAAAAGACTAGGAAGTTTGCAGTACTTAGAAAATTTCTGACGATTTCGGTACTTAGAAAAATTCTGACGATTTCGGTACTTAGAAAAATTCTGTCGATTTCGGTACTTAGAAAAATTCTGACCTATTCGGTATTTTGAAAATTTCTGTCGTTTTCGGTACTAAGAAAAATTCTGATGATTTTGGTACTTTGAAAATTTCTGACGTTTTCGGTACTTAGAAAAATTCTTTTGATTTCGGTGCTTAGAAAATTTCTGCCTTTTTCGGTACTTAGAAAAATTCTGTTGATTTCGGTATTTAGAAACATTCTGTCGATTTCGGTACTTAGAAAAATTCTGTTGATTTGGGTACTTAGAAAATTCTGACGATTTCGGTACTTAGAAAAATTCTGATAATTTCGGTACTTAGAAAATTTCTGACCTTTTCGGTACTTAGAAAATTTCTGACCTTTTCGGTACTTAGAATATTTCTGACGTTATCGGTACTTAGAAAATTTCTGACGTTTTCGGTACTTAGAAAAATTCTGATGATTTCGGTACTTAGAAAAATTCTGAAAATTTCGGTACTTAGAAAATTTCTGTCGTTTTCGGTACTAAGAAAAATTCTGATGATTTCGGTGCGTAGAAAAATTCTGACATTTTCGGTTTTTTGAAAATTTCAGACGATTTCGGTACTTAGAAAAATTCAGACGATTTCGGTACTTAGAATATTTCTGACGTTATCGGTACTTAGAAAATTTCTGACGTTTTCGGTACTTAGAAAAATTCTGATGATTTCGGAACTTAGAAAAATTCTGTTGATTTCGGTACTTAGAAAAATTCAGTTGATTTCGGTACTTAGAAAAATTCTGAAAATTTCGGTACTTAGAAAATTTCTGACCTTTTCGGTACTTAGAAAATTTCTGTCGTTTTCGGTACTAAGAAAAATTCTGATGATTTCGGCACTTAGAAAATTTCTGACGTTTTCGGTACTTAGAAAAATTCTTTTGATTTCGGTGCTTAGAAAATTTCTGCCTTTTTCGGTACTTTCAAAAGACTCAGAAGTTTTCGGTACTTAGAAAAGTTCTGACGATTTCGGTACTTAGAAAAATTCTGCCGATTTCGGTACTTAGAAAAATTCTGTTGATTTCGGTATTTAGAAACATTCTGTCGATTTCGGTACTTAGAAAAATTCTGTTGATTTGGGTACTTAGAAAATTCTGACGATTTCGGTACTTAGAAAAATTCTGATAATTTCGGTACTTAGAAAATTTCTGACCTTTTCGGTACTTAGAAAATTTCTGACCTTTTCGGTACTTAGAATATTTCTGACGTTATCGGTACTTAGAAAATTTCTGACGTTTTCGGTACTTTGAAAATTCTGACGCTTTCGGTACTTTGAAAAATTCTGCCTTTTTCGGTACTTTGAAAAGACTCAGAAGTTTTCGGTACTTAGAAAATTTCTGGCGATTTCGGTACTTGGAAAAATTCTGACGATTTCGGTACTTAAGAAAATTTCTGCCTTTTTCGGTACTTTGAAAAGACTCAGAAGTTTTCGGTACTTAGAAACATTCTGTCGATTTCAGTACTTAGAAAAATTCTGTTGATTTCGGTACTTAGAAACATTCTGTCGTTTTCGGTACTAAGAAAAATTCTGATGATTTCGGTACTTAGAAAAATTCTGTTGATTTTGGTACTTAGAAAATTCTGACGATTTCGGTACTTAGAAAAATTCTGATAATTTCGGTACTTAGAAAATTTCTGACCTTTTCGGAACTTAGAAAATTTCTGACCTTATCGGTACTTAGAAAATTTCTGACCTTTTCGGTACTTAGAAAATTTCTGTCGTTTTCGGTACTAAGAAAAATTCTGATGATTTCGGTACTTAGAAAAATTCTGTCGATTTCGGTATTTAGAAAAATTCTGTTGATTTCGGTACTTCGAAACATTCTGTCGATTTCGGTACTTAGAAAAATTCTGTTGATTTTGGTACTTAGAAAATTCTGACGATTTCGGTACTTAGAAAAATTCTGATAATTTCGGTACTTAGAAAATTTCTGACCTTTTCGGAACTTAGAAAATTTCTGACCTTATCGGTACTTAGAAAATTTCTGACGATTTCGGTACTTAGAAAAATTCTGTCGTTTTCGGTACTTAGAAAAATTCTGATGATTTCGGTACTTAGAAAAATTCTGACGTTTTCGGTACTTAGAAAATTCTGACGATTTCGGTACTTTGAAAAATTCTGCCTTTTTCGGTACTTTGAAAAGACTAGGAAGTTTGCAGTACTTAGAAAATTTCTGACGATTTCGGTACTTAGAAAAATTCTGACGATTTCGGTACTTAGAAAAATTCTGTCGATTTCGGTACTTAGAAAAATTCTGACCTATTCGGTATTTTGAAAATTTCTGTCGTTTTCGGTACTAAGAAAAATTCTGATGATTTTGGTACTTAGAAAATTTCTGACGTTTTCGGTACTTAGAAAAATTCTTTTGATTTCGGTGCTTAGAAAATTTCTGCCTTTTTCGGTACTTAGAAAAATTCTGTTGATTTCGGTATTTAGAAACATTCTGTCGATTTCGGTACTTAGAAAAATTCTGTTGATTTGGGTACTTAGAAAATTCTGACGATTTCGGTACTTAGAAAAATTCTGATAATTTCGGTACTTAGAAAATTTCTGACCTTTTCGGTACTTAGAAAATTTCTGACCTTTTCGGTACTTAGAATATTTCTGACGTTATCGGTACTTAGAAAATTTCTGACGTTTTCGGTACTTTGAAAATTCTGACGCTTTCGGTACTTACAAACATTCTTTCGATTTCATTACTTAGAAAAATTCTGTTGATTTTGGTACTTAGAAAATTCTGACGATTTCGGTACTTAGAAAAATTCTGATAATTTCGGTACTTAGAAAATTTCTGACCTTTTCGGTACTTAGAAAAATACTGCCGATTTCGGTACTTAGAAAAATTCTGTCGATTTCGGTACTTAGAAAAATTCTGTCGATTTCGGTACTTAAAAAAATTCTGACCTTTTCGGTATTTTGAAAATTTCCGACGATTTCGGTACTTAGAAAAATTCAGACGATTTCGGTACTTAGAATATTTCTGACGTTATCGGTACTTAGAAAATTTCTGACGTTTTCGGTACTTAGAAAAATTCTGATGATTTCGGTACTTAGAAAAATTCTGAAAATTTCGGTACTTAGAAAATTTCTGTCGTTTTCGGTACTAAGAAAAATTCTGATGATTTCGGTGCGTAGAAAAATTCTGACCTTTTCGGTTTTTTGAAAATTTCAGACGATTTCGGTACTTAGAAAAATTCAGACGATTTCGGTACTTAGAATATTTCTGACGTTATCGGTACTTAGAAAATTTCTGACGTTTTCGGTACTTAGAAAAATTCTGATGATTTCGGAACTTAGAAAAATTCTGTTGATTTCGGTACTTGAAAAATTTCAGCCTTTTTCGGTACTTTGAAAAAACTCAGAAGTTTTCAGTACTTAGAAAATTTCTGACGTTTTCGATACTTAGAAAATTTCTGACGTTTTCGGTACTTAGAAAAATACTGCCGATTTCGGTACTTAGAAAAATTCAGTTGATTTCGGTACTTAGAAAAATTCTGAAAATTTCCGTACTTAGAAAATTTCTGACCTTTTCGGTACTTAGAAAATTTCTGACCTTTTCGGTACTTAGAAAATTTCTGTCGTTTTCGGTACTAAGAAAAATTCTGATGATTTCGGCACTTAGAAAATTTCTGACGTTTTCGGTACTTAGAAAAATTCTTTTGATTTCGGTGCTTAGAAAATTTCTGCCTTTTTCGGTACTTTCAAAAGACTCAGAAGTTTTCGGTACTTAGAAAAGTTCTGACGATTTCGGTACTTAGAAAAATTCTGCCGATTTCGGTACTTAGAAAAATTCTGTTGATTTCGGTATTTAGAAACATTCTGTCGATTTCGGTACTTAGAAAAATTCTGTTGATTTGGGTACTTAGAAAATTCTGACGATTTCGGTACTTAGAAAAATTCTGATAATTTCGGTACTTAGAAAATTTCTGACCTTTTCGGTACTTAGAAAATTTCTGACCTTTTCGGTACTTAGAATATTTCTGACGTTATCGGTACTTAGAAAATTTCTGACGTTTTCGGTACTTTGAAAATTCTGACGCTTTCGGTACTTTGAAAATTTCTGCCTTTTTCGGTACTTTGAAAAGACTCAGAAGTTTTCGGTACTTAGAAAATTTCTGGCGATTTCGGTACTTGGAAAAATTCTGACGATTTCGGTACTTAAGAAAATTTCTGCCTTTTTCGGTACTTTGAAAAGACTCAGAAGTTTTCGGTACTTAGAAACATTCTGTCGATTTCAGTACTTAGAAAAATTCTGTTGATTTCGGTACTTAGAAACATTCTGTCGTTTTCGGTACTAAGAAAAATTCTGATGATTTCGGTACTTAGAAAAATTCTATTGATTTTGGTACTTAGAAAATTCTGACGATTTCGGTACTTAGAAAAATTCTGATAATTTCGGTACTTAGAAAATTTCTGACCTTTTCGGAACTTAGAAAATTTCTGACCTTATCGGTACTTAGAAAATTTCTGACGATTTCGGTACTTAGAAAAATTCTGTCGTTTTCGGTACTTAGAAAAATTCTGATGATTTCGGTACTTAGAAAAATTCTGACGTTTTCGGTACTTAGAAAATTCTGACGATTTCGGTACTTTGAAAAATTCTGCCTTTTTCGGTACTTTGAAAAGACTAGGAAGTTTGCAGTACTTAGAAAATTTCTGACGATTTCGGTACTTAGAAAAATTCTGACAATTTCGTTACTTAGAAAAATTCTGTCGATTTCGGTACTTAGAAAAATTCTGACCTATTCGGTATTTTGAAAATTTCTGTCGTTTTCGGTACTAAGAAAAATTCTGATGATTTCGGTACTTAGAAAATTTCTGACGTTTTCGGTACTTAGAAAATTTCTGACCTTTTCGGTACTTAGAATATTTCTGACGTTATCGGTACTTAGAAAATTTCTGACGTTTTCGGTACTTTGAAAATTCTGACGCTTTCGGTACTTACAAACATTCTGTCGATTTCAGTACTTAGAAAAATTCTGTTGATTTTGGTACTTAGAAAATTCTGACGATTTCGGTACTTAGAAAAATTCTGATAATTTCAGTACTTAGAAAATTTCTGACCTTTTCGGTACTTAGAAAAATACTGCCGATTTCGGTACTTAGAAAAATTCTGTCGATTTCGGTACTTAGAAAAATTCTGAAGTTTTCGGTATTTTGAAAATTTCCGACGATTTCGGTACTTAGAAAAATTCAGACGATTTCGGTACTTAGAATATTTCTGACGTTATCGGTACTTAGAAAATTTCTAACGTTTTCGGTACTTAGAAAAATTCTGATGATTTCGGTACTTAGAAAAATTCTGAAAATTTCGGTACTTAGAAAATTTCTGTCGTTTTCGGTACTAAGAAAAATTCTGATGATTTCGGTGCGTAGAAAAATTCTGACCTTTTCGGTTTTTTGAAAATTTCAGACGATTTCGGTACTTAGAAAAATTCAGACGATTTCGGTACTTAGAATATTTCTGACGTTATCGGTACTTAGAAAATTTCTGACGTTTTCGGTACTTAGAAAAATTCTGATGATTTCGGAACTTAGAAAAATTCTGTTGATTTCGGTACTTGAAAAATTTCAGCCTTTTTCGGTACTTTGAAAAAACTCAGAAGTTTTCAGTACTTAGAAAATTTCTGACGTTTTCGATACTTAGAAAATTTCTGACGTTTTCGGTACTTAGAAAAATACTGCCGATTTCGGTACTTAGAAAAATTCAGTTGATTTCGGTACTTAGAAAAATTCTGAAAATTTCGGTACTTAGAAAATTTCTGACCTTTTCGGTACTTAGAAAATTTCTGACCTTTTCGGTACTTAGAAAATTTCTGACGTTTTCGGTACTTAGAAAATTCTGACGATTTCGGTACTTTGAAAAATTCTGCCTTTTTCGGTACTTTGAAAAGACTAGGAAGTTTGCAGTACTTAGAAAATTTCAGACGATTTCGGTACTTAGAATATTTCTGACGTTATCGGTACTTAGAAAATTTCTGACGTTTTCGGTACTTAGAAAAATTCTGATGATTTCGGTACTTAGAAAAATTCTGAAAATTTCGGTACTTAGAAAATTTCTGTCGTTTTCGGTACTAAGAAAAATTCTGATGATTTCGGTGCGTAGAAAAATTCTGACCTTTTCGGTTTTTTGAAAATTTCAGACGATTTCGGTACTTAGAAAAATTCAGACGATTTCGGTACTTAGAATATTTCTGACGTTATCGGTACTTAGAAAATTTCTGACCTTTTCGGTATTTTGAAAATTTCCGACGATTTCGGTACTTAGAAAAATTCAGACGATTTCGGTACTTAGAATATTTCTGACGTTTTCGGTACTTTGAAAATTCTGACGATTTCGGTACTTAAGAAAATTTCTGCCTTTTTCGGTACTTTGAAAAGACTCAGAAGTTTTCGGTACTTAGAAAAGTTCTGACGATTTCGGTACTTGGAAAAATTCTGCCGATTTCGGTACTTAGAAAAATTCTGTTGATTTCGGTATTTAGAAACATTCTGTCGATTTCGGTACTTAGAAAAATTCTGATAATTTCAGTACTTAGAAAATTTCTGACCTTTTCGGTACTTAGAAAATTTCTGACCTTTTCGGTACTTAGAATATTTCTGACGTTATCGGTACTTAGAAAATTTCTGACGTTTTCGGTACTTTGAAAATTCTGACGATTTCGGTACTTAAGAAAATTTCTGCCTTTTTCGGTACTTTGAAAAGACTCAGAAGTTTTCGGTACTTAGAAAAGTTCTGACGATATAGGTACTTAGAAAAATTCTGTCGATTTCGGTACTTAGAAAAATTCTGTTGATTTCGGTACTTAGAAACATTCTGTCGATTTCGGTACTTAGAAAAATTCTGTTGATTTTGGTACTTAGAAAATTCTGACGATTTCGGTACTTAGAAAAATTCTGATAATTTCGGTACTTAGAAAATTTCTGACCTTTTCGGAACTTAGAAAATTTCTGACCTTATCGGTACTTAGAAAAATTCTGACCTTTTCGGTTTTTTGAAAATTTCAGACGATTTCGGTACTTAGAAAAATTCAGACGATTTCGGTACTTAGAATATTTCTGACGTTATCGGTACTTAGAAAATTTCTGACGTTTTCGGTACTTAGAAAAATTCTGATGATTTCGGTACTTAGAAAAATTCTGACAATTTCGGTACTTAGAATATTTCTGACGTTATCGGTACTTAGAAAAATTCTGATGATTTCGGTGCTTAGAAAAATTCTGACCTTTTCGGTTTTTTGAAAATATCAGACGATTTCGGTACTTAGAAAAATTCAGACGATTTCGGTACTTAGAATATTTCTGACGTTATCGGTACTTAGAAAATTTCTGACGTTTTCGGTACTTAGAAAAATTCTGATGATTTCGGTACTTAGAAAAATTCAGTTGATTTCGGTACTTAGAAAAATTCTGAAAATTTCGGTACTTAGAAAATTTCTGACCTTTTCGGTACTTAGAAAATTTCTGACCTTTTCGGTACTTAGAAAATTTCTGTCGTTTTCGGTACTAAGAAAAATTCTGATGATTTCGGTACTTAGAAAAATTCTGACGATTTCGGTATTTAGAAAAATTCTGTTGATTTCGGTACTTAGAAACATTCTGTCGATTTCGGTACTTAGAAAAATTCTGTTGATTTTGGTACTTAGAAAATTCTGACGATTTCGGTGCTTAGAAAAATTCTGTTGATTTCGGTACTTGAAAAATTTCAGCCTTTTTCGGTAGTTTGAAAAGACTCAGAAGTTTTCAGTACTTAGAAAATTTCTGACGTTTTCGATACTTAGAAAATTTCTGACGTTTTCGGTACTTAGAAAAATACTGCCGATTTCGGTACTTAGAAAAATTCAGTTGATTTCGGTACTTAGAAAAATTCTGAAAATTTCGGTACTTAGAAAATTTCTGACCTTTTCGGTACTTAGAAAATTTCTGACCTTTTCGGTACTTAGAAAATTTCTGTCGTTTTCGGTACTAAGAAAAATTCTGATGATTTCGGTACTTAGAAAAATTCTGTCGATTTCGGTACTTAGAAAAATTCTGTTGATTTTGGTACTTAGAAAATTCTGACGATTTCGGTACTTAGAAAAATTCTGATAATTTCGGTACTTAGAAAATTTCTGACCTTTTCGGAACTTAGAAAATTTCTGACCTTATCGGTACTTAGAAAATTTCTGACGATTTCGGTACTTAGAAAAATTCTGTCGTTTTCGGTACTTAGAAAAATTCTGATGATTTCGGTACTTAGAAAAATTCTGACGTTTTCGGTACTTAGAAAATTCTGACGATTTCGGTACTTTGAAAAATTCTGCCTTTTTCGGTACTTTGAAAAGACTAGGAAGTTTGCAGTACTTAGAAAATTTCTGACGATTTCGGTACTTAGAAAAATTCTGACGATTTCGGTACTTAGAAAAATTCTGTCGATTTCGGTACTTAGAAAAATTCTGACCTATTCGGTATTTTGAAAATTTCTGTCGTTTTCGGTACTAAGAAAAATTCTGATGATTTTGGTACTTTGAAAATTTCTGACGTTTTCGGTACTTAGAAAAATTCTTTTGATTTCGGTGCTTAGAAAATTTCTGCCTTTTTCGGTACTTAGAAAAATTCTGTTGATTTCGGTATTTAGAAACATTCTGTCGATTTCGGTACTTAGAAAAATTCTGTTGATTTGGGTACTTAGAAAATTCTGACGATTTCGGTACTTAGAAAAATTCTGACCTTTTCGGTTTTTTGAAAAATTCTGTTGATTTCGGTACTTGAAAAATTTCAGCCTTTTTCGGTACTTTGAAAAAACTCAGAAGTTTTCAGTACTTAGAAAATTTCTGACGTTTTCGATACTTAGAAAATTTCTGACGTTTTCGGTACTTAGAAAAATACTGCCGATTTCGGTACTTAGAAAAATTCAGTTGATTTCGGTACTTAGAAAAATTCTGAAAATTTCGGTACTTAGAAAATTTCTGAACTTTTCGGTACTTAGAAAATTTCTGACCTTTTCGGTACTTAGAAAATTTCTGTCGTTTTCGGTACTAAGAAAAATTCTGATGATTTCGGCACTTAGAAAATTTCTGACGTTTTCGGTACTTAGAAAAATTCTTTTGATTTCGGTGCTTAGAAAATTTCTGCCTTTTTCGGTACTTTCAAAAGACTCAGAAGTTTTCGGTACTTAGAAAAGTTCTGACGATTTCGGTACTTAGAAAAATTCTGCCGATTTCGGTACTTAGAAAAATTCTGTTGATTTCGGTATTTAGAAACATTCTGTCGATTTCGGTACTTAGAAAAATTCTGTTGATTTGGGTACTTAGAAAATTCTGACGATTTCGGTACTTAGAAAAATTCTGATAATTTCGGTACTTAGAAAATTTCTGACCTTTTCGGTACTTAGAAAATTTCTGACCTTTTCGGTACTTAGAATATTTCTGACGTTATCGGTACTTAGAAAATTTCTGACGTTTTCGGTACTTTGAAAATTCTGACGCTTTCGGTACTTTGAAAAATTCTGCCTTTTTCGGTACTTTGAAAAGACTCAGAAGTTTTCGGTACTTAGAAAATTTCTGGCGATTTCGGTACTTGGAAAAATTCTGACGATTTCGGTACTTAAGAAAATTTCTGCCTTTTTCGGTACTTTGAAAAGACTCAGAAGTTTTCGGTACTTAGAAACATTCTGTCGATTTCAGTACTTAGAAAAATTCTGTTGATTTCGGTACTTAGAAACATTCTGTCGTTTTCGATACTAAGAAAAATTCTGATGATTTCGGTACTTAGAAAAATTCTGTTGATTTTGGTACTTAGAAAATTCTGACGATTTCGGTACTTAGAAAAATTCTGATAATTTCGGTACTTAGAAAATTTCTGACCTTTTCGGAACTTAGAAAATTTCTGACCTTATCGGTACTTAGAAAATTTCTGACCTTTTCGGTACTTAGAAAATTTCTGTCGTTTTCGGTACTAAGAAAAATTCTGATGATTTCGGTACTTAGAAAAATTCTGTCGATTTCGGTATTTAGAAAAATTCTGTTGATTTCGGTACTTCGAAACATTCTGTCGATTTCGGTACTTAGAAAAATTCTGTTGATTTTGGTACTTAGAAAATTCTGACGATTTCGGTACTTAGAAAAATTCTGATAATTTCGGTACTTAGAAAATTTCTGACCTTTTCGGAACTTAGAAAATTTCTGACCTTATCGGTACTTAGAAAATTTCTGACGATTTCGGTACTTAGAAAAATTCTGTCGTTTTCGGTACTTAGAAAAATTCTGATGATTTCGGTACTTAGAAAAATTCTGACGTTTTCGGTACTTAGAAAATTCTGACGATTTCGGTACTTTGAAAAATTCTGCCTTTTTCGGTACTTTGAAAAGACTAGGAAGTTTGCAGTACTTAGAAAATTTCTGACGATTTCGGTACTTAGAAAAATTCTGACGATTTCGGTACTTAGAAAAATTCTGTCGATTTCGGTACTTAGAAAAATTCTGACCTATTCGGTATTTTGAAAATTTCTGTCGTTTTCGGTACTAAGAAAAATTCTGATGATTTTGGTACTTAGAAAATTTCTGACGTTTTCGGTACTTAGAAAAATTCTTTTGATTTCGGTGCTTAGAAAATTTCTGCCTTTTTCGGTACTTAGAAAAATTCTGTTGATTTCGGTATTTAGAAACATTCTGTCGATTTCGGTACTTAGAAAAATTCTGTTGATTTGGGTACTTAGAAAATTCTGACGATTTCGGTACTTAGAAAAATTCTGATAATTTCGGTACTTAGAAAATTTCTGACCTTTTCGGTACTTAGAAAATTTCTGACCTTTTCGGTACTTAGAATATTTCTGACGTTATCGGTACTTAGAAAATTTCTGACGTTTTCGGTACTTTGAAAATTCTGACGCTTTCGGTACTTACAAACATTCTTTCGATTTCATTACTTAGAAAAATTCTGTTGATTTTGGTACTTAGAAAATTCTGACGATTTCGGTACTTAGAAAAATTCTGATAATTTCGGTACTTAGAAAATTTCTGACCTTTTCGGTACTTAGAAAAATACTGCCGATTTCGGTACTTAGAAAAATTCTGTCGATTTCGGTACTTAGAAAAATTCTGTCGATTTCGGTACTTAAAAAAATTCTGACCTTTTCGGTATTTTGAAAATTTCCGACGATTTCGGTACTTAGAAAAATTCAGACGATTTCGGTACTTAGAATATTTCTGACGTTATCGGTACTTAGAAAATTTCTGACGTTTTCGGTACTTAGAAAAATTCTGATGATTTCGGTACTTAGAAAAATTCTGAAAATTTCGGTACTTAGAAAATTTCTGTCGTTTTCGGTACTAAGAAAAATTCTGATGATTTCGGTGCGTAGAAAAATTCTGACCTTTTCGGTTTTTTGAAAATTTCAGACGATTTCGGTACTTAGAAAAATTCAGACGATTTCGGTACTTAGAATATTTCTGACGTTATCGGTACTTAGAAAATTTCTGACGTTTTCGGTACTTAGAAAAATTCTGATGATTTCGGAACTTAGAAAAATTCTGTTGATTTCGGTACTTGAAAAATTTCAGCCTTTTTCGGTACTTTGAAAAAACTCAGAAGTTTTCAGTACTTAGAAAATTTCTGGCGATTTCGGTACTTGGAAAAATTCTGACGATTTCGGTACTTAAGAAAATTTCTGCCTTTTTCGGTACTTTGAAAAGACTCAGAAGTTTTCGGTACTTAGAAACATTCTGTCGATTTCAGTACTTAGAAAAATTCTGTTGATTTCGGTACTTAGAAACATTCTGTCGTTTTCGGTACTAAGAAAAATTCTGATGATTTCGGTACTTAGAAAAATTCTGTTGATTTTGGTACTTAGAAAATTCTGACGATTTCGGTACTTAGAAAAATTCTGATAATTTCGGTACTTAGAAAATTTCTGACCTTTTCGGAACTTAGAAAATTTCTGACCTTATCGGTACTTAGAAAATTTCTGACCTTTTCGGTACTTAGAAAATTTCTGTCGTTTTCGGTACTAAGAAAAATTCTGATGATTTCGGTACTTAGAAAAATTCTGTCGATTTCGGTATTTAGAAAAATTCTGTTGATTTCGGTACTTCGAAACATTCTGTCGATTTCGGTACTTAGAAAAATTCTGTTGATTTTGGTACTTAGAAAATTCTGACGATTTCGGTACTTAGAAAAATTCTGATAATTTCGGTACTTAGAAAATTTCTGACCTTTTCGGAACTTAGAAAATTTCTGACCTTATCGGTACTTAGAAAATTTCTGACGATTTCGGTACTTAGAAAAATTCTGTCGTTTTCGGTACTTAGAAAAATTCTGATGATTTCGGTACTTAGAAAAATTCTGACGTTTTCGGTACTTAGAAAATTCTGACGATTTCGGTACTTTGAAAAATTCTGCCTTTTTCGGTACTTTGAAAAGACTAGGAAGTTTGCAGTACTTAGAAAATTTCTGACGATTTCGGTACTTAGAAAAATTCTGACGATTTCGGTACTTAGAAAAATTCTGTCGATTTCGGTACTTAGAAAAATTCTGACCTATTCGGTATTTTGAAAATTTCTGTCGTTTTCGGTACTAAGAAAAATTCTGATGATTTTGGTACTTAGAAAATTTCTGACGTTTTCGGTACTTAGAAAAATTCTTTTGATTTCGGTGCTTAGAAAATTTCTGCCTTTTTCGGTACTTAGAAAAATTCTGTTGATTTCGGTATTTAGAAACATTCTGTCGATTTCGGTACTTAGAAAAATTCTGTTGATTTGGGTACTTAGAAAATTCTGACGATTTCGGTACTTAGAAAAATTCTGATAATTTCGGTACTTAGAAAATTTCTGACCTTTTCGGTACTTAGAAAATTTCTGACCTTTTCGGTACTTAGAATATTTCTGACGTTATCGGTACTTAGAAAATTTCTGACGTTTTCGGTACTTTGAAAATTCTGACGCTTTCGGTACTTACAAACATTCTTTCGATTTCATTACTTAGAAAAATTCTGTTGATTTTGGTACTTAGAAAATTCTGACGATTTCGGTACTTAGAAAAATTCTGATAATTTCGGTACTTAGAAAATTTCTGACCTTTTCGGTACTTAGAAAAATACTGCCGATTTCGGTACTTAGAAAAATTCTGTCGATTTCGGTACTTAGAAAAATTCTGTCGATTTCGGTACTTAAAAAAATTCTGACCTTTTCGGTATTTTGAAAATTTCCGACGATTTCGGTACTTAGAAAAATTCAGACGATTTCGGTACTTAGAATATTTCTGACGTTATCGGTACTTAGAAAATTTCTGACGTTTTCGGTACTTAGAAAAATTCTGATGATTTCGGTACTTAGAAAAATTCTGAAAATTTCGGTACTTAGAAAATTTCTGTCGTTTTCGGTACTAAGAAAAATTCTGATGATTTCGGTGCGTAGAAAAATTCTGACCTTTTCGGTTTTTTGAAAATTTCAGACGATTTCGGTACTTAGAAAAATTCAGACGATTTCGGTACTTAGAATATTTCTGACGTTATCGGTACTTAGAAAATTTCTGACGTTTTCGGTACTTAGAAAAATTCTGATGATTTCGGAACTTAGAAAAATTCTGTTGATTTCGGTACTTGAAAAATTTCAGCCTTTTTCGGTACTTTGAAAAAACTCAGAAGTTTTCAGTACTTAGAAAATTTCTGACGTTTTCGATACTTAGAAAATTTCTGACGTTTTCGGTACTTAGAAAAATACTGCCGATTTCGGTACTTAGAAAAATTCAGTTGATTTCGGTACTTAGAAAAATTCTGAAAATTTCCGTACTTAGAAAATTTCTGACCTTTTCGGTACTTAGAAAATTTCTGACCTTTTCGGTACTTAGAAAATTTCTGTCGTTTTCGGTACTAAGAAAAATTCTGATGATTTCGGCACTTAGAAAATTTCTGACGTTTTCGGTACTTAGAAAAATTCTTTTGATTTCGGTGCTTAGAAAATTTCTGCCTTTTTCGGTACTTTCAAAAGACTCAGAAGTTTTCGGTACTTAGAAAAGTTCTGACGATTTCGGTACTTAGAAAAATTCTGCCGATTTCGGTACTTAGAAAAATTCTGTTGATTTCGGTATTTAGAAACATTCTGTCGATTTCGGTACTTAGAAAAATTCTGTTGATTTGGGTACTTAGAAAATTCTGACGATTTCGGTACTTAGAAAAATTCTGATAATTTCGGTACTTAGAAAATTTCTGACCTTTTCGGTACTTAGAAAATTTCTGACCTTTTCGGTACTTAGAATATTTCTGACGTTATCGGTACTTAGAAAATTTCTGACGTTTTCGGTACTTTGAAAATTCTGACGCTTTCGGTACTTTGAAAATTTCTGCCTTTTTCGGTACTTTGAAAAGACTCAGAAGTTTTCGGTACTTAGAAAATTTCTGGCGATTTCGGTACTTGGAAAAATTCTGACGATTTCGGTACTTAAGAAAATTTCTGCCTTTTTCGGTACTTTGAAAAGACTCAGAAGTTTTCGGTACTTAGAAACATTCTGTCGATTTCAGTACTTAGAAAAATTCTGTTGATTTCGGTACTTAGAAACATTCTGTCGTTTTCGGTACTAAGAAAAATTCTGATGATTTCGGTACTTAGAAAAATTCTATTGATTTTGGTACTTAGAAAATTCTGACGATTTCGGTACTTAGAAAAATTCTGATAATTTCGGTACTTAGAAAATTTCTGACCTTTTCGGAACTTAGAAAATTTCTGACCTTATCGGTACTTAGAAAATTTCTGACGATTTCGGTACTTAGAAAAATTCTGTCGTTTTCGGTACTTAGAAAAATTCTGATGATTTCGGTACTTAGAAAAATTCTGACGTTTTCGGTACTTAGAAAATTCTGACGATTTCGGTACTTTGAAAAATTCTGCCTTTTTCGGTACTTTGAAAAGACTAGGAAGTTTGCAGTACTTAGAAAATTTCTGACGATTTCGGTACTTAGAAAAATTCTGACAATTTCGTTACTTAGAAAAATTCTGTCGATTTCGGTACTTAGAAAAATTCTGACCTATTCGGTATTTTGAAAATTTCTGTCGTTTTCGGTACTAAGAAAAATTCTGATGATTTCGGTACTTAGAAAATTTCTGACGTTTTCGGTACTTAGAAAATTTCTGACCTTTTCGGTACTTAGAATATTTCTGACGTTATCGGTACTTAGAAAATTTCTGACGTTTTCGGTACTTTGAAAATTCTGACGCTTTCGGTACTTACAAACATTCTGTCGATTTCAGTACTTAGAAAAATTCTGTTGATTTTGGTACTTAGAAAATTCTGACGATTTCGGTACTTAGAAAAATTCTGATAATTTCAGTACTTAGAAAATTTCTGACCTTTTCGGTACTTAGAAAAATACTGCCGATTTCGGTACTTAGAAAAATTCTGTCGATTTCGGTACTTAGAAAAATTCTGAAGTTTTCGGTATTTTGAAAATTTCCGACGATTTCGGTACTTAGAAAAATTCAGACGATTTCGGTACTTAGAATATTTCTGACGTTATCGGTACTTAGAAAATTTCTAACGTTTTCGGTACTTAGAAAAATTCTGATGATTTCGGTACTTAGAAAAATTCTGAAAATTTCGGTACTTAGAAAATTTCTGTCGTTTTCGGTACTAAGAAAAATTCTGATGATTTCGGTGCGTAGAAAAATTCTGACCTTTTCGGTTTTTTGAAAATTTCAGACGATTTCGGTACTTAGAAAAATTCAGACGATTTCGGTACTTAGAATATTTCTGACGTTATCGGTACTTAGAAAATTTCTGACGTTTTCGGTACTTAGAAAAATTCTGATGATTTCGGAACTTAGAAAAATTCTGTTGATTTCGGTACTTGAAAAATTTCAGCCTTTTTCGGTACTTTGAAAAAACTCAGAAGTTTTCAGTACTTAGAAAATTTCTGACGTTTTCGATACTTAGAAAATTTCTGACGTTTTCGGTACTTAGAAAAATACTGCCGATTTCGGTACTTAGAAAAATTCAGTTGATTTCGGTACTTAGAAAAATTCTGAAAATTTCGGTACTTAGAAAATTTCTGACCTTTTCGGTACTTAGAAAATTTCTGACCTTTTCGGTACTTAGAAAATTTCTGACGTTTTCGGTACTTAGAAAATTCTGACGATTTCGGTACTTTGAAAAATTCTGCCTTTTTCGGTACTTTGAAAAGACTAGGAAGTTTGCAGTACTTAGAAAATTTCAGACGATTTCGGTACTTAGAATATTTCTGACGTTATCGGTACTTAGAAAATTTCTGACGTTTTCGGTACTTAGAAAAATTCTGATGATTTCGGTACTTAGAAAAATTCTGAAAATTTCGGTACTTAGAAAATTTCTGTCGTTTTCGGTACTAAGAAAAATTCTGATGATTTCGGTGCGTAGAAAAATTCTGACCTTTTCGGTTTTTTGAAAATTTCAGACGATTTCGGTACTTAGAAAAATTCAGACGATTTCGGTACTTAGAATATTTCTGACGTTATCGGTACTTAGAAAATTTCTGACCTTTTCGGTATTTTGAAAATTTCCGACGATTTCGGTACTTAGAAAAATTCAGACGATTTCGGTACTTAGAATATTTCTGACGTTTTCGGTACTTTGAAAATTCTGACGATTTCGGTACTTAAGAAAATTTCTGCCTTTTTCGGTACTTTGAAAAGACTCAGAAGTTTTCGGTACTTAGAAAAGTTCTGACGATTTCGGTACTTGGAAAAATTCTGCCGATTTCGGTACTTAGAAAAATTCTGTTGATTTCGGTATTTAGAAACATTCTGTCGATTTCGGTACTTAGAAAAATTCTGATAATTTCAGTACTTAGAAAATTTCTGACCTTTTCGGTACTTAGAAAATTTCTGACCTTTTCGGTACTTAGAATATTTCTGACGTTATCGGTACTTAGAAAATTTCTGACGTTTTCGGTACTTTGAAAATTCTGACGATTTCGGTACTTAAGAAAATTTCTGCCTTTTTCGGTACTTTGAAAAGACTCAGAAGTTTTCGGTACTTAGAAAAGTTCTGACGATATAGGTACTTAGAAAAATTCTGTCGATTTCGGTACTTAGAAAAATTCTGTTGATTTCGGTACTTAGAAACATTCTGTCGATTTCGGTACTTAGAAAAATTCTGTTGATTTTGGTACTTAGAAAATTCTGACGATTTCGGTACTTAGAAAAATTCTGATAATTTCGGTACTTAGAAAATTTCTGACCTTTTCGGAACTTAGAAAATTTCTGACCTTATCGGTACTTAGAAAAATTCTGACCTTTTCGGTTTTTTGAAAATTTCAGACGATTTCGGTACTTAGAAAAATTCAGACGATTTCGGTACTTAGAATATTTCTGACGTTATCGGTACTTAGAAAATTTCTGACGTTTTCGGTACTTAGAAAAATTCTGATGATTTCGGTACTTAGAAAAATTCTGACAATTTCGGTACTTAGAATATTTCTGACGTTATCGGTACTTAGAAAAATTCTGATGATTTCGGTGCTTAGAAAAATTCTGACCTTTTCGGTTTTTTGAAAATATCAGACGATTTCGGTACTTAGAAAAATTCAGACGATTTCGGTACTTAGAATATTTCTGACGTTATCGGTACTTAGAAAATTTCTGACGTTTTCGGTACTTAGAAAAATTCTGATGATTTCGGTACTTAGAAAAATTCAGTTGATTTCGGTACTTAGAAAAATTCTGAAAATTTCGGTACTTAGAAAATTTCTGACCTTTTCGGTACTTAGAAAATTTCTGACCTTTTCGGTACTTAGAAAATTTCTGTCGTTTTCGGTACTAAGAAAAATTCTGATGATTTCGGTACTTAGAAAAATTCTGACGATTTCGGTATTTAGAAAAATTCTGTTGATTTCGGTACTTAGAAACATTCTGTCGATTTCGGTACTTAGAAAAATTCTGTTGATTTTGGTACTTAGAAAATTCTGACGATTTCGGTGCTTAGAAAAATTCTGTTGATTTCGGTACTTGAAAAATTTCAGCCTTTTTCGGTAGTTTGAAAAGACTCAGAAGTTTTCAGTACTTAGAAAATTTCTGACGTTTTCGATACTTAGAAAATTTCTGACGTTTTCGGTACTTAGAAAAATACTGCCGATTTCGGTACTTAGAAAAATTCAGTTGATTTCGGTACTTAGAAAAATTCTGAAAATTTCGGTACTTAGAAAATTTCTGACCTTTTCGGTACTTAGAAAATTTCTGACCTTTTCGGTACTTAGAAAATTTCTGTCGTTTTCGGTACTAAGAAAAATTCTGATGATTTCGGTACTTAGAAAAATTCTGTCGATTTCGGTACTTAGAAAAATTCTGTTGATTTTGGTACTTAGAAAATTCTGACGATTTCGGTACTTAGAAAAATTCTGATAATTTCGGTACTTAGAAAATTTCTGACCTTTTCGGAACTTAGAAAATTTCTGACCTTATCGGTACTTAGAAAATTTCTGACGATTTCGGTACTTAGAAAAATTCTGTCGTTTTCGGTACTTAGAAAAATTCTGATGATTTCGGTACTTAGAAAAATTCTGACGTTTTCGGTACTTAGAAAATTCTGACGATTTCGGTACTTTGAAAAATTCTGCCTTTTTCGGTACTTTGAAAAGACTAGGAAGTTTGCAGTACTTAGAAAATTTCTGACGATTTCGGTACTTAGAAAAATTCTGACGATTTCGGTACTTAGAAAAATTCTGTCGATTTCGGTACTTAGAAAAATTCTGACCTATTCGGTATTTTGAAAATTTCTGTCGTTTTCGGTACTAAGAAAAATTCTGATGATTTTGGTACTTTGAAAATTTCTGACGTTTTCGGTACTTAGAAAAATTCTTTTGATTTCGGTGCTTAGAAAATTTCTGCCTTTTTCGGTACTTAGAAAAATTCTGTTGATTTCGGTATTTAGAAACATTCTGTCGATTTCGGTACTTAGAAAAATTCTGTTGATTTGGGTACTTAGAAAATTCTGACGATTTCGGTACTTAGAAAAATTCTGACCTTTTCGGTTTTTTGAAAAATTCTGTTGATTTCGGTACTTGAAAAATTTCAGCCTTTTTCGGTACTTTGAAAAAACTCAGAAGTTTTCAGTACTTAGAAAATTTCTGACGTTTTCGATACTTAGAAAATTTCTGACGTTTTCGGTACTTAGAAAAATACTGCCGATTTCGGTACTTAGAAAAATTCAGTTGATTTCGGTACTTAGAAAAATTCTGAAAATTTCGGTACTTAGAAAATTTCTGAACTTTTCGGTACTTAGAAAATTTCTGACCTTTTCGGTACTTAGAAAATTTCTGTCGTTTTCGGTACTAAGAAAAATTCTGATGATTTCGGCACTTAGAAAATTTCTGACGTTTTCGGTACTTAGAAAAATTCTTTTGATTTCGGTGCTTAGAAAATTTCTGCCTTTTTCGGTACTTTCAAAAGACTCAGAAGTTTTCGGTACTTAGAAAAGTTCTGACGATTTCGGTACTTAGAAAAATTCTGCCGATTTCGGTACTTAGAAAAATTCTGTTGATTTCGGTATTTAGAAACATTCTGTCGATTTCGGTACTTAGAAAAATTCTGTTGATTTGGGTACTTAGAAAATTCTGACGATTTCGGTACTTAGAAAAATTCTGATAATTTCGGTACTTAGAAAATTTCTGACCTTTTCGGTACTTAGAAAATTTCTGACCTTTTCGGTACTTAGAATATTTCTGACGTTATCGGTACTTAGAAAATTTCTGACGTTTTCGGTACTTTGAAAATTCTGACGCTTTCGGTACTTTGAAAAATTCTGCCTTTTTCGGTACTTTGAAAAGACTCAGAAGTTTTCGGTACTTAGAAAATTTCTGGCGATTTCGGTACTTGGAAAAATTCTGACGATTTCGGTACTTAAGAAAATTTCTGCCTTTTTCGGTACTTTGAAAAGACTCAGAAGTTTTCGGTACTTAGAAACATTCTGTCGATTTCAGTACTTAGAAAAATTCTGTTGATTTCGGTACTTAGAAACATTCTGTCGTTTTCGGTACTAAGAAAAATTCTGATGATTTCGGTACTTAGAAAAATTCTGTTGATTTTGGTACTTAGAAAATTCTGACGATTTCGGTACTTAGAAAAATTCTGATAATTTCGGTACTTAGAAAATTTCTGACCTTTTCGGAACTTAGAAAATTTCTGACCTTATCGGTACTTAGAAAATTTCTGACCTTTTCGGTACTTAGAAAATTTCTGTCGTTTTCGGTACTAAGAAAAATTCTGATGATTTCGGTACTTAGAAAAATTCTGTCGATTTCGGTATTTAGAAAAATTCTGTTGATTTCGGTACTTCGAAACATTCTGTCGATTTCGGTACTTAGAAAAATTCTGTTGATTTTGGTACTTAGAAAATTCTGACGATTTCGGTACTTAGAAAAATTCTGATAATTTCGGTACTTAGAAAATTTCTGACCTTTTCGGAACTTAGAAAATTTCTGACCTTATCGGTACTTAGAAAATTTCTGACGATTTCGGTACTTAGAAAAATTCTGTCGTTTTCGGTACTTAGAAAAATTCTGATGATTTCGGTACTTAGAAAAATTCTGACGTTTTCGGTACTTAGAAAATTCTGACGATTTCGGTACTTTGAAAAATTCTGCCTTTTTCGGTACTTTGAAAAGACTAGGAAGTTTGCAGTACTTAGAAAATTTCTGACGATTTCGGTACTTAGAAAAATTCTGACGATTTCGGTACTTAGAAAAATTCTGTCGATTTCGGTACTTAGAAAAATTCTGACCTATTCGGTATTTTGAAAATTTCTGTCGTTTTCGGTACTAAGAAAAATTCTGATGATTTTGGTACTTAGAAAATTTCTGACGTTTTCGGTACTTAGAAAAATTCTTTTGATTTCGGTGCTTAGAAAATTTCTGCCTTTTTCGGTACTTAGAAAAATTCTGTTGATTTCGGTATTTAGAAACATTCTGTCGATTTCGGTACTTAGAAAAATTCTGTTGATTTGGGTACTTAGAAAATTCTGACGATTTCGGTACTTAGAAAAATTCTGATAATTTCGGTACTTAGAAAATTTCTGACCTTTTCGGTACTTAGAAAATTTCTGACCTTTTCGGTACTTAGAATATTTCTGACGTTATCGGTACTTAGAAAATTTCTGACGTTTTCGGTACTTTGAAAATTCTGACGCTTTCGGTACTTACAAACATTCTTTCGATTTCATTACTTAGAAAAATTCTGTTGATTTTGGTACTTAGAAAATTCTGACGATTTCGGTACTTAGAAAAATTCTGATAATTTCGGTACTTAGAAAATTTCTGACCTTTTCGGTACTTAGAAAAATACTGCCGATTTCGGTACTTAGAAAAATTCTGTCGATTTCGGTACTTAGAAAAATTCTGTCGATTTCGGTACTTAAAAAAATTCTGACCTTTTCGGTATTTTGAAAATTTCCGACGATTTCGGTACTTAGAAAAATTCAGACGATTTCGGTACTTAGAATATTTCTGACGTTATCGGTACTTAGAAAATTTCTGACGTTTTCGGTACTTAGAAAAATTCTGATGATTTCGGTACTTAGAAAAATTCTGAAAATTTCGGTACTTAGAAAATTTCTGTCGTTTTCGGTACTAAGAAAAATTCTGATGATTTCGGTGCGTAGAAAAATTCTGACCTTTTCGGTTTTTTGAAAATTTCAGACGATTTCGGTACTTAGAAAAATTCAGACGATTTCGGTACTTAGAATATTTCTGACGTTATCGGTACTTAGAAAATTTCTGACGTTTTCGGTACTTAGAAAAATTCTGATGATTTCGGAACTTAGAAAAATTCTGTTGATTTCGGTACTTGAAAAATTTCAGCCTTTTTCGGTACTTTGAAAAAACTCAGAAGTTTTCAGTACTTAGAAAATTTCTGACGTTTTCGATACTTAGAAAATTTCTGACGTTTTCGGTACTTAGAAAAATACTGCCGATTTCGGTACTTAGAAAAATTCAGTTGATTTCGGTACTTAGAAAAATTCTGAAAATTTCGGTACTTAGAAAATTTCTGACCTTTTCGGTACTTAGAAAATTTCTGACCTTTTCGGTACTTAGAAAATTTCTATCGTTTTCGGTACTAAGAAAAATTCTGATGATTTCGGCACTTAGAAAATTTCTGACGTTTTCGGTACTTAGAAAAATTCTTTTGATTTCGGTGCTTAGAAAATTTCTGCCTTTTTCGGTACTTTCAAAAGACTCAGAAGTTTTCGGTACTTAGAAAAGTTCTGACGATTTCGGTACTTAGAAAAATTCTGCCGATTTCGGTACTTAGAAAAATTCTGTTGATTTCGGTATTTAGAAACATTCTGTCGATTTCGGTACTTAGAAAAATTCTGTTGATTTGGGTACTTAGAAAATTCTGACGATTTCGGTACTTAGAAAAATTCTGATAATTTCGGTACTTAGAAAATTTCTGACCTTTTCGGTACTTAGAAAATTTCTGACCTTTTCGGTACTTAGAATATTTCTGACGTTATCGGTACTTAGAAAATTTCTGACGTTTTCGGTACTTTGAAAATTCTGACGCTTTCGGTACTTTGAAAAATTCTGCCTTTTTCGGTACTTTGAAAAGACTCAGAAGTTTTCGGTACTTAGAAAATTTCTGGCGATTTCGGTACTTGGAAAAATTCTGACGATTTCGATACTTAAGAAAATTTCTGCCTTTTTCGGTACTTTGAAAAGACTCAGAAGTTTTCGGTACTTAGAAACATTCTGTCGATTTCAGTACTTAGAAAAATTCTGTTGATTTCGGTACTTAGAAACATTCTGTCGTTTTCGGTACTAAGAAAAATTCTGATGATTTCGGTACTTAGAAAAATTCTATTGATTTTGGTACTTAGAAAATTCTGACGATTTCGGTACTTAGAAAAATTCTGATAATTTCGGTACTTAGAAAATTTCTGACCTTTTCGGAACTTAGAAAATTTCTGACCTTATCGGTACTTAGAAAATTTCTGACGATTTCGGTACTTAGAAAAATTCTGTCGTTTTCGGTACTTAGAAAAATTCTGATGATTTCGGTACTTAGAAAAATTCTGACGTTTTCGGTACTTAGAAAATTCTGACGATTTCGGTACTTTGAAAAATTCTGCCTTTTTCGGTACTTTGAAAAGACTAGGAAGTTTGCAGTACTTAGAAAATTTCTGACGATTTCGGTACTTAGAAAAATTCTGACAATTTCGTTACTTAGAAAAATTCTGTCGATTTCGGTACTTAGAAAAATTCTGACCTATTCGGTATTTTGAAAATTTCTGTCGTTTTCGGTACTAAGAAAAATTCTGATGATTTCGGTACTTAGAAAATTTCTGACGTTTTCGGTACTTAGAAAATTTCTGACCTTTTCGGTACTTAGAATATTTCTGACGTTATCGGTACTTAGAAAATTTCTGACGTTTTCGGTACTTTGAAAATTCTGACGCTTTCGGTACTTACAAACATTCTGTCGATTTCAGTACTTAGAAAAATTCTGTTGATTTTGGTACTTAGAAAATTCTGACGATTTCGGTACTTAGAAAAATTCTGATAATTTCAGTACTTAGAAAATTTCTGACCTTTTCGGTACTTAGAAAAATACTGCCGATTTCGGTACTTAGAAAAATTCAGACGATTTCGGTACTTAGAATATTTCTGACGTTATCGGTACTTAGAAAATTTCTAACGTTTTCGGTACTTAGAAAAATTCTGATGATTTCGGTACTTAGAAAAATTCTGAAAATTTCGGTACTTAGAAAATTTCTGTCGTTTTCGGTACTAAGAAAAATTCTGATGATTTCGGTGCGTAGAAAAATTCTGACCTTTTCGGTTTTTTGAAAATTTCAGACGATTTCGGTACTTAGAAAAATTCAGACGATTTCGGTACTTAGAATATTTCTGACGTTATCGGTACTTAGAAAATTTCTGACGTTTTCGGTACTTAGAAAAATTCTGATGATTTCGGAACTTAGAAAAATTCTGTTGATTTCGGTACTTGAAAAATTTCAGCCTTTTTCGGTACTTTGAAAAAACTCAGAAGTTTTCAGTACTTAGAAAATTTCTGACGTTTTCGATACTTAGAAAATTTCTGACGTTTTCGGTACTTAGAAAAATACTGCCGATTTCGGTACTTAGAAAAATTCAGTTGATTTCGGTACTTAGAAAAATTCTGAAAATTTCGGTACTTAGAAAATTTCTGACCTTTTCGGTACTTAGAAAATTTCTGACCTTTTCGGTACTTAGAAAATTTCTGACGTTTTCGGTACTTAGAAAATTCTGACGATTTCGGTACTTTGAAAAATTCTGCCTTTTTCGGTACTTTGAAAAGACTAGGAAGTTTGCAGTACTTAGAAAATTTCAGACGATTTCGGTACTTAGAATATTTCTGACGTTATCGGTACTTAGAAAATTTCTGACGTTTTCGGTACTTAGAAAAATTCTGATGATTTCGGTACTTAGAAAAATTCTGAAAATTTCGGTACTTAGAAAATTTCTGTCGTTTTCGGTACTAAGAAAAATTCTGATGATTTCGGTGCGTAGAAAAATTCTGACCTTTTCGGTTTTTTGAAAATTTCAGACGATTTCGGTACTTAGAAAAATTCAGACGATTTCGGTACTTAGAATATTTCTGACGTTATCGGTACTTAGAAAATTTCTGACCTTTTCGGTATTTTGAAAATTTCCGACGATTTCGGTACTTAGAAAAATTCAGACGATTTCGGTACTTAGAATATTTCTGACGTTTTCGGTACTTTGAAAATTCTGACGATTTCGGTACTTAAGAAAATTTCTGCCTTTTTCGGTACTTTGAAAAGACTCAGAAGTTTTCGGTACTTAGAAAAGTTCTGACGATTTCGGTACTTGGAAAAATTCTGCCGATTTCGGTACTTAGAAAAATTCTGTTGATTTCGGTATTTAGAAACATTCTGTCGATTTCGGTACTTAGAAAAATTCTGATAATTTCAGTACTTAGAAAATTTCTGACCTTTTCGGTACTTAGAAAATTTCTGACCTTTTCGGTACTTAGAATATTTCTGACGTTATCGGTACTTAGAAAATTTCTGACGTTTTCGGTACTTTGAAAATTCTGACGATTTCGGTACTTAAGAAAATTTCTGCCTTTTTCGGTACTTTGAAAAGACTCAGAAGTTTTCGGTACTTAGAAAAGTTCTGACGATATAGGTACTTAGAAAAATTCTGTCGATTTCGGTACTTAGAAAAATTCTGTTGATTTCGGTACTTAGAAACATTCTGTCGATTTCGGAACTTAGAAAAATTCTGTTGATTTTGGTACTTAGAAAATTCAGACGATTTCGGTACTTAGAAAAATTCTGATAATTTCGGTACTTAGAAAATTTCTGACCTTTTCGGAACTTAGAAAATTTCTGACCTTATCGGTACTTAGAAAATTTCTGACGATTTCGGTACTTAGAAAAATTCTGTCGTTTTCGGTACTTAGAAAAATTCTGATGATTTCGGTACTTAGAAAAATTCTGACGTTTTCGGTACTTAGAAAATTTTGACGATTTCGGTACTTTGAAAAATTCTGCCTTTTTCGGTACTTTGGAAAGACTAGGAAGTTTGCAGTACTTAGAAAATTTCTGACGATTTCGGTACTTAGAAAAATTCTGAGGATTTCGGTACTTAGAAAAATTCTGTCGATTTCAGTACTTAGAAAAATTCTGACCTTTTCGTTATTTTGAAAATTTCCGACGATTTCGGTACTTAGAAAAATTCTGACTTTTTCGGTACTTTGAAAAGACTCAGTAGTTTTCAGTACTTAGAAAATTTCTGACGTTTTCGATGCTTTGAAAAGACTAGGAAGTTTTCGGTACTTAGAAAAGTTCTGACGATTTCGGTACTTAGAAAAATTCTGCCGATTTCGGTACTTAGAAAATTTCTGACGATTTCGGTACTTAGAAAAATTCTGTCGATTTCGGTACTTAGAAAAATTCTGATGATTTCGGAACTTAGAAAAATTCTGTTGATTTCGGTACTTGAAAAATTTCAGCCTTTTTCGGTACTTTGAAAAAACTCAGAAGTTTTCAGTACTTAGAAAATTTCTGACGTTTTCGATACTTAGAAAATTTCTGACCTTTTCGGTATTTTGAAAATTTCCGACGATTTCGGTACTTAGAAAAATTCAGACGATTTCGGTACTTAGAATATTTCTGACGTTTTCGGTACTTTGAAAATTCTGACGATTTCGGTACTTAAGAAAATTTCTGCCTTTTTCGGTACTTTGAAAAGACTCAGAAGTTTTCGGTACTTAGAAAAGTTCTGACGATTTCGGTACTTAGAAAAATTCTGCCGATTTCGGTACTTAGAAAAATTCTGTTGATTTCGGTATTTAGAAACATTCTGTCGATTTCGGTACTTAGAAAAATTCTGATAATTTCGGTACTTAGAAAATTTCTGTCGTTTTCGGTACTAAGAAAAATTCTGATGATTTCGGTGCGTAGAAAAATTCTGACCTTTTCGGTTTTTTGAAAATTTCAGACGATTTCGGTACTTAGAAAAATTCAGACGATTTCGGTACTTAGAATATTTCTGACGTTATCGGTACTTAGAAAATTTCTGACGTTTTCGGTACTTAGAAAAATTCTGATGATTTCGGAACTTAGAAAAATTCTGTTGATTTCGGTACTTGAAAAATTTCAGCCTTTTTCGCTACTTTGAAAAAACTCAGAAGTTTTCAGTACTTAGAAAATTTCTGACGTTTTCGATACTTAGAAAATTTCTGACGTTTTCGGTACTTAGAAAAATACTGCCGATTTCGGTACTTAGAAAAATTCAGTTGATTTCGGTACTTAGAAAAATTCTGAAAATTTCGGTACTTAGAAAATTTCTGACCTTTTCGGTACTTAGAAAATTTCTGACCTTTTCGGTACTTAGAAAATTTCTGTCGTTTTCGGTACTAAGAAAAATTCTGATGATTTCGGCACTTAGAAAATTTCTGACGTTTTCGGTACTTAGAAAAATTCTTTTGATTTCGGTGCTTAGAAAATTTCTGCCTTTTTCGGTACTTTCAAAAGACTCAGAAGTTTTCGGTACTTAGAAAAGTTCTGACGATTTCGGTACTTAGAAAAATTCTGCCGATTTCGGTACTTAGAAAAATTCTGTTGATTTCGGTATTTAGAAACATTCTGTCGATTTCGGTACTTAGAAAAATTCTGTTGATTTGGGTACTTAGAAAATTCTGACGATTTCGGTACTTAGAAAAATTCTGATAATTTCGGTACTTAGAAAATTTCTGACCTTTTCGGTACTTAGAAAATTTCTGACCTTTTCGGTACTTAGAATATTTCTGACGTTATCGGTACTTAGAAAATTTCTGACGTTTTCGGTACTTTGAAAATTCTGACGCTTTCGGTACTTTGAAAAATTCTGCCTTTTTCGGTACTTTGAAAAGACTCAGAAGTTTTCGGTACTTAGAAAATTTCTGGCGATTTCGGTACTTGGAAAAATTCTGACGATTTCGGTACTTAAGAAAATTTCTGCCTTTTTCGGTACTTTGAAAAGACTCAGAAGTTTTCGGTACTTAGAAACATTCTGTCGATTTCAGTACTTAGAAAAATTCTGTTGATTTCGGTACTTAGAAACATTCTGTCGTTTTCGGTACTAAGAAAAATTCTGATGATTTCGGTACTTAGAAAAATTCTGTTGATTTTGGTACTTAGAAAATTCTGACGATTTCGGTACTTAGAAAAATTCTGATAATTTCGGTACTTAGAAAATTTCTGTCGTTTTCGGTACTTAGAAAAATTCTGATGATTTCGGTACTTAGAAAAATTCTGACGTTTTCGGTACTTAGAAAATTCTGACGATTTCGGTACTTTGAAAAATTCTGCCTTTTTCGGTACTTTGAAAAGACTAGGAAGTTTGCAGTACTTAGAAAAATTCTGTCGATTTCAGTACTTAGAAAAATTCTGACCTTTTCGGTATTTTGAAAATTTCCGACGATTTCGGTACTTAGAAAAATTCAGACGATTTCGGTACTTAGAATATTTCTGACGTTATCGGTACTTAGAAAATTTCTGACTTTTTCGGTACTTTGAAAAGACTCAGTAGTTTTCAGTACTTAGAAAATTTCTGACGTTTTCGATGCTTTGAAAAGACTAGGATGTTTTCGGTACTTAGAAAAGTTCTGACGATTTCGGTACTTAGAAAAATTCTGCCGATTTCGGTACTTAGAAAATTTCTGACGATTTCGGTACTTAGAAAAATTCTGTCGATTTCGGTACTTAGAAAAATTCTGATGATTTCGGTACTTAGAAAAATTCTGACGATTTCGGTTCTTTGAAAAATTCTGCCTTTTTCGGTACTTTGAAAAATTCTGACCTTTTCGGTATTTTGAAAATTTCCGACGATTTCGGTACTTAGAAAAATTCTGTTGATTTCGGTACTTAGAAAATTTCTGCCTTTTTCGGCACTTTGGAAAGACTCAGAAGTTTTCAGTACTTGGAAAATTTCTGACGTTTTCGATGCTTTGAAAAGACTAGGAAGTTTTCGGTACTTAGAAAATTTCTGACGTTTTCGGTACTTAGAAAACATTCAGAAGTTATCGATACTTAGAAAATTTCTGACTTTTTCGGTACTTAGGAAAATTCTGCCGATTTCGGTACTTAGAAAAATTCTAATGATTTCGGTACTTAGAAAAATTCTGACGATTTCGGCACTTAGAAAATTTCTGACCTTTACGGTACTTAGAAAAATTCTGATGATTTCGGAACTCAGAAAAATTCTGTTGATTTCGGTACTTGAAAAATTTCAGCCTTTTTCGGTACTTTGAAAAAACTCAGAAGTTTTCAGTACTTAGAAAATTTCTGACGTTTTCGATACTTAGAAAATTTCTGACCTTTTCGGTATTTTGAAAATTTCCGACGATTTCGGTACTTAGAAAAATTCAGACGATTTCGGTACTTAGAAAAATTCTGAAAATTTCGGTACTTAGAAAATTTCTGTCGTTTTCGGTACTAAGAAAAATTCTGATGATTTCGGTGCGTAGAAAAATTCTGACCTTTTCGGTTTTTTGAAAATTTCAGACGATTTCGGTACTTAGAAAAATTCAGACGATTTCGGTACTTAGAATATTTCTGACGTTATCGGTACTTAGAAAATTTCTGACGTTTTCGGTACTTAGAAAAATTCTGATGATTTCGGAACTTAGAAAAATTCTGTTGATTTCGGTACTTGAAAAATTTCAGCCTTTTTCGCTACTTTGAAAAAACTCAGAAGTTTTCAGTACTTAGAAAATTTCTGACGTTTTCGATACTTAGAAAATTTCTGACGTTTTCGGTACTTAGAAAAATACTGCCGATTTCGGTACTTAGAAAAATTCAGTTGATTTCGGTACTTAGAAAAATTCTGAAAATTTCGGTACTTAGAAAATTTCTGACCTTTTCGGTACTTAGAAAATTTCTGACCTTTTCGGTACTTAGAAAATTTCTGTCGTTTTCGGTACTAAGAAAAATTCTGATGATTTCGGCACTTAGAAAATTTCTGACGTTTTCGGTACTTAGAAAAATTCTTTTGATTTCGGTGCTTAGAAAATTTCTGCCTTTTTCGGTACTTTCAAAAGACTCAGAAGTTTTCGGTACTTAGAAAAGTTCTGACGATTTCGGTACTTAGAAAAATTCTGCCGATTTCGGTACTTAGAAAAATTCTGTTGATTTCGGTATTTAGAAACATTCTGTCGATTTCGGTACTTAGAAAAATTCTGTTGATTTGGGTACTTAGAAAATTCTGACGATTTCGGTACTTAGAAAAATTCTGATAATTTCGGTACTTAGAAAATTTCTGACCTTTTCGGTACTTAGAAAATTTCTGACCTTTTCGGTACTTAGAATATTTCTGACGTTATCGGTACTTAGAAAATTTCTGACGTTTTCGGTACTTTGAAAATTCTGACGCTTTCGGTACTTTGAAAAATTCTGCCTTTTTCGGTACTTTGAAAAGACTCAGAAGTTTTCGGTACTTAGAAAATTTCTGGCGATTTCGGTACTTGGAAAAATTCTGACGATTTCGGTACTTAAGAAAATTTCTGCCTTTTTCGGTACTTTGAAAAGACTCAGAAGTTTTCGGTACTTAGAAACATTCTGTCGATTTCAGTACTTAGAAAAATTCTGTTGATTTCGGTACTTAGAAACATTCTGTCGTTTTCGGTACTAAGAAAAATTCTGATGATTTCGGTACTTAGAAAAATTCTGTTGATTTTGGTACTTAGAAAATTCTGACGATTTCGGTACTTAGAAAAATTCTGATAATTTCGGTACTTAGAAAATTTCTGTCGTTTTCGGTACTTAGAAAAATTCTGATGATTTCGGTACTTAGAAAAATTCTGACGTTTTCGGTACTTAGAAAATTCTGACGATTTCGGTACTTTGAAAAATTCTGCCTTTTTCGGTACTTTGAAAAGACTAGGAAGTTTGCAGTACTTAGAAAATTTCTGACGATTTCGGTACTTAGAAAAATTCTGACAATTTCGGTACTTAGAAAAATTCTGACCTTTTCGGTATTTTGAAAATTTCCGACGATTTCGGTACTTAGAAAAATTCAGACGATTTCGGTACTTAGAATATTTCTGACGTTATCGGTACTTAAAAAATTTCTGACGTTTTCGGTACTTAGAAAAATTCTGTTGATTTCGGTACTTAGAAAATTTCTGCCTTTTTCGGCACTTTGGAAAGACTCAGAAGTTTTCAGTACTTGGAAAATTTCTGACGTTTTCGATGCTTTGAAAAGACTAGGAAGTTTTCGGTACTTAGAAAATTTCTGACGTTTTCGGTACTTAGAAAAATTCTGACGAATTCGGTACTTAGAAAACATTCAGAAGTTATCGATACTTAGAAAATTTCTGACTTTTTCGGTACTTAGGAAAATTCTGCCGATTTCGGTACTTAGAAAAATTCTAATGATTTCGGTACTTAGAAAAATTCTGACGATTTCGGCACTTAGAAAATTTCTGACCTTTACGGTACTTAGAAAAATTCTGACGATTTCGGTACTTAGAAAACAATCAGAAGTTTTTGGTACTAAGAATATTTCTGTCGTTTTCGGTACTTAGAAAAATTCTGATGATTTCGGTAGTTAGAAAATTTCTGACCTTTTCGGAACTTAGAAAATTTCAGACCTTATCGGTACTTAGAAAATTTCTGACGTTTTCGGTACTTAGAAAAATTCTGATGATTTCGGAACTTAGAAAAATTCTGTTGATTTCGGTACTTGAAAAATTTCAGCCTTTTTCGGTACTTTGAAAAAACTCAGAAGTTTTCAGTACTTAGAAAATTTCTGACGTTTTCGATATTTAGAAAATTTCTGACCTTTTCGGTATTTTGAAAATTTCCGACGATTTCGGTACTTAGAAAAATTCAGACGATTTCGGTACTTAGAATATTTCTGACGTTTTCGGTACTTTGAAAATTCTGACGATTTCGGTACTTAAGAAAATTTCTGCCTTTTTCGGTACTTTGAAAAGACTCAGAAGTTTTCGGTACTTAGAAAAGTTCTGACGATTTCGGTACTTAGAAAAATTCTGCCGATTTCGGTACTTAGAAAAATTCTGTTGATTTCGGTATTTAGAAACATTCTGTCGATTTCGGTACTTAGAAAAATTCTGATAATTTCGGTACTTAGAAAATTTCTGACCTTTTCGGTACTTAGAAAATTTCTGACCTTTTCGGTACTTAGAATATTTCTGACGTTATCGGTACTTAGAAAATTTCTGACGTTTTCGGTACTTTGAAAATTCTGACGATTTCGGTACTTAAGAAAATTTCTGCCTTTTTCGGTACTTTGAAAAGACTCAGAAGTTTTCGGTACTTAGAAAAGTTCTGACGATATAGGTACTTAGAAAAATTCTGTCGATTTCGGTACTTAGAAAAATTCTGTTGATTTCGGTACTTAGAAACATTCTGTCGATTTCAGTACTTAGAAAAATTCTGTTGATTTTGGTACTTAGAAAATTCTGACGATTTCGGTACTTAGAAAAATTCTGATAATTTCGGTACTTAGAAAATTTCTGACCTTTTCGGAACTTAGAAAATTTCTGACCTTATCGGTACTTAGAAAATTTCTGACGATTTCGGTACTTAGAAAAATTCTGTCGTTTTCGGTAATTAGAAAAATTCTGATGATTTCGGTACTTAGAAAAATTCTGACGTTTTCGGTACTTAGAAAATTTTGACGATTTCGGTACTTTGAAAAATTCTGCCTTTTTCGGTACTTTGAAAAGACTAGGAAGTTTGCAGTACTTAGAAAATTTCTGACGATTTCGGTACTTAGAAAAATTCTGAGGATTTCGGTACTTAGAAAAATTCTGTCGATTTCAGTACTTAGAAAAATTCTGACCTTTTCGGTATTTTGAAAATTTCCGACGATTTCGGTACTTAGAAAAATTCAGACGATTTCGGTACTTAGAATATTTCTGACGTTATCGGTACTTAGAAAATTTCTGACTTTTTCGGTACTTTGAAAAGACTCAGTAGTTTTCAGTACTTAGAAAATTTCTGACGTTTTCGATGCTTTGAAAAGACTAGGAAGTTTTCGGTACTTAGAAAAGTTCTGACGATTTCGGTACTTAGAAAAATTCTGCCGATTTCGGTACTTAGAAAATTTCTGACGATTTCGGTACTTAGAAAAATTCTGTCGATTTCGGTACTTAGAAAAATTCTGATGATTTCGGTACTTAGAAAAATTCTGACGATTTCGGTTCTTTGAAAAATTCTGCCTTTTTCGGTACTTTGAAAAATTCTGACCTTTTCGGTATTTTGAAAATTTCCGACGATTTCGGTACTTAGAAAAATTCAGACGATTTCGGTACTTAGAATATTTCTGACGTTATCGGTACTTAAAAAATTTCTGACGTTTTCGGTACTTAGAAAAATTCTGTTGATTTCGGTATTTTGAAAATTTCCGACGATTTCGGTACTTAGAAAATTTCTGACGTTTTCGGTACTTAGAAAACATTCAGAAGTTATCGATACTTAGAAAATTTCTGACTTTTTCGGTACTTAGGAAAATTCTGCCGATTTCGGTACTTAGAAAAATTCTAATGATTTCGGTACTTAGAAAAATTCTGACGATTTCGGCACTTAGAAAATTTCTGACCTTTACGGTACTTAGAAAAATTCTGATGATTTCGGAACTCAGAAAAATTCTGTTGATTTCGGTACTTGAAAAATTTCAGCCTTTTTCGGTACTTTGAAAAAACTCAGAAGTTTTCAGTACTTAGAAAATTTCTGACGTTTTCGATACTTAGAAAATTTCTGACCTTTTCGGTATTTTGAAAATTTCCGACGATTTCGGTACTTAGAAAAATTCAGACGATTTCGGTACTTAGAAAAATTCTGAAAATTTCGGTACTTAGAAAATTTCTGTCGTTTTCGGTACTAAGAAAAATTCTGATGATTTCGGTGCGTAGAAAAATTCTGACCTTTTCGGTTTTTTGAAAATTTCAGACGATTTCGGTACTTAGAAAAATTCTGACGATTTCGGTACTTAGAATATTTCTGACGTTATCGGTACTTAGAAAATTTCTGACGTTTTCGGTACTTAGAAAAATTCTGATGATTTCGGAACTTAGAAAAATTCTGTTGATTTCGGTACTTGAAAAATTTCAGCCTTTTTCGCTACTTTGAAAAAACTCAGAAGTTTTCAGTACTTAGAAAATTTCTGACGTTTTCGATACTTAGAAAATTTCTGACGTTTTCGGTACTTAGAAAAATACTGCCGATTTCGGTACTTAGAAAAATTCAGTTGATTTCGGTACTTAGAAAAATTCTGAAAATTTCGGTACTTAGAAAATTTCTGACCTTTTCGGTACTTAGAAAATTTCTGACCTTTTCGGTACTTAGAAAATTTCTGTCGTTTTCGGTACTAAGAAAAATTCTGATGATTTCGGCACTTAGAAAATTTCTGACGTTTTCGGTACTTAGAAAAATTCTTTTGATTTCGGTGCTTAGAAAATTTCTGCCTTTTTCGGTACTTTCAAAAGACTCAGAAGTTTTCGGTACTTAGAAAAGTTCTGACGATTTCGGTACTTAGAAAAATTCTGCCGATTTCGGTACTTAGAAAAATTCTGTTGATTTCGGTATTTAGAAACATTCTGTCGATTTCGGTACTTAGAAAAATTCTGTTGATTTGGGTACTTAGAAAATTCTGACGATTTCGGTACTTAGAAAAATTCTGATAATTTCGGTACTTAGAAAATTTCTGACCTTTTCGGTACTTAGAAAATTTCTGACCTTTTCGGTACTTAGAATATTTCTGACGTTATCGGTACTTAGAAAATTTCTGACGTTTTCGGTACTTAGAAAAATTCTTTTGATTTCGGTGCTTAGAAAATTTCTGCCTTTTTCGGTACTTTCAAAAGACTCAGAAGTTTTCGGTACTTAGAAAAGTTCTGACGATTTCGGTACTTAGAAAAATTCTGCCGATTTCGGTACTTAGAAAAATTCTGTTGATTTCGGTATTTAGAAACATTCTGTCGATTTCGGTACTTAGAAAAATTCTGATAATTTCGGTACTTAGAAAATTTCTGACCTTTTCGGTACTTAGAAAATTTCTGACCTTTTCGGTACTTAGAATATTTCTGACGTTATCGGTACTTAGAAAATTTCTGACGTTTTCGGAACTTTGAAAATTCTGACGATTTCGGTACTTAAGAAAATTTCTGCCTTTTTCGGTACTTTGAAAAGACTCAGAAGTTTTCGGTACTTAGAAAAGTTCTGACGATATAGGTACTTAGAAAAATTCTGTCGATTTCGGTACTTAGAAAAATTCTGTTGATTTCGGTACTTAGAAACATTCTGTCGATTTCGGTACTTAGAAAAATTCTGTTGATTTTGGTACTTAGAAAATTCTGACGATTTCGGTACTTAGAAAAATTCTGATAATTTCGGTACTTAAGAAAATTTCTGCCTTTTTCGGTACTTTGAAAAGACTAGGAAGTTTGCAGTACTTAGAAAATTTCTGACGATTTCGGTACTTAGAAAAATTCTGCCGATTTCGGTACTTAGAAAATTTCTGACGATTTCGGTACTTAGAAAAATTCTGACGATTTCGGTACTTAAGAAAATTTCTGCCTTTTTCGGTACTTTGAAAAGACTCAGAAGTTTTCGGTACTTAGAAACATTCTGTCGATTTCAGTACTTAGAAAAATTCTGTTGATTTCGGTACTTAGAAACATTCTGTCGTTTTCGGTACTAAGAAAAATTCTGATGATTTCGGTACTTAGAAAAATTCTGTTGATTTTGGTACTTAGAAAATTCTGACGATTTCGGTACTTAGAAAAATTCTGATAATTTCGGTACTTAGAAAATTTCTGACCTTTTCGGAACTTAGAAAATTTCTGACCTTATCGGTACTTAGAAAATTTCTGACGATTTCGGTACTTAGAAAAATTCTGTCGTTTTCGGTACTTAGAAAAATTCTGATGATTTCGGTACTTAGAAAAATTCTGACGTTTTCGGTACTTAGAAAATTTTGACGATTTCGGTACTTTGAAAAATTCTGCCTTTTTCGGTACTTTGAAAAGACTAGGAAGTTTGCAGTACTTAGAAAATTTCTGACGATTTCGGTACTTAGTAAAATTCTGAGGATTTCGGTACTTAGAAAAATTCTGACGATTTCGGTTCTTTGAAAAATTCTGCCTTTTTCGGTACTTTGAAAAATTCTGACCTTTTCGGTATTTTGAAAATTTCCGACGATTTCGGTACTTAGAAAAATTCAGACGATTTCGGTACTTAGAATATTTCTGACGTTATCGGTACTTAAAAAATTTCTGACGTTTTCGGTACTTAGAAAAATTCTGTTGATTTCGGTACTTAGAAAATTTCTGCCTTTTTCGGCACTTTGGAAAGACTCAGAAGTTTTCAGTACTTGGAAAATTTCTGACGTTTTCGATGCTTTGAAAAGACTAGGAAGTTTTCGGTACTTAGAAAATTTCTGACGTTTTCGGTACTTAGAAAAATTCTGACGAATTCGGTACTTAGAAAACATTCAGAAGTTATCGATACTTAGAAAATTTCTGACTTTTTCGGTACTTAGGAAAATTCTGCCGATTTCGGTACTTAGAAAAATTCTAATGATTTCGGTACTTAGAAAAATTCTGACGATTTCGGCACTTAGAAAATTTCTGACCTTTACGGTACTTAGAAAAATTCTGACGATTTCGGTACTTAGAAAACAATCAGAAGTTTTTGGTACTAAGAATATTTCTGTCGTTTTCGGTACTTAGAAAAATTCTGATGATTTCGGTACTTAGAAAATTTCTGACCTTTTCGGAACTTAGAAAATTTCAGACCTTATCGGTACTTAGAAAATTTCTGACGTTTTCGGTACTTAGAAAAATTCTGATGATTTCGGAACTTAGAAAAATTCTGTTGATTTCGGTACTTGAAAAATTTCAGCCTTTTTCGGTACTTTGAAAAAACTCAGAAGTTTTCAGTACTTAGAAAATTTCTGACGTTTTCGATACTTAGAAAATTTCTGACCTTTTCGGTATTTTGAAAATTTCCGACGATTTCGGTACTTAGAAAAATTCAGACGATTTCGGTACTTAGAATATTTCTGACGTTTTCGGTACTTTGAAAATTCTGACGATTTCGGTACTTAAGAAAATTTCTGCCTTTTTCGGTACTTTGAAAAGACTCAGAAGTTTTCGGTACTTAGAAAAGTTCTGACGATTTCGGTACTTAGAAAAATTCTGCCGATTTCGGTACTTAGAAAAATTCTGTTGATTTCGGTATTTAGAAACATTCTGTCGATTTCGGTACTTAGAAAAATTCTGATAATTTCGGTACTTAGAAAATTTCTGACCTTTTCGGTACTTAGAAAATTTCTGACCTTTTCGGTACTTAGAATATTTCTGACGTTATCGGTACTTAGAAAATTTCTGACGTTTTCGGTACTTTGAAAATTCTGACGATTTCGGTACTTAAGAAAATTTCTGCCTTTTTCGGTACTTTGAAAAGACTCAGAAGTTTTCGGTACTTAGAAAAGTTCTGACGATATAGGTACTTAGAAAAATTCTGTCGATTTCGGTACTTAGAAAAATTCTGTTGATTTCGGTACTTAGAAACATTCTGTCGATTTCGGTACTTAGAAAAATTCTGTTGATTTTGGTACTTAGAAAATTCTGACGATTTCGGTACTTAGAAAAATTCTGATAATTTCGGTACTTAGAAAATTTCTGACCTTTTCGGAACTTAGAAAATTTCTGACCTTATCGGTACTTAGAAAATTTCTGACGATTTCGGTACTTAGAAAAATTCTGTCGTTTTCGGTAATTAGAAAAATTCTGATGATTTCGGTACTTAGAAAAATTCTGACGTTTTCGGTACTTAGAAAATTTTGACGATTTCGGTACTTTGAAAAATTCTGCCTTTTTCGGTACTTTGAAAAGACTAGGAAGTTTGCAGTACTTAGAAAATTTCTGACGATTTCGGTACTTAGAAAAATTCTGAGGATTTCGGTACTTAGAAAAATTCTGACGATTTCGGTTCTTTGAAAAATTCTGCCTTTTTCGGTACTTTGAAAAATTCTGACCTTTTCGGTATTTTGAAAATTTCCGACGATTTCGGTACTTAGAAAAATTCAGACGATTTCGGTACTTAGAATATTTCTGACGTTATCGGTACTTAAAAAATTTCTGACGTTTTCGGTACTTAGAAAAATTCTGTTGATTTCGGTACTTAGAAAATTTCTGCCTTTTTCGGCACTTTGGAAAGACTCAGAAGTTTTCAGTACTTGGAAAATTTCTGACGTTTTCGATGCTTTGAAAAGACTAGGAAGTTTTCGGTACTTAGAAAATTTCTGACGTTTTCGGTACTTAGAAAAATTCTGACGAATTCGGTACTTAGAAAACATTCAGAAGTTATCGATACTTAGAAAATTTCTGACTTTTTCGGTACTTAGGAAAATTCTGCCGATTTCGGTACTTAGAAAAATTCTAATGATTTCGGTACTTAGAAAAATTCTGACGATTTCGGCACTTAGAAAATTTCTGACCTTTACGGTACTTAGAAAAATTCTGACGATTTCGGTACTTAGAAAACAATCAGAAGTTTTTGGTACTAAGAATATTTCTGTCGTTTTCGGTACTTAGAAAAATTCTGATGATTTCGGTACTTAGAAAATTTCTGACCTTTTCGGAACTTAGAAAATTTCAGACCTTATCGGTACTTAGAAAATTTCTGACGTTTTCGGTACTTTGAAAAATTCTGATGATTTCGGAACTTAGAAAAATTCTGTTGATTTCGGTACTTGAAAAATTTCAGCCTTTTTCGGTACTTTGAAAAAACTCAGAAGTTTTCAGTACTTAGAAAATTTCTGACGTTTTCGATACTTAGAAAATTTCTGACCTTTTCGGTATTTTGAAAATTTCCGACGATTTCGGTACTTAGAAAAATTCAGACGATTTCGGTACTTAGAATATTTCTGACGTTTTCGGTACTTTGAAAATTCTGACGATTTCGGTACTTAAGAAAATTTCTGCCTTTTTCGGTACTTTGAAAAGACTCAGAAGTTTTCGGTACTTAGAAAAGTTCTGACGATTTCGGTACTTAGAAAAATTCTGCCGATTTCGGTACTTAGAAAAATTCTGTTGATTTCGGTATTTAGAAACATTCTGTCGATTTCGGTACTTAGAAAAATTCTGATAATTTCGGTACTTAGAAAATTTCTGACCTTTTCGGTACTTAGAAAATTTCTGACCTTTTCGGTACTTAGAATATTTCTGACGTTATCGGTACTTAGAAAATTTCTGACGTTTTCGGTACTTTGAAAATTCTGACGATTTCGGTACTTAAGAAAATTTCTGCCTTTTTCGGTACTTTGAAAAGACTCAGAAGTTTTCGGTACTTAGAAAAGTTCTGACGATATAGGTACTTAGAAAAATTCTGTCGATTTCGGTACTTAGAAAAATTCTGTTGATTTCGGTACTTAGAAACATTCTGTCGATTTCGGTACTTAGAAAAATTCTGTTGATTTTGGTACTTAGAAAATTCTGACGATTTCGGTACTTAGAAAAATTCTGATAATTTCGGTACTTAGAAAATTTCTGACCTTTTCGGAACTTAGAAAATTTCTGACCTTATCGGTACTTAGAAAATTTCTGACGATTTCGGTACTTAGAAAAATTCTGTCGTTTTCGGTAATTAGAAAAATTCTGATGATTTCGGTACTTAGAAAAATTCTGACGTTTTCGGTACTTAGAAAATTTTGACGATTTCGGTACTTTGAAAAATTCTGCCTTTTTCGGTACTTTGAAAAGACTAGGAAGTTTGCAGTACTTAGAAAATTTCTGACGATTTCGGTACTTAGAAAAATTCTGAGGATTTCGGTACTTAGAAAAATTCTGTCGATTTCAGTACTTAGAAAAATTCTGACCTTTTCGGTATTTTGAAAATTTCCGACGATTTCGGTACTTAGAAAAATTCAGACGATTTCGGTACTTAGAATATTTCTGACGTTATCGGTACTTAGAAAATTTCTGACTTTTTCGGTACTTTGAAAAGACTCAGTAGTTTTCAGTACTTAGAAAATTTCTGACGTTTTCGATGCTTTGAAAAGACTAGGAAGTTTTCGGTACTTAGAAAAGTTCTGACGATTTCGGTACTTAGAAAAATTCTGCCGATTTCGGTACTTAGAAAATTTCTGACGATTTCGGTACTTAGAAAAATTCTGTCGATTTCGGTACTTAGAAAAATTCTGATGATTTCGGTACTTAGAAAAATTCTGACGATTTCGGTTCTTTGAAAAATTCTGCCTTTTTCGGTACTTTGAAAAATTCTGACCTTTTCGGTATTTTGAAAATTTCCGACGATTTCGGTACTTAGAAAAATTCAGACGATTTCGGTACTTAGAATATTTCTGACGTTATCGGTACTTAAAAAATTTCTGACGTTTTCGGTACTTAGAAAAATTCTGTTGATTTCGGTACTTAGAAAATTTTTGCCTTTTTCGGCACTTTGGAAAGACTCAGAAGTTTTCAGTACTTGGAAAATTTCTGACGTTTTCGATGCTTTGAAAAGACTAGGAAGTTTTCGGTACTTAGAAAATTTCTGACGTTTTCGGTACTTAGAAAACATTCAGAAGTTATCGATACTTAGAAAATTTCTGACTTTTTCGGTACTTAGGAAAATTCTGCCGATTTCGGTACTTAGAAAAATTCTAATGATTTCGGTACTTAGAAAAATTCTGACGATTTCGGCACTTAGAAAATTTCTGACCTTTACGGTACTTAGAAAAATTCTGATGATTTCGGAACTCAGAAAAATTCTGTTGATTTCGGTACTTGAAAAATTTCAGCCTTTTTCGGTACTTTGAAAAAACTCAGAAGTTTTCAGTACTTAGAAAATTTCTGACGTTTTCGATACTTAGAAAATTTCTGACCTTTTCGGTATTTTGAAAATTTCCGACGATTTCGGTACTTAGAAAAATTCAGACGATTTCGGTACTTAGAAAAATTCTGAAAATTTCGGTACTTAGAAAATTTCTGTCGTTTTCGGTACTAAGAAAAATTCTGATGATTTCGGTGCGTAGAAAAATTCTGACCTTTTCGGTTTTTTGAAAATTTCAGACGATTTCGGTACTTAGAAAAATTCAGACGATTTCGGTACTTAGAATATTTCTGACGTTATCGGTACTTAGAAAATTTCTGACGTTTTCGGTACTTAGAAAAATTCTGATGATTTCGGAACTTAGAAAAATTCTGTTGATTTCGGTACTTGAAAAATTTCAGCCTTTTTCGCTACTTTGAAAAAACTCAGAAGTTTTCAGTACTTAGAAAATTTCTGACGTTTTCGATACTTAGAAAATTTCTGACGTTTTCGGTACTTAGAAAAATACTGCCGATTTCGGTACTTAGAAAAATTCAGTTGATTTCGGTACTTAGAAAAATTCTGAAAATTTCGGTACTTAGAAAATTTCTGACCTTTTCGGTACTTAGAAAATTTCTGACCTTTTCGGTACTTAGAAAATTTCTGTCGTTTTCGGTACTAAGAAAAATTCTGATGATTTCGGCACTTAGAAAATTTCTGACGTTTTCGGTACTTAGAAAAATTCTTTTGATTTCGGTGCTTAGAAAATTTCTGCCTTTTTCGGTACTTTCAAAAGACTCAGAAGTTTTCGGTACTTAGAAAAGTTCTGACGATTTCGGTACTTAGAAAAATTCTGCCGATTTCGGTACTTAGAAAAATTCTGTTGATTTCGGTATTTAGAAACATTCTGTCGATTTCGGTACTTAGAAAAATTCTGTTGATTTGGGTACTTAGAAAATTCTGACGATTTCGGTACTTAGAAAAATTCTGATAATTTCGGTACTTAGAAAATTTCTGACCTTTTCGGTACTTAGAAAATTTCTGACCTTTTCGGTACTTAGAATATTTCTGACGTTATCGGTACTTAGAAAATTTCTGACGTTTTCGGTACTTTGAAAATTCTGACGCTTTCGGTACTTTGAAAAATTCTGCCTTTTTCGGTACTTTGAAAAGACTCAGAAGTTTTCGGTACTTAGAAAATTTCTGGCGATTTCGGTACTTGGAAAAATTCTGACGATTTCGGTACTTAAGAAAATTTCTGCCTTTTTCGGTACTTTGAAAAGACTCAGAAGTTTTCGGTACTTAGAAACATTCTGTCGATTTCAGTACTTAGAAAAATTCTGTTGATTTCGGTACTTAGAAACATTCTGTCGTTTTCGGTACTAAGAAAAATTCTGATGATTTCGGTACTTAGAAAAATTCTGTTGATTTTGGTACTTAGAAAATTCTGACGATTTCGGTACTTAGAAAAATTCTGATAATTTCGGTACTTAGAAAATTTCTGTCGTTTTCGGTACTTAGAAAAATTCTGATGATTTCGGTACTTAGAAAAATTCTGACGTTTTCGGTACTTAGAAAATTCTGACGATTTCGGTACTTTGAAAAATTCTGCCTTTTTCGGTACTTTGAAAAGACTAGGAAGTTTGCAGTACTTAGAAAATTTCTGACGATTTCGGTACTTAGAAAAATTCTGACAATTTCGGTACTTAGAAAAATTCTGTCGATTTCGGTACTTAGAAAAATTCTGACCTATTCGGTATTTTGAAAATTTCTGTCGTTTTCGGTACTAAGAAAATATCTGATGATTTCGGTACTTAGAAAATTTCTGACGTTTTCGGTACTTAGAAAAATTCTTTTGATTGCGGTGCTTAGAAAATTTCTGCCTTTTTCGGAACTTAGAAAAATTCTGTTGATTTCGGTATTTAGAAACATTCTGTCGATTTCGGTACTTAGAAAAATTCTGTTGATTTGGGTACTTAGAAAATTCTGACGATTTCGGTACTTAGAAAAATTCTGATAATTTCGGTACTTAGAAAATTTCTGACCTTTTCGGTACTTAGAAAATTTCTGACCTTTTCGGTACTTAGAAAAATTCTGCCGATTTCGGTACTTAGAAAATTTCTGACGATTTCGGTACTTAGAAAAATTCTGACGATTTCGGTACTTAAGAAAATTTCTGCCTTTTTCGGTACTTTGAAAAGACTCAGAAGTTTTCGGTACTTAGAAACATTCTGTCGATTTCAGTACTTAGAAAAATTCTGTTGATTTCGGTACTTAGAAACATTCTGTCGTTTTCGGTACTAAGAAAAATTCTGATGATTTCGGTACTTAGAAAAATTCTGTTGATTTTGGTACTTAGAAAATTCTGACGATTTCGGTACTTAGAAAAATTCTGATAATTTCGGTACTTAGAAAATTTCTGACCTTTTCGGAACTTAGAAAATTTCTGACCTTATCGGTACTTAGAAAATTTCTGACGATTTCGGTACTTAGAAAAATTCTGTCGTTTTCGGTACTTAGAAAAATTCTGATGATTTCGGTACTTAGAAAAATTCTGACGTTTTCGGTACTTAGAAAATTCTGACGATTTCGGTACTTTGAAAAATTCTGCCTTTTTCGGTACTTTGAAAAGACTAGGAAGTTTGCAGTACTTAGAAAATTTCTGACGATTTCGGTACTTAGAAAAATTCTGACAATTTCGGTACTTAGAAAAATTCTGTCGATTTCGGTACTTAGAAAAATTCTGACCTATTCGGTATTTTGAAAATTTCTGTCGTTTTCGGTACTAAGAAAATATCTGATGATTTCGGTACTTAGAAAATTTCTGACGTTTTCGGTACTTAGAAAAATTCTTTTGATTGCGGTGCTTAGAAAATTTCTGCCTTTTTCGGAACTTAGAAAAATTCTGTTGATTTCGGTATTTAGAAACATTCTGTCGATTTCGGTACTTAGAAAAATTCTGTTGATTTGGGTACTTAGAAAATTCTGACGATTTCGGTACTTAGAAAAATTCTGATAATTTCGGTACTTAGAAAATTTCTGACCTTTTCGGTACTTAGAAAATTTCTGACCTTTTCGGTACTTAGAATATTTCTGACGTTATCGGTACTTAGAAAATTTCTGACGTTTTCGGTACTTAGAAAAATTCTTTTGATTTCGGTGCTTAGAAAATTTCTGCCTTTTTCGGTACTTTCAAAAGACTCAGAAGTTTTCGGTACTTAGAAAAGTTCTGACGATTTCGGTACTTAGAAAAATTCTGCCGATTTCGGTACTTAGAAAAATTCTGTTGATTTCGGTATTTAGAAACATTCTGTCGATTTCGGTACTTAGAAAAATTCTGATAATTTCGGTACTTAGAAAATTTCTGACCTTTTCGGTACTTAGAAAATTTCTGACCTTTTCGGTACTTAGAATATTTCTGACGTTATCGGTACTTAGAAAATTTCTGACGTTTTCGGTACTTTGAAAATTCTGACGATTTCGGTACTTAAGAAAATTTCTGCCTTTTTCGGTACTTTGAAAAGACTCAGAAGTTTTCGGTACTTAGAAAAGTTCTGACGATATAGGTACTTAGAAAAATTCTGTCGATTTCGGTACTTAGAAAAATTCTGTTGATTTCGGTACTTAGAAACATTCTGTCGATTTCGGTACTTAGAAAAATTCTGTTGATTTTGGTACTTAGAAAATTCTGACGATTTCGGTACTTAGAAAAATTCTGATAATTTCGGTACTTAAGAAAATTTCTGCCTTTTTCGGTACTTTGAAAAGACTAGGAAGTTTGCAGTACTTAGAAAATTTCTGACGATTTCGGTACTTAGAAAAATTCTGCCGATTTCGGTACTTAGAAAATTTCTGACGATTTCGGTACTTAGAAAAATTCTGACGATTTCGGTACTTAAGAAAATTTCTGCCTTTTTCGGTACTTTGAAAAGACTCAGAAGTTTTCGGTACTTAGAAACATTCTGTCGATTTCAGTACTTAGAAAAATTCTGTTGATTTCGGTACTTAGAAACATTCTGTCGTTTTCGGTACTAAGAAAAATTCTGATGATTTCGGTACTTAGAAAAATTCTGTTGATTTTGGTACTTAGAAAATTCTGACGATTTCGGTACTTAGAAAAATTCTGATAATTTCGGTACTTAGAAAATTTCTGACCTTTTCGGAACTTAGAAAATTTCTGACCTTATCGGTACTTAGAAAATTTCTGACGATTTCGGTACTTAGAAAAATTCTGTCGTTTTCGGTACTTAGAAAAATTCTGATGATTTCGGTACTTAGAAAAATTCTGACGTTTTCGGTACTTAGAAAATTCTGACGATTTCGGTACTTTGAAAAATTCTGCCTTTTTCGGTACTTTGAAAAGACTAGGAAGTTTGCAGTACTTAGAAAATTTCTGACGATTTCGGTACTTAGAAAAATTCTGACAATTTCGGTACTTAGAAAAATTCTGTCGATTTCGGTACTTAGAAAAATTCTGACCTATTCGGTATTTTGAAAATTTCTGTCGTTTTCGGTACTAAGAAAATATCTGATGATTTCGGTACTTAGAAAATTTCTGACGTTTTCGGTACTTAGAAAAATTCTTTTGATTGCGGTGCTTAGAAAATTTCTGCCTTTTTCGGTACTTAGAAAAATTCTGTTGATTTCGGTATTTAGAAACATTCTGTCGATTTCGGTACTTAGAAAAATTCTGTTGATTTGGGTACTTAGAAAATTCTGACGATTTCGGTACTTAGAAAAATTCTGATAATTTCGGTACTTAGAAAATTTCTGACCTTTTCGGTACTTAGAAAATTTCTGACCTTTTCGGTACTTAGAATATTTCTGACGTTATCGGTACTTAGAAAATTTCTGACGTTTTCGGTACTTAGAAAAATTCTTTTGATTTCGGTGCTTAGAAAATTTCTGCCTTTTTCGGTACCTTCAAAAGACTCAGAAGTTTTCGGTACTTAGAAAAGTTCTGACGATTTCGGTACTTAGAAAAATTCTGCCGATTTCGGTACTTAGAAAAATTCTGTTGATTTCGGTATTTAGAAACATTCTGTCGATTTCGGTACTTAGAAAAATTCTGATAATTTCGGTACTTAGAAAATTTCTGACCTTTTCGGTACTTAGAAAATTTCTGACCTTTTCGGTACTTAGAATATTTCTGACGTTATCGGTACTTAGAAAATTTCTGACGTTTTCGGTACTTTGAAAATTCTGACGATTTCGGTACTTAAGAAAATTTCTGCCTTTTTCGGTACTTTGAAAAGACTCAGAAGTTTTCGGTACTTAGAAAATTTCTGACGTTTTCGGTACTTTGAAAATTCTGACGATTTCGGTACTTAGAAAAATTCTGATAATTTCGGTACTTAGAAAATTTCTGACCTTTTCGGAACTTAGAAAATTTCTGACCTTATCGGTACTTAGAAAATTTCTGATGATTTCGGTACTTAGAAAAATTCTGTCGTTTTCGGTACTTAGAAAAATTCTGATGATTTCGGTGCTTAGAAAAATTCTGACGTTTTCGGTACTTAGAAAATTTTGACGATTTCGGTACTTTGAAAAATTCTGCCTTTTTCGGTACTTTGAAAAGACTAGGAAGTTTGCAGTACTTAGAAAATTTCTGACGATTTCGGTACTTAGAAAAATTCTGAGGATTTCGGTACTTAGAAAAATTCTGTCGATTTCAGTACTTAGAAAAATTCTGACCTTTTCGGTATTTTGAAAATTTCCGACGATTTCGGTACTTAGAAAAATTCAGACGATTTCGGTACTTAGAATATTTCTGACGTTATCGGTACTTAGAAAATTTCTGACTTTTTCGGTACTTTGAAAAGACTCAGTAGTTTTCAGTACTTAGAAAATTTCTGACGTTTTCGATGCTTTGAAAAGACTAGGAAGTTTTCGGTACTTAGAAAAGTTCTGACGATTTCGGTACTTAGAAAAATTCTGCCGATTTCGGTACTTAGAAAATTTCTGACGATTTCGGTACTTAGAAAAATTCTGTCGATTTCGGTACTTAGAAAAATTCTGATGATTTCGGTACTTAGAAAAATTCTGACGATTTCGGTTCTTTGAAAAATTCTGCCTTTTTCGGTACTTTGAAAAATTCTGACCTTTTCGGTATTTTGAAAATTTCCGACGATTTCGGTACTTAGAAAAATTCAGACGATTTCGGTACTTAGAATATTTCTGACGTTATCGGTACTTAGAAAAATTCTGTTGATTTCGGTACTTAGAAAATTTCTGCCTTTTTCGGCACTTTGGAAAGACTCAGAAGTTTTCAGTACTTGGAAAATTTCTGACGTTTTTGATGCTTTGAAAAGACTAGGAAGTTTTCGGTACTTAGAAAATTTCTGACGTTTTCGGTACTTAGAAAAATTCTGACGAATTCGGTACTTAGAAAACATTCAGAAGTTATCGATACTTCGAAAATTTCTGACTTTTTCGGTACTTAGGAAAATTCTGCCGATTTCGGTACTTAGAAAAATTCTAATGATTTCGGTACTTAGAAAAATTCTGACGATTTCGGCACTTAGAAAATTTCTGACCTTTACGGTACTTAGAAAAATTCTGACGATTTCGGTACTTAGAAAACAATCAGAAGTTTTTGGTACTAAGAATATTTCTGTCGTTTTCGGTACTTAGAAAAATTCTGATGATTTCGGTACTTAGAAAATTTCTGACCTTTTCGGAACTTAGAAAATTTCAGACCTTATCGGTACTTAGAAAATTTCTGACGATTTCGGTACGTAGAAAAATTCTGTCGTTTTCGGTACTTAGAAAAATTCTGTTGATTTCGGTACTTAGAAAACATTAAGAAGTCTTCGGTACTAAGAAAATTTCTGTCGTTTTCGGTACTTAGAAAAATTCTGATGATTTCGGTACTTAGAAAATTTCTGACCTTTTCGGTACTTAGAAAATATCTGACGTTTTCGGTACTTAGAAAAATTCTTACGATTTCGATACTTATTAAACATTCAGAAGTTTTCGGTACTTAGAAAAATTCTGGCGTTTTCGGTGCTTAGAAAAATTCTGATGATTTCGGTACTTTGAAAATTTCTGACCTTTTCGGTATTTAGAATTATTTTGACTTTGAAAAATTCAGAAGATTTTCGTACTTAGAAATATTTCATGGTATTTCAAACTTAGCAATATTTTCAGACGGTTTTGACTTTGAAAAATTCAGAAGATTTTCGTACTTAGAAATATTTCATGGTTTTTCAAACTTAGTAATATTTTCAAACGGTTTTGACTTTGAAAAATTCAGAAGATTTTCGTCCTTAGAAATATTTTATGGTATTTCAAATTTAGTAATATTTTCAAACGGTTTTGATTTTGAAAAATTGAGAAGATTTTCGTACTTAGAAATATTTCATGGTATTTCAAACTTAGTAATATTTTCAAACGGTTTTGACTTTGAAAATTTCAGAAGATTTTCGTACTTAGAAATATTTTATGGTATTTCAAACTTAGTAATATTTTCAAACGGTTTTGACTTTGAAAAATTCAGAAGATTTTCGTACTTAGGAATAAAAAAAAAGCAAATTAAGCAATTAAAAGAACTTATGCAAAGAAACTCGAAAGATCTGTTAGACCAGACGTAAACACTTCAAATATCATAACATTGTTGCCTAAAAACATTAGTTATTGACATTGTACTAATGAAGAAACTTCATAATATAAAACAATGTGTTTATTATCAAAATTGGTTTTAAAAGATGTATAATAATAGTTAAATTTTAAAATATTTTAATAAAAAATTTATATAATATAGTGCATAAAAATATAATTTTTAATAATAGTTATATAATATAAATTTGATAATATAATTATATAATAATAATTTTATGTTATTTTTTTTAATTATTTTAAATTATTTTAATATGAAATTTATATAATATGATAAATGAAAATAAATAATATTTTTAATTATAATTATGTAATAATAATTTTTAGTTACATTTTTTTTTAATTAGTTTTAGAGTGTTTTTTTTGTCAAAGTCCAATTTTTTCCGAAATTTTTCTAAGTCTCGAAAATTGTGGAAATTCTTCTAAGTCCGGCGGCGGGAAGTCTGAGACGAAGCCCGAGCGAGGCCGGAAAGGCCAATATGCGTTTGCCGTTCAAATTTAAATTTCCTCGGCGAGAGGCCGGGGATGCGGACGTCGACGGCCACAGCCCGGGAGAAAAATTCTTCGCTTGGAAAATGAACTTTGTGCGGGAATTCAGAAGATTTTCGTACTTAGAAATATTTCATGGTATTTCAAACTTAGCAATATTTTCAAACGGTTTTGACTTTAAAAAATTCAGAAGATTTTCGAACTTAGAAATATTTCATGGTATTTCAAACTTAGAAATATTTTCAAGCGGTATTGACTTTGAAAAATTCAGAAGATTTTCGTACTTAGAAATATTTCATGGTATTTCAAACTTAGTAATATTTTCAAACGGTTTTGACTTTGAAAAATTCCGAAGATTTTTGTACTTAGAAATATTTCATGGTATTTCAAACTTAGAAATATTTTCAAGCGGTATTGACTTTGAAAAATTCAGAAGATTTTCGTACTTAGAAATATTTCATGGCATTTCAAACTTATTAATATTTTCAAACGGTTTTGACTTTGAAAAATTCAGAAGATTTTCGTACTTAGAAATATTTCATGGTATTTCTAACTTAGTAATATTTTCAAACGGTTTTGACTTTTAAAAATTCGGAAGATTTTCGAACTTAGAAATATTTCATGGTATTTCAAACTTAGAAATATTTTCAAGTGGTATTGACTTTGAAAAATTCAGAAGATTTTCGTACTTAGAAATATTTCATGGTATTTCAAACTTAGTAATATTTTCAAACGGTTTTGACTTTGAAAAATTCCGAAGATTTTTGTACTTAGAAATATTTCATGGTATTTCAAACTTAGAAATATTTTCAAGCGGTATTGACTTTGAAAAATTCAGAAGATTTTCGTACTTAGAAATATTTCATGGCATTTCAAACTTAGAAATATTTTCAAGCAGTATTGACTTTGAAAAATTCAGAAGATTTTCGTCCTTAGAAATATTTTATGGTATTTCAAACTTAGTAATATTTTCAAACGGTTTTGACTTTAAAAAATTCAGAAGATTTTCGTACTTAGGAATAAAAAAAAAAGCAAATTAAGCAATTAAAAGCACTTATGCAAAGAAACTCGAAAGATCTGTTAGACCAGACGTAAACACTTCAAATATCGTAACATTGCCTAAAAACATTAGTTATTGACATTGTACTAATGAAGAAACTTCATAATATAAAACAATGTGTTTATCATCAAAATTGGTTTTAAAAGATGTATAATAATAGTTAAATTTTAAAATATTTTAATAAAAAATTTATATAATATAATGCATAAAAATATAATTTTTAATAATAGTTATATAATATAAATTTGATAATATAATTATATAATAATAAGTTTATGTTATTTTTTTTAAATTATTTTAAATTATTTTAATATGAAATTTATATAATATGATAAATGAAAATAAATAATATTTTTAATTATAATTATGTAATAATAATTTTTAGTTACATTTTTTTTAAATTAGTTTTAGAGTGTTTTTTTGTCAAAGTCCAATTTTTTCCGAAATTTTTCTAAGTCTCGAAAATTGTGGAAATTCTTCCAAGTCCGGCGACGGGAAGTCTGAGACGAAGCCCGAGCGAGGCCGGAAAGGCCAATATGCGTTTGCCGTTCAAATTTAAATTTCCTCGGCGAGAGGCCGGGGATGCGGACGTCGACGGCCACAGCCCGGGAGAAAAATTCTTCGCTTGGAAAATGAACTTTGTGCGGGAATTCAGAAGATTTTCGTACTTTGAAATATTTCATGGTATTTCAAACTTAGCAATATTTTCAAACGGTTTTGACTTTAAAAAATTCAGAAGATTTTCGAACTTAGAAATATTTCATGGTATTTCAAACTTAGAAATATTTTCAAGCGGTATTGACTTTGAAAAATTCAGAAGATTTTCGTACTTAGAAATATTTCATGGTATTTCAAACTTAGTAATATTTTCAAACGGTTTTGACTTTGAAAAATTCAGAAGATTTTCGTACTTAGAAATATTTCATGGTATTTCTAACTTAGTAATATTTTCAAACGGTTTTGACTTTTAAAAATTCGGAAGATTTTCGAACTTAGAAATATTTCATGGTATTTCAAACTTAGAAATATTTTCAAGTGGTATTGACTTTGAAAAATTCAGAAGATTTTCGTACTTAGATATATTTCATGGTATTTCAAACTTAGTAATATTTTCAAACGGTTTTGACTTTGAAAAATTCCGAAGATTTTTGTACTTAGAAATATTTCATGGTATTTCAAACTTAGTAATATTTTCAAACGGTTTTGACTTTAAAAAATTCAGAAGATTTTCGTACTTAGAAATATTTCATGATATTTCAAACTTAGCAATATTTTCAAACGGTTTTGACTTTGAAAAATTCAGAAGGTTTTCGTACTTAGAAATATTTCATGGTATTTCAAACTTAGTAATATTTTCAAACGGTTTTGACTTTGAAAAATTCAGAAGGTTTTCGTACTTAGAAATATTTCATGGTATTTCAAACTTAGTAATATTTTCAAACGGTTTTGACTTTGAAAAATTCAGAAGATTTTCGTACTTAGAAATATTTTATGGTATTTCAAACTTAGAAATATTTGCAAGTGGTATTGACTTTGAAAAATTCAGAAGATTTTCGTACTTAGAAATATTTCATGGTATTTCAAACTTAGTAATATTTTCAAACGGTTTTGAATTTAAAAAATTCCGAAAATTTTCGTCCTTAGAAATATTTCATGGTATTTCAAACTTAGAAATATTTTCAAGCAGTATTGACTTTGAAAAATTCAGAAGATTTTCGTACTTAGAAATATTTTATGGTATTTCAAACTTAGTAATAATTTCAAACGGTTTTGACTTTAAAAAATTCCGAAGATTTTCGTACTTAGAAATATTTCATGGTATTTTAAACTTAGTAATATTTTCCAACGGTTTTGACTTTGAAAAATTCAGAAGATTTTCGTACTTAGAAATATTTCATGATATATCAAAATTAGTAATATTTTCAAACGGCTTTGACTTTGAAAAATTCAGAAGTTTTCGGTACTTAGAAAATTTCTGACGTTTTCGGTACTTAGAAAATTTCTGACCTTATCGGTACTTATTAAACATTCAGAAGTTTTCGGTACTTAGAAAAATTCTGCCGATTTCGGTACTTAGAAAAATTCTGTTGATTTCAGTACTTAGAAAAATTCTGTCTATTTCGGTACTTAGAAAAGACTCGGAAGTTTTCGGTACTTAGAAAATTTCTGACGTTTTCGGTACTTAGAAAAATTCTGACGAATTCGGTACTGAGAAAACATTCAGAAGTTATCGATACTTAGAAAATTTCTGACTTTTTCGGTACTTAGGAAAATTCTGGTGATTTCGGTACTTAGAAAATTTCTGTCGTTTTCGGTACTTAGAAAAATTCTGCCGATTTCGGTACTTAGAAAATTCTGACGATTTCGGTACTTGGAAAATTTCTGACCTTTTCGGTACTTAGAAAATTTCTGACCTTTTCGGTGCTTAGAAAAATTCTGACGAATTCGGTACTTAGAAAAATTTTGACGATTTCGGTACTTAGAAAACATTCAGAAGTTTTCGATACTTAGAAAATTTCTGACGTTTTCAGTACTTAGAAAAATTCTGCCGATTTCAGTACTTAGAAAAATTCTGATGTTTTCGGTACTTAGAAAAATTCTGTCGATTTCGGTACTTAGAAAAATTCTGAAAATTTCGGTACTTAGAAAATTTCTGACCTTTTCGGTACTTAGAAAATTTCTGACCTTTCCGGTATTTTGAAAATTTCAGACGATTTCGGTACTTAGAAAAATTCAGACGATTTCGGTACTTAGAATATTTCTGACGTTATCGGTACTTAGAAAATTTCTGACGTTTTCGGTACTTAGAAAAATTCTGCCGATTTCGGTACTTAGAAAAATTCTGTTGATTTCGGAACTTAGAAATATTCTGTTGATTTCGGTACTTAGAAAAATTCTGTTGATTTTGGTACTTAGAAAAATCTGACGATTTCTTTACTTAGAAAATTCCGACGATTTCGGTGCTTAGAAAACAATCAGAAGTTTTCGGTTCTTGGAAAATTTCTGACCTTTCCGGTACTTAGAAAATTTCTGACCTTTTCGGTACTTAGAAAATATCTGACGTTTTCGGTACTTAGAAAAATTCTGTCGATTTCGGTACTTAGAAAACATTAAGAAGTCTTCGGTACTTAGAAAATTTCTGACGTTTTCGGTACTTAGAAAAATTCTTACGATTTCGATACTTATTAAACATTCAGAAGTTTTCGGTTCTTTGAAAAATTCTGCCGATTTCGGTACTTAGAAAATTCTGACGATTTCGGTACTTGGAAAATTTCTGACCTTTTCGGTACTTAGAAAATTTCTGACCTTTTCGGTGCTTAGAAAAATTCTGACGAATTCGGTACTTAGAAAAATTCTGACGATTTCGGTACTTAGAAAAATTCCGACGATTACGGTACTTAGAAAATTTCTGCCTTTTTCGGTACTTAGAAAACATTCAGAAGTTTTCGGTACTTAGAAAATTTCTGACGTTATCGGTACTTAGAAAAATTCTGACGATTTCGGTACTTAGAAAAATTCTGGTGACTTCGGAACTTAGAAATATTCTGTTGATTTCGGTACTTAGAAAAATTCTGCCGATTTCGGTACTTAGAAAATTCTGACGATTTCGGTACTTGGAAAATTTCTGACCTTTTCGGTACCTAGAACATTTCTGACCTTTTCGGTACTTAGAAAATTTCTGACGTTATCGAGACTTAGAAAAATTCTGACGATTTCGGTACTTAGAAAAATTCCGACGATTTCGGTACTTAGAAAATTTCTGCCTTTTTCGGTACTTAGAAAACATTCAGAAGATTTCGGTTCTTAGAAAATTTCTGACCTTTTCGGTATTTAGAAAATTTCAAACGATTTCGGTACTTAGAAAAATTCAGACGATTTCGGTACTTAGAAAAATTCCGACGATTTCGGTACTTAGAAAATTTCTGCCTTTTTCGGTACTTAGAAAACATTCAGAAGTTTTCGGTACTTAGAAAATTTCTGACGTTATCGGTACTTAGAAAAATTCTGACGATTTCGGTACTTAGAAAAATTCTGGTGACTTCGGAACTTAGAAATATTCTGTTGATTTCGGTACTTAAAAAATTCTGCCGATTTCGGTACTTAGAAAATTCTGACGATTTCGGTACTTGGAAAATTTCTGACCTTTTCGGTACTTAGAACATTTCTGACCTTTTCGGTACTTAGAAAATTTCTGACGTTATCGGTACTTAGAAAAATTCTGACGATTTCGGTACTTAGAAAAATTCTGGTCATTTCGGAACTTAGAAATATTCTGTTGATTTCGGTACTTAGAAAAATTCTGCCGATTTCGGTACTTAGAAAATTCTGACGATTTCGGTACTTGGAAAATTTCTGACCTTTTCGGTACTTAGAAAATATTCAGAAGTTTTCGGTACTTAGAAAATTTCTGACGTTATCGGTACTTAGAAAAATTCTGACGATTTCGGTACTTAGAAAAATTCTGGTGATTTCGGAACTTAGAAATATTCTGTTAATTTCGGTACTTAGAAAAATTCGGTTGATTTTGGTACTTAGAAAAATCTGACGATTTCTTTACTTAGAAAAATTCCGACGATTTCGGTGCTTAGAAAACAATCAGAAGTTTTCGGTACTTAGATAATTTCTGACGTTTTCGTTACTTAGAAAAATTCAGTCGATTTCGGTACTTATAAAAATTCTGTTGATTTCGGTACTTAGAAAACAATCAGAAGTTTTTGGCACTAAGAAAATTTCTGACCTTTTCGGTACTTAGAAAATATCTGACTTTTTCGGTACTTAGAAACATTCTGTCGATTTCGGTACTTAGAAAACATTCAGAAGTCTTCGGTACTTAGGAAATTTCTGACGTTTTCGGTACTTAGAAAAATTCTTACGATTTCGATACTTATTAAACATTCAGAAGTTTTCGGTACTTAGAAAAATTCTGCCGATTTCGGTACTTAGAAAATTTCTGACCTTTTCGGTACTTGAAAATTTCTGACCTTTTCGGTACTTAGAAAATTTCTGACCTTTACGGTACTTAGAAAAATTCTGACGATTTCGGTACTTAGAAAACAATCAGAAGTTTTTGGTACTAAGAAAATTTCTGACCTTTTCGGTACTTAGAAAATATCTGACGTTTTCGGTACTTAGAAAAATTCTGTCGATTTCGGTACTTAGAAAACATTAAGAACTCTTCGGTACTTAGAAAATTTCTGACGTTTTCGGTACTTAGAAAAATTCTTACGATTTCGATACTTATTAAACATTCAGAAGTTTTCGGTTCTTAGAGAAATTCTGCCGATTTCGGTACTTAGAAAATTCTGACGATTTCGGTACTTGGAAAATTTCTGACCTTTTCGGTACTTAGAAAATTTCTGACCTTTTCGGTGCTTAGAAAAATTCTGACGAATTCGGTACTTAGAAAAATTCTGACGATTTCGGTACTTAGAAAAATTCCGATGATTTCGGTACTTAGAAAATTTCTGCCTTTTTCGGTACTTAGAAAACATTCAAAAGATTTCGGTACTTAGAAAATTTCTGACCTTTTCGGTACTTAGAAAAATTTTGACGATTTCGGTACTTAGAAAAATTCTGATGATTTCGGTACTTAGAAAATTTCTGACCTTTTCGGTATTTAGAAAATTTCTGACGTTATCGGTACTTAGAAAAATTCTGACGATTTCGGTACTTAGAAAATTCTGACGATTTCGGAACTTGGAAAATTTCTGACCTTTTCGGTACTTAGAACATTTCTGACCTTTTCGGTACTTAGAAAATTTCTGACGTTATCGGTACTTAGAAAAATTCTGACGATTTCGGTACTTAGAAAAATTCTGGTCATTTCGGAACTTAGAAATATTCTGTTGATTTCGGTACTTAGAAAAATTCTGCCGATTTCGGTACTTAGAAAATTCTGACGATTTCGGTACTTGGAAAATTTCTGACCTTTTCGGTACTTAGAAAACATTCAGAAGTTTTCGGTACTTAGAAAATTTCTGACGTTTTCGGTACTTAGAAAAATTCTTACGATTTCGATACTTATTAAACATTCAGAAGTTTTCCTTACTTAGAAAAATTCTGCCGATTTCGGTACTTAGAAAATTTCTGACCTTTTCGGTACTTGGAAAATTTCTGACCTTTTCGGTACTTAGAAAATTTCTGACCTTTACGGTACTTAGAAAAATTCTGACCTTTTCGGTGCTTAGAAAAATTCTGACGAATTCGGTACTTAGAAAAATTCTGACGATTTCGGTACTTAGAAAAATTCCGATGATTTCGGTACTTAGAAAATTTCTGCCTTTTTCGGTACTTAGAAAACATTCAAAAGATTTCGGTACTTAGAAAATTTCTGACGATTTCGGTACTTGGAAAATTTCTGACCTTTTCGGTACTTAGAACATTTCTGACCTTTTCGGTACTTAGAAAATTTCTGACGTTATCGGTACTTAGAAAAATTCTGACGATTTCGGTACTTAGAAAAATTCTGGTCATTTCGGAACTTAGAAATATTCTGTTGATTTCGGTACTTAGAAAAATTCGGTTGATTTTGGTAATTAGAAAAATCTGACGATTTCTTTACTTAGAAAAATTCCGACGATTTCGGTGCTTAGAAAACAATCAGAAGTTTTCGGTACTTAGATAATTTCTGACGTTTTCGTTACTTAGAAAAATTCTGCCGATTTCGGTACTTATAAAAGTTCTGTTGATTTCGGTACTTAGAAAACAATCAGAAGTTTTTGGTACTAAGAAAATTTCTGACCTTTTCGGTACTTAGAAAATATCTGACTTTTTCGGTACTTAGAAACAGTCTGTCGATTTCGGTACTTAGAAAACATTCAGAAGTCTTCGGTACTTAGGAAATTTCTGACGTTTTCGGTACTTAGAAAAATTCTTACGATTTCGATACTTATTAAACATTCAGAAGTTTTCGGTACTTAGAAAAATTCTGCCGATTTCGGTACTTAGAAAATTTCTGACCTTTTCGGTACTTGGAAAATTTCTGACCTTTTCGGTACTTAGAAAATTTCTGACCTTTTCGGTGCTTAGAAAAATTCTGACGAATTCGGTACTTAGAAAAATTCTGACGATTTCGGTACTTTGAAAAATTCCGACGATTTCGGTACTTAGAAAATTTCTGACCTTTTCGGTATTTAGAAAATTTCAAACGATTTCGGTACTTAGAAAATTTCTGACGATTTCGGTACTTAGAAAAATTCTGTCGTTTTCGGTAATTAGAAAAATTCTGATGATTTCGGTACTTAGAAAAATTCTGACGTTTTCGGTACTTAGAAAATTTTGACGATTTCGGTACTTTGAAAAATTCTGCCTTTTTCGGTACTTTGAAAAGACTAGGAAGTTTGCAGTACTTAGAAAATTTCTGACGATTTCGGTACTTAGAAAAATTCTGAGGATTTCGGTACTTAGAAAAATTCTGTCGATTTCAGTACTTAGAAAAATTCTGACCTTTTCGGTATTTTGAAAATTTCCGACGATTTCGGTACTTAGAAAAATTCAGACGATTTCGGTACTTAGAATATTTCTGACGTTATCGGTACTTAGAAAATTTCTGACTTTTTCGGTACTTTGAAAAGACTCAGTAGTTTTCAGTACTTAGAAAATTTCTGACGTTTTCGATGCTTTGAAAAGACTAGGAAGTTTTCGGTACTTAGAAAAGTTCTGACGATTTCGGTACTTAGAAAAATTCTGCCGATTTCGGTACTTAGAAAATTTCTGACGATTTCGGTACTTAGAAAAATTCTGTCGATTTCGGTACTTAGAAAAATTCTGATGATTTCGGTACTTAGAAAAATTCTGACGATTTCGGTTCTTTGAAAAATTCTGCCTTTTTCGGTACTTTGAAAAATTCTGACCTTTTCGGTATTTTGAAAATTTCCGACGATTTCGGTACTTAGAAAAATTCAGACGATTTCGGTACTTAGAATATTTCTGACGTTATCGGTACTTAAAAAATTTCTGACGTTTTCGGTACTTAGAAAAATTCTGTTGATTTCGGTACTTAGAAAATTTCTGCCTTTTTCGGCACTTTGGAAAGACTCAGAAGTTTTCAGTACTTGGAAAATTTCTGACGTTTTCGATGCTTTGAAAAGACTAGGAAGTTTTCGGTACTTAGAAAATTTCTGACGTTTTCGGTACTTAGAAAACATTCAGAAGTTATCGATACTTAGAAAATTTCTGACTTTTTCGGTACTTAGGAAAATTCTGCCGATTTCGGTAATTAGAAAAATTCTAATGATTTCGGTACTTAGAAAAATTCTGACGATTTCGGCACTTAGAAAATTTCTGACCTTTACGGTACTTAGAAAAATTCTGATGATTTCGGAACTCAGAAAAATTCTGTTGATTTCGGTACTTGAAAAATTTCAGCCTTTTTCGGTACTTTGAAAAAACTCAGAAGTTTTCAGTACTTAGAAAATTTCTGACGTTTTCGATACTTAGAAAATTTCTGACCTTTTCGGTATTTTGAAAATTTCCGACGATTTCGGTACTTAGAAAAATTCAGACGATTTCGGTACTTAGAAAAATTCTGAAAATTTCGGTACTTAGAAAATTTCTGTCGTTTTCGGTACTAAGAAAAATTCTGATGATTTCGGTGCGTAGAAAAATTCTGACCTTTTCGGTTTTTTGAAAATTTCAGACGATTTCGGTACTTAGAAAAATTCAGACGATTTCGGTACTTAGAATATTTCTGACGTTATCGGTACTTAGAAAATTTCTGACGTTTTCGGTACTTAGAAAAATTCTGATGATTTCGGAACTTAGAAAAATTCTGTTGATTTCGGTACTTGAAAAATTTCAGCCTTTTTCGCTACTTTGAAAAAACTCAGAAGTTTTCAGTACTTAGAAAATTTCTGACGTTTTCGATACTTAGAAAATTTCTGACGTTTTCGGTACTTAGAAAAATACTGCCGATTTCGGTACTTAGAAAAATTCAGTTGATTTCGGTACTTAGAAAAATTCTGAAAATTTCGGTACTTAGAAAATTTCTGACCTTTTCGGTACTTAGAAAATTTCTGACCTTTTCGGTACTTAGAAAATTTCTGTCGTTTTCGGTACTAAGAAAAATTCTGATGATTTCGGCACTTAGAAAATTTCTGACGTTTTCGGTACTTAGAAAAATTCTTTTGATTTCGGTGCTTAGAAAATTTCTGCCTTTTTCGGTACTTTCAAAAGACTCAGAAGTTTTCGGTACTTAGAAAAGTTCTGACGATTTCGGTACTTAGAAAAATTCTGCCGATTTCGGTACTTAGAAAAATTCTGTTGATTTCGGTATTTAGAAACATTCTGTCGATTTCGGTACTTAGAAAAATTCTGTTGATTTGGGTACTTAGAAAATTCTGACGATTTCGGTACTTAGAAAAATTCTGATAATTTCGGTACTTAGAAAATTTCTGACCTTTTCGGTACTTAGAAAATTTCTGACCTTTTCGGTACTTAGAATATTTCTGACGTTATCGGTACTTAGAAAATTTCTGACGTTTTCGGTACTTTGAAAATTCTGACGCTTTCGGTACTTTGAAAAATTCTGCCTTTTTCGGTACTTTGAAAAGACTCAGAAGTTTTCGGTACTTAGAAAATTTCTGGCGATTTCGGTACTTGGAAAAATTCTGACGATTTCGGTACTTAAGAAAATTTCTGCCTTTTTCGGTACTTTGAAAAGACTCAGAAGTTTTCGGTACTTAGAAACATTCTGTCGATTTCAGTACTTAGAAAAATTCTGTTGATTTCGGTACTTAGAAACATTCTGTCGTTTTCGGTACTAAGAAAAATTCTGATGATTTCGGTACTTAGAAAAATTCTGTTGATTTTGGTACTTAGAAAATTCTGACGATTTCGGTACTTAGAAAAATTCTGATAATTTCGGTACTTAGAAAATTTCTGTCGTTTTCGGTACTTAGAAAAATTCTGATGATTTCGGTACTTAGAAAAATTCTGACAATTTCGGTACTTAGAAAAATTCTGTCGATTTCGGTACTTAGAAAAATTCTGACCTATTCGGTATTTTGAAAATTTCTGTCGTTTTCGGTACTAAGAAAATATCTGATGATTTCGGTACTTAGAAAATTTCTGACGTTTTCGGTACTTAGAAAAATTCTTTTGATTGCGGTGCTTAGAAAATTTCTGCCTTTTTCGGAACTTAGAAAAATTCTGTTGATTTCGGTATTTAGAAACATTCTGTCGATTTCGGTACTTAGAAAAATTCTGTTGATTTGGGTACTTAGAAAATTCTGACGATTTCGGTACTTAGAAAAATTCTGATAATTTCGGTACTTAGAAAATTTCTGACCTTTTCGGTACTTAGAAAATTTCTGACCTTTTCGGTACTTAGAATATTTCTGACGTTATCGGTACTTAGAAAATTTCTGACGTTTTCGGTACTTAGAAAAATTCTTTTGATTTCGGTGCTTAGAAAATTTCTGCCTTTTTCGGTACTTTCAAAAGACTCAGAAGTTTTCGGTACTTAGAAAAGTTCTGACGATTTCGGTACTTAGAAAAATTCTGCCGATTTCGGTACTTAGAAAAATTCTGTTGATTTCGGTATTTAGAAACATTCTGTCGATTTCGGTACTTAGAAAAATTCTGATAATTTCGGTACTTAGAAAATTTCTGACCTTTTCGGTACTTAGAAAATTTCTGACCTTTTCGGTACTTAGAATATTTCTGACGTTATCGGTACTTAGAAAATTTCTGACGTTTTCGGTACTTTGAAAATTCTGACGATTTCGGTACTTAAGAAAATTTCTGCCTTTTTCGGTACTTTGAAAAGACTCAGAAGTTTTCGGTACTTAGAAAATTTCTGACGTTTTCGGTACTTTGAAAATTCTGACGATTTCGGTACTTAGAAAAATTCTGATAATTTCGGTACTTAGAAAATTTCTGACCTTTTCGGAACTTAGAAAATTTCTGACCTTATCGGTACTTAGAAAATTTCTGATGATTTCGGTACTTAGAAAAATTCTGTCGTTTTCGGTACTTAGAAAAATTCTGATGATTTCGGTGCTTAGAAAAATTCTGACGTTTTCGGTACTTAGAAAATTTTGACGATTTCGGTACTTTGAAAAATTCTGCCTTTTTCGGTACTTTGAAAAGACTAGGAAGTTTGCAGTACTTAGAAAATTTCTGACGATTTCGGTACTTAGAAAAATTCTGAGGATTTCGGTACTTAGAAAAATTCTGTCGATTTCAGTACTTAGAAAAATTCTGACCTTTTCGGTATTTTGAAAATTTCCGACGATTTCGGTACTTAGAAAAATTCAGACGATTTCGGTACTTAGAATATTTCTGACGTTATCGGTACTTAGAAAATTTCTGACTTTTTCGGTACTTTGAAAAGACTCAGTAGTTTTCAGTACTTAGAAAATTTCTGACGTTTTCGATGCTTTGAAAAGACTAGGAAGTTTTCGGTACTTAGAAAAGTTCTGACGATTTCGGTACTTAGAAAAATTCTGCCGATTTCGGTACTTAGAAAATTTCTGACGATTTCGGTACTTAGAAAAATTCTGTCGATTTCGGTACTTAGAAAAATTCTGATGATTTCGGTACTTAGAAAAATTCTGACGATTTCGGTTCTTTGAAAAATTCTGCCTTTTTCGGTACTTTGAAAAATTCTGACCTTTTCGGTATTTTGAAAATTTCCGACGATTTCGGTACTTAGAAAAATTCAGACGATTTCGGTACTTAGAATATTTCTGACGTTATCGGTACTTAGAAAAATTCTGTTGATTTCGGTACTTAGAAAATTTCTGCCTTTTTCGGCACTTTGGAAAGACTCAGAAGTTTTCAGTACTTGGAAAATTTCTGACGTTTTTGATGCTTTGAAAAGACTAGGAAGTTTTCGGTACTTAGAAAATTTCTGACGTTTTCGGTACTTAGAAAAATTCTGACGAATTCGGTACTTAGAAAACATTCAGAAGTTATCGATACTTCGAAAATTTCTGACTTTTTCGGTACTTAGGAAAATTCTGCCGATTTCGGTACTTAGAAAAATTCTAATGATTTCGGTACTTAGAAAAATTCTGACGATTTCGGCACTTAGAAAATTTCTGACCTTTACGGTACTTAGAAAAATTCTGACGATTTCGGTACTTAGAAAACAATCAGAAGTTTTTGGTACTAAGAATATTTCTGTCGTTTTCGGTACTTAGAAAAATTCTGATGATTTCGGTACTTAGAAAATTTCTGACCTTTTCGGAACTTAGAAAATTTCAGACCTTATCGGTACTTAGAAAATTTCTGACGATTTCGGTACGTAGAAAAATTCTGTCGTTTTCGGTACTTAGAAAAATTCTGTTGATTTCGGTACTTAGAAAACATTAAGAAGTCTTCGGTACTAAGAAAATTTCTGTCGTTTTCGGTACTTAGAAAAATTCTGATGATTTCGGTACTTAGAAAATTTCTGACCTTTTCGGTACTTAGAAAATATCTGACGTTTTCGGTACTTAGAAAAATTCTTACGATTTCGATACTTATTAAACATTCAGAAGTTTTCGGTACTTAGAAAAATTCTGGCGTTTTCGGTGCTTAGAAAAATTCTGATGATTTCGGTACTTTGAAAATTTCTGACCTTTTCGGTATTTAGAATTATTTTGACTTTGAAAAATTCAGAAGATTTTCGTACTTAGAAATATTTCATGGTATTTCAAACTTAGCAATATTTTCAGACGGTTTTGACTTTGAAAAATTCAGAAGATTTTCGTACTTAGAAATATTTCATGGTTTTTCAAACTTAGTAATATTTTCAAACGGTTTTGACTTTGAAAAATTCAGAAGATTTTCGTCCTTAGAAATATTTTATGGTATTTCAAATTTAGTAATATTTTCAAACGGTTTTGATTTTGAAAAATTGAGAAGATTTTCGTACTTAGAAATATTTCATGGTATTTCAAACTTAGTAATATTTTCAAACGGTTTTGACTTTGAAAATTTCAGAAGATTTTCGTACTTAGAAATATTTTATGGTATTTCAAACTTAGTAATATTTTCAAACGGTTTTGACTTTGAAAAATTCAGAAGATTTTCGTACTTAGGAATAAAAAAAAAGCAAATTAAGCAATTAAAAGAACTTATGCAAAGAAACTCGAAAGATCTGTTAGACCAGACGTAAACACTTCAAATATCATAACATTGTTGCCTAAAAACATTAGTTATTGACATTGTACTAATGAAGAAACTTCATAATATAAAACAATGTGTTTATTATCAAAATTGGTTTTAAAAGATGTATAATAATAGTTAAATTTTAAAATATTTTAATAAAAAATTTATATAATATAGTGCATAAAAATATAATTTTTAATAATAGTTATATAATATAAATTTGATAATATAATTATATAATAATAATTTTATGTTATTTTTTTTAATTATTTTAAATTATTTTAATATGAAATTTATATAATATGATAAATGAAAATAAATAATATTTTTAATTATAATTATGTAATAATAATTTTTAGTTACATTTTTTTTTAATTAGTTTTAGAGTGTTTTTTTTGTCAAAGTCCAATTTTTTCCGAAATTTTTCTAAGTCTCGAAAATTGTGGAAATTCTTCTAAGTCCGGCGGCGGGAAGTCTGAGACGAAGCCCGAGCGAGGCCGGAAAGGCCAATATGCGTTTGCCGTTCAAATTTAAATTTCCTCGGCGAGAGGCCGGGGATGCGGACGTCGACGGCCACAGCCCGGGAGAAAAATTCTTCGCTTGGAAAATGAACTTTGTGCGGGAATTCAGAAGATTTTCGTACTTTGAAATATTTCATGGTATTTCAAACTTAGCAATATTTTCAAACGGTTTTGACTTTAAAAAATTCAGAAGATTTTCGAACTTAGAAATATTTCATGGTATTTCAAACTTAGAAATATTTTCAAGCGGTATTGACTTTGAAAAATTCAGAAGATTTTCGTACTTAGAAATATTTCATGGTATTTCAAACTTAGTAATATTTTCAAACGGTTTTGACTTTGAAAAATTCAGAAGATTTTCGTACTTAGAAATATTTCATGGTATTTCTAACTTAGTAATATTTTCAAACGGTTTTGACTTTTAAAAATTCGGAAGATTTTCGAACTTAGAAATATTTCATGGTATTTCAAACTTAGAAATATTTTCAAGTGGTATTGACTTTGAAAAATTCAGAAGATTTTCGTACTTAGATATATTTCATGGTATTTCAAACTTAGTAATATTTTCAAACGGTTTTGACTTTGAAAAATTCCGAAGATTTTTGTACTTAGAAATATTTCATGGTATTTCAAACTTAGTAATATTTTCAAACGGTTTTGACTTTAAAAAATTCAGAAGATTTTCGTACTTAGAAATATTTCATGATATTTCAAACTTAGCAATATTTTCAAACGGTTTTGACTTTGAAAAATTCAGAAGGTTTTCGTACTTAGAAATATTTCATGGTATTTCAAACTTAGTAATATTTTCAAACGGTTTTGACTTTGAAAAATTCAGAAGGTTTTCGTACTTAGAAATATTTCATGGTATTTCAAACTTAGTAATATTTTCAAACGGTTTTGACTTTGAAAAATTCAGAAGATTTTCGTACTTAGAAATATTTTATGGTATTTCAAACTTAGAAATATTTGCAAGTGGTATTGACTTTGAAAAATTCAGAAGATTTTCGTACTTAGAAATATTTCATGGTATTTCAAACTTAGTAATATTTTCAAACGGTTTTGAATTTAAAAAATTCCGAAAATTTTCGTCCTTAGAAATATTTCATGGTATTTCAAACTTAGAAATATTTTCAAGCAGTATTGACTTTGAAAAATTCAGAAGATTTTCGTACTTAGAAATATTTTATGGTATTTCAAACTTAGTAATAATTTCAAACGGTTTTGACTTTAAAAAATTCCGAAGATTTTCGTACTTAGAAATATTTCATGGTATTTTAAACTTAGTAATATTTTCCAACGGTTTTGACTTTGAAAAATTCAGAAGATTTTCGTACTTAGAAATATTTCATGATATATCAAAATTAGTAATATTTTCAAACGGCTTTGACTTTGAAAAATTCAGAAGTTTTCGGTACTTAGAAAATTTCTGACGTTTTCGGTACTTAGAAAATTTCTGACCTTATCGGTACTTATTAAACATTCAGAAGTTTTCGGTACTTAGAAAAATTCTGCCGATTTCGGTACTTAGAAAAATTCTGTTGATTTCAGTACTTAGAAAAATTCTGTCTATTTCGGTACTTAGAAAAGACTCGGAAGTTTTCGGTACTTAGAAAATTTCTGACGTTTTCGGTACTTAGAAAAATTCTGACGAATTCGGTACTGAGAAAACATTCAGAAGTTATCGATACTTAGAAAATTTCTGACTTTTTCGGTACTTAGGAAAATTCTGGTGATTTCGGTACTTAGAAAATTTCTGTCGTTTTCGGTACTTAGAAAAATTCTGCCGATTTCGGTACTTAGAAAATTCTGACGATTTCGGTACTTGGAAAATTTCTGACCTTTTCGGTACTTAGAAAATTTCTGACCTTTTCGGTGCTTAGAAAAATTCTGACGAATTCGGTACTTAGAAAAATTTTGACGATTTCGGTACTTAGAAAACATTCAGAAGTTTTCGATACTTAGAAAATTTCTGACGTTTTCAGTACTTAGAAAAATTCTGCCGATTTCAGTACTTAGAAAAATTCTGATGTTTTCGGTACTTAGAAAAATTCTGTCGATTTCGGTACTTAGAAAAATTCTGAAAATTTCGGTACTTAGAAAATTTCTGACCTTTTCGGTACTTAGAAAATTTCTGACCTTTCCGGTATTTTGAAAATTTCAGACGATTTCGGTACTTAGAAAAATTCAGACGATTTCGGTACTTAGAATATTTCTGACGTTATCGGTACTTAGAAAATTTCTGACGTTTTCGGTACTTAGAAAAATTCTGCCGATTTCGGTACTTAGAAAAATTCTGTTGATTTCGGAACTTAGAAATATTCTGTTGATTTCGGTACTTAGAAAAATTCTTACGATTTCGATACTTATTAAACATTCAGAAGTTTTCGGTTCTTTGAAAAATTCTGCCGATTTCGGTACTTAGAAAATTCTGACGATTTCGGTACTTGGAAAATTTCTGACCTTTTCGGTACTTAGAAAATTTCTGACCTTTTCGGTGCTTAGAAAAATTCTGACGAATTCGGTACTTAGAAAAATTCTGACGATTTCGGTACTTAGAAAAATTCCGACGATTACGGTACTTAGAAAATTTCTGCCTTTTTCGTTACTTAGAAAACATTCAGAAGTTTTCGGTACTTAGAAAATTTCTGACGTTATCGGTACTTAGAAAAATTCTGACGATTTCGGTACTTAGAAAAATTCTGGTGACTTCGGAACTTAGAAATATTCTGTTGATTTCGGTACTTAGAAAAATTCTGCCGATTTCGGTACTTGGAAAATTTCTGACCTTTTCGGTACCTAGAACATTTCTGACCTTTTCGGTACTTAGAAAATTTCTGACGTTATCGAGACTTAGAAAAATTCTGACGATTTCGGTACTTAGAAAAATTCCGACGATTTCGGTACTTAGAAAATTTCTGCCTTTTTCGGTACTTAGAAAACATTCAGAAGATTTCGGTACTTAGAAAATTTCTGACCTTTTCGGTATTTAGAAAATTTCAAACGATTTCGGTACTTAGAAAAATTCTGGTGACTTCGGAACTTAGAAATATTCTGTTGATTTCGGTACTTAAAAAATTCTGCCGATTTCGGTACTTAGAAAATTCTGACGATTTCGGTACTTGGAAAATTTCTGACCTTTTCGGTACTTAGAACATTTCTGACCTTTTCGGTACTTAGAAAATTTCTGACGTTATCGGTACTTAGAAAAATTCTGACGATTTCGGTACTTAGAAAAATTCTGGTCATTTCGGAACTTAGAAATATTCTGTTGATTTCGGTACTTAGAAAAATTCTGCCGATTTCGGTACTTAGAAAATTCTGACGATTTCGGTACTTGGAAAATTTCTGACCTTTTCGGTACTTAGAAAATATTCAGAAGTTTTCGGTACTTAGAAAATTTCTGACGTTATCGGTACTTAGAAAAATTCTGACGATTTCGGTACTTAGAAAAATTCTGGTGATTTCGGAACTTAGAAATATTCTGTTAATTTCGGTACTTAGAAAAATTCGGTTGATTTTGGTACTTAGAAAAATCTGACGATTTCTTTACTTAGAAAAATTCCGACGATTTCGGTGCTTAGAAAACAATCAGAAGTTTTCGGTACTTAGATAATTTCTGACGTTTTCGTTACTTAGAAAAATTCAGCCAATTTCGGTACTTATAAAAATTCTGTTGATTTCGGTACTTAGAAAACAATCAGAAGTTTTTGGCACTAAGAAAATTTCTGACCTTTTCGGTACTTAGAAAATATCTGACTTTTTCGGTACTTAGAAACATTCTGTCGATTTCGGTACTTAGAAAACATTCAGAAGTCTTCGGTACTTAGGAAATTTCTGACGTTTTCGGTACTTAGAAAAATTCTTACGATTTCGATACTTATTAAACATTCAGAAGTTTTCGGTACTTAGAAAAATTCTGCCGATTTCGGTACTTAGAAAATTTCTGACCTTTTCGGTACTTGAAAATTTCTGACCTTTTCGGTACTTAGAAAATTTCTGACCTTTACGGTACTTAGAAAAATTCTGACGATTTCGGTACTTAGAAAACAATCAGAAGTTTTTGGTACTAAGAAAATTTCTGACCTTTTCGGTACTTAGAAAATATCTGACGTTTTCGGTACTTAGAAAAATTCTGTCGATTTCGGTACTTAGAAAACATTAAGAACTCTTCGGTACTTAGAAAATTTCTGACGTTTTCGGTACTTAGAAAAATTCTTACGATTTCGATACTTATTAAACATTCAGAAGTTTTCGGTTCTTAGAGAAATTCTGCCGATTTCGGTACTTAGAAAATTCTGACGATTTCGGTACTTGGAAAATTTCTGACCTTTTCGGTACTTAGAAAATTTCTGACCTTTTCGGTGCTTAGAAAAATTCTGACGAATTCGGTACTTAGAAAAATTCTGACGATTTCGGTACTTAGAAAAATTCCGATGATTTCGGTACTTAGAAAATTTCTGCCTTTTTCGGTACTTAGAAAACATTCAAAAGATTTCGGTACTTAGAAAATTTCTGACCTTTTCGGTACTTAGAAAAATTTTGACGATTTCGGTACTTAGAAAAATTCTGATGATTTCGGTACTTAGAAAATTTCTGACCTTTTCGGTATTTAGAAAATTTCTGACGTTATCGGTACTTAGAAAAATTCTGACGATTTCGGTACTTAGAAAATTCTGACGATTTCGGAACTTAGAAATATTCTGTTGATTTCGGTACTTAGAAAAATTCTGCCGATTTCGGTACTTAGAAAATTCTGACGATTTCGGTACTTGGAAAATTTCTGACCTTTTCGGTACTTAGAAAACATTCAGAAGTTTTCGGTACTTTGAAAATTTCTGACGTTTTCGGTACTTAGAAAAATTCTTACGATTTCGATACTTATTAAACATTCAGAAGTTTTCCTTACTTAGAAAAATTCTGCCGATTTCGGTACTTAGAAAATTTCTGACCTTTTCGGTACTTGGAAAATTTCTGACCTTTTCGGTACTTAGAAAATTTCTGACCTTTACGGTACTTAGAAAAATTCTGACCTTTTCGGTGCTTAGAAAAATTCTGACGAATTCGGTACTTAGAAAAATTCTGACGATTTCGGTACTTAGAAAAATTCCGATGATTTCGGTACTTAGAAAATTTCTGCCTTTTTCGGTACTTAGAAAACATTCAAAAGATTTCGGTACTTAGAAAATTTCTGACGATTTCGGTACTTGGAAAATTTCTGACCTTTTCGGTACTTAGAACATTTCTGACCTTTTCGGTACTTAGAAAATTTCTGACGTTATCGGTACTTAGAAAAATTCTGACGATTTCGGTACTTAGAAAAATTCTGGTCATTTCGGAACTTAGAAATATTCTGTTGATTTCGGTACTTAGAAAAATTCGGTTGATTTTGGTAATTAGAAAAATCTGACGATTTCTTTACTTAGAAAAATTCCGACGATTTCGGTGCTTAGAAAACAATCAGAAGTTTTCGGTACTTAGATAATTTCTGACGTTTTCGTTACTTAGAAAAATTCTGCCGATTTCGGTACTTATAAAAGTTCTGTTGATTTCGGTACTTAGAAAACAATCAGAAGTTTTTGGTACTAAGAAAATTTCTGACCTTTTCGGTACTTAGAAAATATCTGACTTTTTCGGTACTTAGAAACAGTCTGTCGATTTCGGTACTTAGAAAACATTCAGAAGTCTTCGGTACTTAGGAAATTTCTGACGTTTTCGGTACTTAGAAAAATTCTTACGATTTCGATACTTATTAAACATTCAGAAGTTTTCGGTACTTAGAAAAATTCTGCCGATTTCGGTACTTAGAAAATTTCTGACCTTTTCGGTACTTGGAAAATTTCTGACCTTTTCGGTACTTAGAAAATTTCTGACCTTTTCGGTGCTTAGAAAAATTCTGACGAATTCGGTACTTAGAAAAATTCTGACGATTTCGGTACTTTGAAAAATTCCGACGATTTCGGTACTTAGAAAATTTCTGACCTTTTCGGTATTTAGAAAATTTCAAACGATTTCGGTACTTAGAAAATTTCTGACGATTTCTTTACTTAGAAAATTTCAAACGATTTCGGTACTTAGAAAAATTCAGACGATTTCGGTACTTAGAAAAATTCCGACGATTTCGGTACTTAGAAAATTTCTGCCTTTTTCGGTACTTAGAAAACATTCAGAAGTTTTCGGTACTTAGAAAATTTCAAACGATTTCGGTACTTAGAAAAATTCCGACGATTTCGGTACTTAGAAAAATTCCGACGATTTCGGTACTTAGAAAATTTCTGCCTTTTTCGGTACTTAGAAAACATTCAGAAGTTTTCGGTACTTAGAAAATTTCTGACGTTATCGGTACTTTGAAAAATTCTGACGATTTCGGAACTTAGAAATATTCTGTTGATTTCGGTACTTAGAAAAATTCGGTTGATTTTGGTACTTAGAAAAATCTGACGATTTCTTTACTTAGAAAAATTCCGACGATTTCGGTGCTTAGAAAACAATCAGAAGTTTTCGGTACTTAGATAATTTCTGACGTTTTCGTTACTTAGAAAAATTCTGCCGATTTCGGTACTTATAAAAATTCTGTTGATTTCGGTACTTAGAAAACATTCAGAAGTTTTCGGTTCTTAGAAAAATTCTGCCGATTTCGGTACTTGGAAAATTTCTGACCTTTTCGGTATTTAGAAAATTTCAAACGATTTCGGTACTTAGAAAAATTCAGACGATTTCGGTACTTAGAAAAATTCCGACGACTTCGGTACTTAGAAAACATTCAGAAGTCTTCGGTACTTAGAAAATTTCAGAAGTTTTCGGTACTTAGAAAAATTCTTACGATTTCGATACTTATTAAACATTCAGAAGTTTTCGGTACTTAGAAAAATTCTGCCGATTTCGGTACTTAGAAAATTTCTGACCTTTTCGGTACTTGGAAAATTTCTGACCTTTTCGGTACTTAGAAAATTTCTGACCTTTACGGTACTTAGAAAAATTCTGACGATTTCGGTACTTAGAAAACAATCTGAAGTTTTTGGTACTAAGAAAATTTCTGACCTTTTCGGTACTTAGAAAATATCTGACGTTTTCGGTACTTAGAAAAATTCTGTCGATTTCGGTACTTAGAAAAATTCTGAAAATTTCGGTACTTAGAAAATTTCTGACCTTTTCGGTACTTAGAAAATTTCTGACCTTTCCGGTATTTTGAAAATTTCAGACGATTTCGGTACTTAGAAAAATTCAGACGATTTCGGTACTTAGAATATTTCTGACGTTATCGGTACTTAGAAAATTTCTGACGTTTTCGGTACTTAGAAAAATTCTGCCGATTTCGGTACTTAGAAAAATTCTGTTGATTTCGGAACTTAGAAATATTCTGTTGATTTCGGTACTTAGAAAAATTCTGTTGATTTTGGTACTTAGAAAAATCTGACGATTTCTTTACTTAGAAAATTCCGACGATTTCGGTGCTTAGAAAACAATCAGAAGTTTTCGGTTCTTGGAAAATTTCTGACCTTTCCGGTACTTAGAAAATTTCTGACCTTTTCGGTACTTAGAAAATATCTGACGTTTTCGGTACTTAGAAAAATTCTGTCGATTTCGGTACTTAGAAAACATTAAGAAGTCTTCGGTACTTAGAAAATTTCTGACGTTTTCGGTACTTAGAAAAATTCTTACGATTTCGATACTTATTAAACATTCAGAAGTTTTCGGTTCTTTGAAAAATTCTGCCGATTTCGGTACTTAGAAAATTCTGACGATTTCGGTACTTGGAAAATTTCTGACCTTTTCGGTACTTAGAAAATTTCTGACCTTTTCGGTGCTTAGAAAAATTCTGACGAATTCGGTACTTAGAAAAATTCTGACGATTTCGGTACTTAGAAAAATTCCGACGATTACGGTACTTAGAAAATTTCTGCCTTTTTCGGTACTTAGAAAACATTCAGAAGTTTTCGGTACTTAGAAAATTTCTGACGTTATCGGTACTTAGAAAAATTCTGACGATTTCGGTACTTAGAAAAATTCTGGTGACTTCGGAACTTAGAAATATTCTGTTGATTTCGGTACTTAGAAAAATTCTGCCGATTTCGGTACTTAGAAAATTCTGACGATTTCGGTACTTGGAAAATTTCTGACCTTTTCGGTACCTAGAACATTTCTGACCTTTTCGGTACTTAGAAAATTTCTGACGTTATCGAGACTTAGAAAAATTCTGACGATTTCGGTACTTAGAAAAATTCCGACGATTTCGGTACTTAGAAAATTTCTGCCTTTTTCGGTACTTAGAAAACATTCAGAAGATTTCGGTACTTAGAAAATTTCTGACCTTTTCGGTATTTAGAAAATTTCAAACGATTTCGGTACTTAGAAAAATTCAGACGATTTCGGTACTTAGAAAAATTCCGACGATTTCGGTACTTAGAAAATTTCTGCCTTTTTCGGTACTTAGAAAACATTCAGAAGTTTTCGGTACTTAGAAAATTTCTGACGTTATCGGTACTTAGAAAAATTCTGACGATTTCGGTACTTAGAAAAATTCTGGTGACTTCGGAACTTAGAAATATTCTGTTGATTTCGGTACTTAAAAAATTCTGCCGATTTCGGTACTTAGAAAATTCTGACGATTTCGGTACTTGGAAAATTTCTGACCTTTTCGGTACTTAGAACATTTCTGACCTTTTCGGTACTTAGAAAATTTCTGACGTTATCGGTACTTAGAAAAATTCTGACGATTTCGGTACTTAGAAAAATTCTGGTCATTTCGGAACTTAGAAATATTCTGTTGATTTCGGTACTTAGAAAAATTCTGCCGATTTCGGTACTTAGAAAATTCTGACGATTTCGGTACTTGGAAAATTTCTGACCTTTTCGGTACTTAGAAAATATTCAGAAGTTTTCGGTACTTAGAAAATTTCTGACGTTATCGGTACTTAGAAAAATTCTGACGATTTCGGTACTTAGAAAAATTCTGGTGATTTCGGAACTTAGAAATATTCTGTTAATTTCGGTACTTAGAAAAATTCGGTTGATTTTGGTACTTAGAAAAATCTGACGATTTCTTTACTTAGAAAAATTCCGACGATTTCGGTGCTTAGAAAACAATCAGAAGTTTTCGGTACTTAGATAATTTCTGACGTTTTCGTTACTTAGAAAAATTCAGCCGATTTCGGTACTTATAAAAATTCTGTTGATTTCGGTACTTAGAAAACAATCAGAAGTTTTTGGCACTAAGAAAATTTCTGACCTTTTCGGTACTTAGAAAATATCTGACTTTTTCGGTACTTAGAAACATTCTGTCGATTTCGGTACTTAGAAAACATTCAGAAGTCTTCGGTACTTAGGAAATTTCTGACGTTTTCGGTACTTAGAAAAATTCTTACGATTTCGATACTTATTAAACATTCAGAAGTTTTCGGTACTTAGAAAAATTCTGCCGATTTCGGTACTTAGAAAATTTCTGACCTTTTCGGTACTTGAAAATTTCTGACCTTTTCGGTACTTAGAAAATTTCTGACCTTTACGGTACTTAGAAAAATTCTGACGATTTCGGTACTTAGAAAACAATCAGAAGTTTTTGGTACTAAGAAAATTTCTGACCTTTTCGGTACTTAGAAAATATCTGACGTTTTCGGTACTTAGAAAAATTCTGTCGATTTCGGTACTTAGAAAACATTAAGAACTCTTCGGTACTTAGAAAATTTCTGACGTTTTCGGTACTTAGAAAAATTCTTACGATTTCGATACTTATTAAACATTCAGAAGTTTTCGGTTCTTAGAGAAATTCTGCCGATTTCGGTACTTAGAAAATTCTGACGATTTCGGTACTTGGAAAATTTCTGACCTTTTCGGTACTTAGAAAATTTCTGACCTTTTCGGTGCTTAGAAAAATTCTGACGAATTCGGTACTTAGAAAAATTCTGACGATTTCGGTACTTAGAAAAATTCCGATGATTTCGGTACTTAGAAAATTTCTGCCTTTTTCGGTACTTAGAAAACATTCAAAAGATTTCGGTACTTAGAAAATTTCTGACCTTTTCGGTACTTAGAAAAATTTTGACGATTTCGGTACTTAGAAAAATTCCGACGATTTCGGTACTTAGAAAATTTCTGCCTTTTTCGGTACTTAGAAAACATTCAGAAGTTTTCGGTACTTAGAAAATTTCTGACGTTATCGGTACTTTGAAAAATTCTGACGATTTCGGAACTTAGAAATATTCTGTTGATTTCGGTACTTAGAAAAATTCGGTTGATTTTGGTACTTAGAAAAATCTGACGATTTCTTTACTTAGAAAAATTCCGACGATTTCGGTGCTTAGAAAACAATCAGAAGTTTTCGGTACTTAGATAATTTCTGACGTTTTCGTTACTTAGAAAAATTCTGCCGATTTCGGTACTTATAAAAATTCTGTTGATTTCGGTACTTAGAAAACATTCAGAAGTTTTCGGTTCTTAGAAAAATTCTGCCGATTTCGGTACTTGGAAAATTTCTGACCTTTTCGGTATTTAGAAAATTTCAAACGATTTCGGTACTTAGAAAAATTCAGACGATTTCGGTACTTAGAAAAATTCCGACGACTTCGGTACTTAGAAAACATTCAGAAGTCTTCGGTACTTAGAAAATTTCAGAAGTTTTCGGTACTTAGAAAAATTCTTACGATTTCGATACTTATTAAACATTCAGAAGTTTTCGGTACTTAGAAAAATTCTGCCGATTTCGGTACTTAGAAAATTTCTGACCTTTTCGGTACTTGGAAAATTTCTGACCTTTTCGGTACTTAGAAAATTTCTGACCTTTACGGTACTTAGAAAAATTCTGACGATTTCGGTACTTAGAAAACAATCTGAAGTTTTTGGTACTAAGAAAATTTCTGACCTTTTCGGTACTTAGAAAATATCTGACGTTTTCGGTACTTAGAAAAATTCTGTCGATTTCGGTACTTAGAAAAATTCTGAAAATTTCGGTACTTAGAAAATTTCTGACCTTTTCGGTACTTAGAAAATTTCTGACCTTTCCGGTATTTTGAAAATTTCAGACGATTTCGGTACTTAGAAAAATTCAGACGATTTCGGTACTTAGAATATTTCTGACGTTATCGGTACTTAGAAAATTTCTGACGTTTTCGGTACTTAGAAAAATTCTGCCGATTTCGGTATTTAGAAAAATTCTGTTGATTTCGGAACTTAGAAATATTCTGTTGATTTCGGTACTTAGAAAAATTCTGTTGATTTTGGTACTTAGAAAAATCTGACGATTTCTTTACTTAGAAAATTCCGACGATTTCGGTGCTTAGAAAACAATCAGAAGTTTTCGGTTCTTGGAAAATTTCTGACCTTTCCGGTACTTAGAAAATTTCTGACCTTTTCGGTACTTAGAAAATATCTGACGTTTTCGGTACTTAGAAAAATTCTGTCGATTTCGGTACTTAGAAAAATTCTGGTGACTTCGGAACTTAGAAATATTCTGTTGATTTCGGTACTTAGAAAAATTCTGCCGATTTCGGTACTTAGAAAATTCTGACGATTTCGGTACTTGGAAAATTTCTGACCTTTTCGGTACCTAGAACATTTCTGACCTTTTCGGTACTTAGAAAATTTCTGACGTTATCGAGACTTAGAAAAATTCTGACGATTTCGGTACTTAGAAAAATTCCGACGATTTCGGTACTTAGAAAATTTCTGCCTTTTTCGGTACTTAGAAAACATTCAGAAGATTTCGGTACTTAGAAAATTTCTGACCTTTTCGGTATTTAGAAAATTTCAAACGATTTCGGTACTTAGAAAAATTCAGACGATTTCGGTACTTAGAAAAATTCCGACGATTTCGGTACTTAGAAAATTTCTGCCTTTTTCGGTACTTAGAAAACATTCAGAAGTTTTCGGTACTTAGAAAATTTCTGACGTTATCGGTACTTAGAAAAATTCTGACGATTTCGGTACTTAGAAAAATTCTGGTCATTTCGGAACTTAGAAATATTCTGTTGATTTCGGTACTTAGAAAAATTCTGCCGATTTCGGTACTTAGAAAATTCTGACGATTTCGGTACTTGGAAAATTTCTGACCTTTTCGGTACTTAGAAAATATTCAGAAGTTTTCGGTACTTAGAAAATTTCTGACGTTATCGGTACTTAGAAAAATTCTGACGATTTCGGTACTTAGAAAAATTCTGGTGATTTCGGAACTTAGAAATATTCTGTTAATTTCGGTACTTAGAAAAATTCGGTTGATTTTGGTACTTAGAAAAATCTGACGATTTCTTTACTTAGAAAAATTCCGACGATTTCGGTGCTTAGAAAACAATCAGAAGTTTTCGGTACTTAGATAATTTCTGACGTTTTCGTTACTTAGAAAAATTCAGCCGATTTCGGTACTTATAAAAATTCTGTTGATTTCGGTACTTAGAAAACAATCAGAAGTTTTTGGCACTAAGAAAATTTCTGACCTTTTCGGTACTTAGAAAATATCTGACTTTTTCGGTACTTAGAAACATTCTGTCGATTTCGGTACTTAGAAAACATTCAGAAGTCTTCGGTACTTAGGAAATTTCTGACGTTTTCGGTACTTAGAAAAATTCTTACGATTTCGATACTTATTAAACATTCAGAAGTTTTCGGTACTTAGAAAAATTCTGCCGATTTCGGTACTTAGAAAATTTCTGACCTTTTCGGTACTTGAAAATTTCTGACCTTTTCGGTACTTAGAAAATTTCTGACCTTTACGGTACTTAGAAAAATTCTGACGATTTCGGTACTTAGAAAACAATCAGAAGTTTTTGGTACTAAGAAAATTTCTGACCTTTTCGGTACTTAGAAAATATCTGACGTTTTCGGTACTTAGAAAAATTCTGTCGATTTCGGTACTTAGAAAACATTAAGAACTCTTCGGTACTTAGAAAATTTCTGACGTTTTCGGTACTTAGAAAAATTCTTACGATTTCGATACTTATTAAACATTCAGAAGTTTTCGGTTCTTAGAGAAATTCTGCCGATTTCGGTACTTAGAAAATTCTGACGATTTCGGTACTTGGAAAATTTCTGACCTTTTCGGTACTTAGAAAATTTCTGACCTTTTCGGTGCTTAGAAAAATTCTGACGAATTCGGTACTTAGAAAAATTCTGACGATTTCGGTACTTAGAAAAATTCCGATGATTTCGGTACTTAGAAAATTTCTGCCTTTTTCGGTACTTAGAAAACATTCAAAAGATTTCGGTACTTAGAAAATTTCTGACCTTTTCGGTACTTAGAAAAATTTTGACGATTTCGGTACTTAGAAAAATTCCGACGATTTCGGTACTTAGAAAATTTCTGCCTTTTTCGGTACTTAGAAAACATTCAGAAGTTTTCGGTACTTAGAAAATTTCTGACGTTATCGGTACTTTGAAAAATTCTGACGATTTCGGAACTTAGAAATATTCTGTTGATTTCGGTACTTAGAAAAATTCGGTTGATTTTGGTACTTAGAAAAATCTGACGATTTCTTTACTTAGAAAAATTCCGACGATTTCGGTGCTTAGAAAACAATCAGAAGTTTTCGGTACTTAGATAATTTCTGACGTTTTCGTTACTTAGAAAAATTCTGCCGATTTCGGTACTTATAAAAATTCTGTTGATTTCGGTACTTAGAAAACATTCAGAAGTTTTCGGTTCTTAGAAAAATTCTGCCGATTTCGGTACTTGGAAAATTTCTGACCTTTTCGGTATTTAGAAAATTTCAAACGATTTCGGTACTTAGAAAAATTCAGACGATTTCGGTACTTAGAAAAATTCCGACGACTTCGGTACTTAGAAAACATTCAGAAGTCTTCGGTACTTAGAAAATTTCAGAAGTTTTCGGTACTTAGAAAAATTCTTACGATTTCGATACTTATTAAACATTCAGAAGTTTTCGGTACTTAGAAAAATTCTGCCGATTTCGGTACTTAGAAAATTTCTGACCTTTTCGGTACTTGGAAAATTTCTGACCTTTTCGGTACTTAGAAAATTTCTGACCTTTACGGTACTTAGAAAAATTCTGACGATTTCGGTACTTAGAAAACAATCTGAAGTTTTTGGTACTAAGAAAATTTCTGACCTTTTCGGTACTTAGAAAATATCTGACGTTTTCGGTACTTAGAAAAATTCTGTCGATTTCGGTACTTAGAAAAATTCTGAAAATTTCGGTACTTAGAAAATTTCTGACCTTTTCGGTACTTAGAAAATTTCTGACCTTTCCGGTATTTTGAAAATTTCAGACGATTTCGGTACTTAGAAAAATTCAGACGATTTCGGTACTTAGAATATTTCTGACGTTATCGGTACTTAGAAAATTTCTGACGTTTTCGGTACTTAGAAAAATTCTGCCGATTTCGGTATTTAGAAAAATTCTGTTGATTTCGGAACTTAGAAATATTCTGTTGATTTCGGTACTTAGAAAAATTCTGTTGATTTTGGTACTTAAAAAAATCTGACGATTTCTTTACTTAGAAAATTCCGACGATTTCGGTGCTTAGAAAACAATCAGAAGTTTTCGGTTCTTGGAAAATTTCTGACCTTTCCGGTACTTAGAAAATTTCTGACCTTTTCGGTACTTAGAAAATATCTGACGTTTTCGGTACTTAGAAAAATTCTGTCGATTTCGGTACTTAGAAAACATTAAGAAGTCTTCGGTACTTAGAAAATTTCTGACGTTTTCGGTACTTAGAAAAATTCTTACGATTTCGATACTTATTAAACATTCAGAAGTTTTCGGTTCTTTGAAAAATTCTGCCGATTTCGGTACTTAGAAAATTCTGACGATTTCGGTACTTGGAAAATTTCTGACCTTTTCGGTACTTAGAAAATTTCTGACCTTTTCGGTGCTTAGAAAAATTCTGACGAATTCGGTACTTAGAAAAATTCTGACGATTTCGGTACTTAGAAAAATTCCGACGATTACGGTACTTAGAAAATTTCTGCCTTTTTCGGTACTTAGAAAACATTCAGAAGTTTTCGGTACTTAGAAAATTTCTGACGTTATCGGTACTTAGAAAAATTCTGACGATTTCGGTACTTAGAAAAATTCTGGTGACTTCGGAACTTAGAAATATTCTGTTGATTTCGGTACTTAGAAAAATTCTGCCGATTTCGGTACTTAGAAAATTCTGACGATTTCGGTACTTGGAAAATTTCTGACCTTTTCGGTACCTAGAACATTTCTGACCTTTTCGGTACTTAGAAAATTTCTGACGTTATCGAGACTTAGAAAAATTCTGACGATTTCGGTACTTAGAAAAATTCCGACGATTTCGGTACTTAGAAAATTTCTGCCTTTTTCGGTACTTAGAAAACATTCAGAAGATTTCGGTACTTAGAAAATTTCTGACCTTTTCGGTATTTAGAAAATTTCAAACGATTTCGGTACTTAGAAAAATTCAGACGATTTCGGTACTTAGAAAAATTCCGACGATTTCGGTACTTAGAAAATTTCTGCCTTTTTCGGTACTTAGAAAACATTCAGAAGTTTTCGGTACTTAGAAAATTTCTGACGTTATCGGTACTTAGAAAAATTCTGACGATTTCGGTACTTAGAAAAATTCTGGTGACTTCGGAACTTAGAAATATTCTGTTGATTTCGGTACTTAAAAAATTCTGCCGATTTCGGTACTTAGAAAATTCTGACGATTTCGGTACTTGGAAAATTTCTGACCTTTTCGGTACTTAGAACATTTCTGACCTTTTCGGTACTTAGAAAATTTCTGACGTTATCGGTACTTAGAAAAATTCTGACGATTTCGGTACTTAGAAAAATTCTGGTCATTTCGGAACTTAGAAATATTCTGTTGATTTCGGTACTTAGAAAAATTCTGCCGATTTCGGTACTTAGAAAATTCTGACGATTTCGGTACTTGGAAAATTTCTGACCTTTTCGGTACTTAGAAAATATTCAGAAGTTTTCGGTACTTAGAAAATTTCTGACGTTATCGGTACTTAGAAAAATTCTGACGATTTCGGTACTTAGAAAAATTCTGGTGATTTCGGAACTTAGAAATATTCTGTTAATTTCGGTACTTAGAAAAATTCGGTTGATTTTGGTACTTAGAAAAATCTGACGATTTCTTTACTTAGAAAAATTCCGACGATTTCGGTGCTTAGAAAACAATCAGAAGTTTTCGGTACTTAGATAATTTCTGACGTTTTCGTTACTTAGAAAAATTCAGCCGATTTCGGTACTTATAAAAATTCTGTTGATTTCGGTACTTAGAAAACAATCAGAAGTTTTTGGCACTAAGAAAATTTCTGACCTTTTCGGTACTTAGAAAATATCTGACTTTTTCGGTACTTAGAAACATTCTGTCGATTTCGGTACTTAGAAAACATTCAGAAGTCTTCGGTACTTAGGAAATTTCTGACGTTTTCGGTACTTAGAAAAATTCTTACGATTTCGATACTTATTAAACATTCAGAAGTTTTCGGTACTTAGAAAAATTCTGCCGATTTCGGTACTTAGAAAATTTCTGACCTTTTCGGTACTTGAAAATTTCTGACCTTTTCGGTACTTAGAAAATTTCTGACCTTTACGGTACTTAGAAAAATTCTGACGATTTCGGTACTTAGAAAACAATCAGAAGTTTTTGGTACTAAGAAAATTTCTGACCTTTTCGGTACTTAGAAAATATCTGACGTTTTCGGTACTTAGAAAAATTCTGTCGATTTCGGTACTTAGAAAACATTAAGAACTCTTCGGTACTTAGAAAATTTCTGACGTTTTCGGTACTTAGAAAAATTCTTACGATTTCGATACTTATTAAACATTCAGAAGTTTTCGGTTCTTAGAGAAATTCTGCCGATTTCGGTACTTAGAAAATTCTGACGATTTCGGTACTTGGAAAATTTCTGACCTTTTCGGTACTTAGAAAATTTCTGACCTTTTCGGTGCTTAGAAAAATTCTGACGAATTCGGTACTTAGAAAAATTCTGACGATTTCGGTACTTAGAAAAATTCCGATGATTTCGGTACTTAGAAAATTTCTGCCTTTTTCGGTACTTAGAAAACATTCAAAAGATTTCGGTACTTAGAAAATTTCTGACCTTTTCGGTACTTAGAAAAATTTTGACGATTTCGGTACTTAGAAAAATTCCGACGATTTCGGTACTTAGAAAATTTCTGCCTTTTTCGGTACTTAGAAAACATTCAGAAGTTTTCGGTACTTAGAAAATTTCTGACGTTATCGGTACTTTGAAAAATTCTGACGATTTCGGAACTTAGAAATATTCTGTTGATTTCGGTACTTAGAAAAATTCGGTTGATTTTGGTACTTAGAAAAATCTGACGATTTCTTTACTTAGAAAAATTCCGACGATTTCGGTGCTTAGAAAACAATCAGAAGTTTTCGGTACTTAGATAATTTCTGACGTTTTCGTTACTTAGAAAAATTCTGCCGATTTCGGTACTTATAAAAATTCTGTTGATTTCGGTACTTAGAAAACATTCAGAAGTTTTCGGTTCTTAGAAAAATTCTGCCGATTTCGGTACTTGGAAAATTTCTGACCTTTTCGGTATTTAGAAAATTTCAAACGATTTCGGTACTTAGAAAAATTCAGACGATTTCGGTACTTAGAAAAATTCCGACGACTTCGGTACTTAGAAAACATTCAGAAGTCTTCGGTACTTAGAAAATTTCAGAAGTTTTCGGTACTTAGAAAAATTCTTACGATTTCGATACTTATTAAACATTCAGAAGTTTTCGGTACTTAGAAAAATTCTGCCGATTTCGGTACTTAGAAAATTTCTGACCTTTTCGGTACTTGGAAAATTTCTGACCTTTTCGGTACTTAGAAAATTTCTGACCTTTACGGTACTTAGAAAAATTCTGACGATTTCGGTACTTAGAAAACAATCTGAAGTTTTTGGTACTAAGAAAATTTCTGACCTTTTCGGTACTTAGAAAATATCTGACGTTTTCGGTACTTAGAAAAATTCTGTCGATTTCGGTACTTAGAAAAATTCTGAAAATTTCGGTACTTAGAAAATTTCTGACCTTTTCGGTACTTAGAAAATTTCTGACCTTTCCGGTATTTTGAAAATTTCAGACGATTTCGGTACTTAGAAAAATTCAGACGATTTCGGTACTTAGAATATTTCTGACGTTATCGGTACTTAGAAAATTTCTGACGTTTTCGGTACTTAGAAAAATTCTGCCGATTTCGGTATTTAGAAAAATTCTGTTGATTTCGGAACTTAGAAATATTCTGTTGATTTCGGTACTTAGAAAAATTCTGTTGATTTTGGTACTTAAAAAAATCTGACGATTTCTTTACTTAGAAAATTCCGACGATTTCGGTGCTTAGAAAACAATCAGAAGTTTTCGGTTCTTGGAAAATTTCTGACCTTTCCGGTACTTAGAAAATTTCTGACCTTTTCGGTACTTAGAAAATATCTGACGTTTTCGGTACTTAGAAAAATTCTGTCGATTTCGGTACTTAGAAAACATTAAGAAGTCTTCGGTACTTAGAAAATTTCTGACGTTTTCGGTACTTAGAAAAATTCTTACGATTTCGATACTTATTAAACATTCAGAAGTTTTCGGTTCTTTGAAAAATTCTGCCGATTTCGGTACTTAGAAAATTCTGACGATTTCGGTACTTGGAAAATTTCTGACCTTTTCGGTACTTAGAAAATTTCTGACCTTTTCGGTGCTTAGAAAAATTCTGACGAATTCGGTACTTAGAAAAATTCTGACGATTTCGGTACTTAGAAAAATTCCGACGATTACGGTACTTAGAAAATTTCTGCCTTTTTCGGTACTTAGAAAACATTCAGAAGTTTTCGGTACTTAGAAAATTTCTGACGTTATCGGTACTTAGAAAAATTCTGACGATTTCGGTACTTAGAAAAATTCTGGTGACTTCGGAACTTAGAAATATTCTGTTGATTTCGGTACTTAGAAAAATTCTGCCGATTTCGGTACTTAGAAAATTCTGACGATTTCGGTACTTGGAAAATTTCTGACCTTTTCGGTACCTAGAACATTTCTGACCTTTTCGGTACTTAGAAAATTTCTGACGTTATCGAGACTTAGAAAAATTCTGACGATTTCGGTACTTAGAAAAATTCCGACGATTTCGGTACTTAGAAAATTTCTGCCTTTTTCGGTACTTAGAAAACATTCAGAAGATTTCGGTACTTAGAAAATTTCTGACCTTTTCGGTATTTAGAAAATTTCAAACGATTTCGGTACTTAGAAAAATTCAGACGATTTCGGTACTTAGAAAAATTCCGACGATTTCGGTACTTAGAAAATTTCTGCCTTTTTCGGTACTTAGAAAACATTCAGAAGTTTTCGGTACTTAGAAAATTTCTGACGTTATCGGTACTTAGAAAAATTCTGACGATTTCGGTACTTAGAAAAATTCTGGTGACTTCGGAACTTAGAAATATTCTGTTGATTTCGGTACTTAAAAAATTCTGCCGATTTCGGTACTTAGAAAATTCTGACGATTTCGGTACTTGGAAAATTTCTGACCTTTTCGGTACTTAGAACATTTCTGACCTTTTCGGTACTTAGAAAATTTCTGACGTTATCGGTACTTAGAAAAATTCTGACGATTTCGGTACTTAGAAAAATTCTGGTCATTTCGGAACTTAGAAATATTCTGTTGATTTCGGTACTTAGAAAAATTCTGCCGATTTCGGTACTTAGAAAATTCTGACGATTTCGGTACTTGGAAAATTTCTGACCTTTTCGGTACTTAGAAAATATTCAGAAGTTTTCGGTACTTAGAAAATTTCTGACGTTATCGGTACTTAGAAAAATTCTGACGATTTCGGTACTTAGAAAAATTCTGGTGATTTCGGAACTTAGAAATATTCTGTTAATTTCGGTACTTAGAAAAATTCGGTTGATTTTGGTACTTAGAAAAATCTGACGATTTCTTTACTTAGAAAAATTCCGACGATTTCGGTGCTTAGAAAACAATCAGAAGTTTTCGGTACTTAGATAATTTCTGACGTTTTCGTTACTTAGAAAAATTCAGCCGATTTCGGTACTTATAAAAATTCTGTTGATTTCGGTACTTAGAAAACAATCAGAAGTTTTTGGCACTAAGAAAATTTCTGACCTTTTCGGTACTTAGAAAATATCTGACTTTTTCGGTACTTAGAAACATTCTGTCGATTTCGGTACTTAGAAAACATTCAGAAGTCTTCGGTACTTAGGAAATTTCTGACGTTTTCGGTACTTAGAAAAATTCTTACGATTTCGATACTTATTAAACATTCAGAAGTTTTCGGTACTTAGAAAAATTCTGCCGATTTCGGTACTTAGAAAATTTCTGACCTTTTCGGTACTTGAAAATTTCTGACCTTTTCGGTACTTAGAAAATTTCTGACCTTTACGGTACTTAGAAAAATTCTGACGATTTCGGTACTTAGAAAACAATCAGAAGTTTTTGGTACTAAGAAAATTTCTGACCTTTTCGGTACTTAGAAAATATCTGACGTTTTCGGTACTTAGAAAAATTCTGTCGATTTCGGTACTTAGAAAACATTAAGAACTCTTCGGTACTTAGAAAATTTCTGACGTTTTCGGTACTTAGAAAAATTCTTACGATTTCGATACTTATTAAACATTCAGAAGTTTTCGGTTCTTAGAGAAATTCTGCCGATTTCGGTACTTAGAAAATTCTGACGATTTGGGTACTTGGAAAATTTCTGACCTTTTCGGTACTTAGAAAATTTCTGACCTTTTCGGTGCTTAGAAAAATTCTGACGAATTCGGTACTTAGAAAAATTCTGACGATTTCGGTACTTAGAAAAATTCCGATGATTTCGGTACTTAGAAAATTTCTGCCTTTTTCGGTACTTAGAAAACATTCAAAAGATTTCGGTACTTAGAAAATTTCTGACCTTTTCGGTACTTAGAAAAATTTTGACGATTTCGGTACTTAGAAAAATTCTGATGATTTCGGTACTTAGAAAATTTCTGACCTTTTCGGTATTTAGAAAATTTCTGACGTTATCGGTACTTAGAAAAATTCTGACGATTTCGGTACTTAGAAAATTCTGACGATTTCGGAACTTGGAAAATTTCTGACCTTTTCGGTACTTAGAACATTTCTGACCTTTTCGGTACTTAGAAAATTTCTGACGTTATCGTTACTTAGAAAAAGTCTGACGATTTCGGTACTTAGAAAAATTCTGGTCATTTCGGAACTTAGAAATATTCTGTTGATTTCGGTACTTAGAAAAATTCTGCCGATTTCGGTACTTAGAAAATTCTGACGATTTCGGTACTTGGAAAATTTCTGACCTTTTCGGTACTTAGAAAACATTCAGAAGTTTTCGGTACTTAGAAAATTTCTGACGTTTTCGGTACTTAGAAAAATTCTTACGATTTCGATACTTATTAAACATTCAGAAGTTTTCCTTACTTAGAAAAATTCTGCCGATTTCGGTACTTAGAAAATTTCTGACCTTTTCGGTACTTGGAAAATTTCTGACCTTTTCGGTACTTAGAAAATTTCTGACCTTTACGGTACTTAGAAAAATTCTGACCTTTTCGGTGCTTAGAAAAATTCTGACGAATTCGGTACTTAGAAAAATTCTGACGATTTCGGTACTTAGAAAAATTCCGATGATTTCGGTACTTAGAAAATTTCTGCCTTTTTCGGTACTTAGAAAACATTCAAAAGATTTCGGTACTTAGAAAATTTCTGACGATTTCGGTACTTGGAAAATTTCTGACCTTTTCGGTACTTAGAACATTTCTGACCTTTTCGGTAATTAGAAAATTTCTGACGTTATCGGTACTTAGAAAAATTCTGACGATTTCGGTACTTAGAAAAATTCTGGTCATTTCGGAACTTAGAAATATTCTGCTGATTTCGGTACTTAGAAAAATTCGGTTGATTTTGGTAATTAGAAAAATCTGACGATTTCTTTACTTAGAAAAATTCCGACGATTTCGGTGCTTAGAAAACAATCAGAAGTTTTCGGTACTTAGATAATTTCTGACGTTTTCGTTACTTAGAAAAATTCTGCCGATTTCGGTACTTATAAAAGTTCTGTTGATTTCGGTACTTAGAAAACAATCAGAAGTTTTTGGTACTAAGAAAATTTCTGACCTTTTCGGTACTTAGAAAATATCTGACTTTTTCGGTACTTAGAAACAGTCTGTCGATTTCGGTACTTAGAAAACATTCAGAAGTCTTCGGTACTTAGGAAATTTCTGACGTTTTCGGTACTTAGAAAAATTCTTACGATTTCGATACTTATTAAACATTCAGAAGTTTTCGGTACTTAGAAAAATTCTGCCGATTTCGGTACTTAGAAAATTTCTGACCTTTTCGGTACTTGGAAAATTTCTGACCTTTTCGGTACTTAGAAAATTTCTGACCTTTTCGGTGCTTAGAAAAATTCTGACGAATTCGGTACTTAGAAAAATTCTGACGATTTCGGTACTTTGAAAAATTCCGACGATTTCGGTACTTAGAAAATTTCTGACCTTTTCGGTATTTAGAAAATTTCAAACGATTTCGGTACTTAGAAAATTTCTGACGATTTCTTTACTTAGAAAATTTCAAACGATTTCGGTACTTAGAAAAATTCAGACGATTTCGGTACTTAGAAAAATTCCGACGATTTCGGTACTTAGAAAATTTCTGCCTTTTTCGGTTCTTAGAAAACATTCAGAAGTTTTCGGTACTTAGAAAATTTCAAACGATTTCGGTACTTAGAAAAATTCAGACGATTTCGGTACTTAGAAAAATTCCGACGATTTCGGTACTTAGAAAATTTCTGCCTTTTTCGGTACTTAGAAAACATTCAGAAGTTTTCGGTACTTAGAAAATTTCTGACGTTATCGGTACTTTGAAAAATTCTGACGATTTCGGAACTTAGAAATATTCTGTTGATTTCGGTACTTAGAAAAATTCGGTTGATTTTGGTACTTAGAAAAATCTGACGATTTCTTTACTTAGAAAAATTCCGACGATTTCGGTGCTTAGAAAACAATCAGAAGTTTTCGGTACTTAGATAATTTCTGACGTTTTCGTTACTTAGAAAAATTCTGCCGATTTCGGTACTTATAAAAATTCTGTTGATTTCGGTACTTAGAAAACATTCAGAAGTTTTCGGTTCTTAGAAAAATTCTGCCGATTTCGGTACTTGGAAAATTTCTGACCTTTTCGGTATTTAGAAAATTTCAAACGATTTCGGTACTTAGAAAAATTCAGACGATTTCGGTACTTAGAAAAATTCCGACGACTTCGGTACTTAGAAAACATTCAGAAGTCTTCGGTACTTAGAAAATTTCAGACGTTTTCGGTACTTAGAAAAATTCTTACGATTTCGATACTTATTAAACATTCAGAAGTTTTCGGTACTTAGAAAAATTCTGCCGATTTCGGTACTTAGAAAATTTCTGACCTTTTCGGTACTTGGAAAATTTCTGACCTTTTCGGTACTTAGAAAATTTCTGACCTTTACGGTACTTAGAAAAATTCTGACGATTTCGGTACTTAGAAAACAATCTGAAGTTTTTGGTACTAAGAAAATTTCTGACCTTTTCGGTACTTAGAAAATATCTGACGTTTTCGGTACTTAGAAAAATTCTGTCGATTTCGGTACTTAGAAAACATTAAGAAGTCTTCGGTACTTAGAAAATTTCTGACGTTTTCGGTACTTAGAAAAATTCTTACGATTTCGATACTTATTAAACATTCAGAAGTTTTCGGTACTTAGAAAAATTCTTACGATTTCGATACTTATTAAACATTCAGAAGTTTTCGGTACTTAGAAAAATTCTGCCGATTTCGGTACTTAGAAAATTCTGACGATTTCTGTACTTGGAAAATTTCTGACCTTTTCGGTACTTAGAAAATTTCTGACCTTTTCGGTGCTTAGAAAAATTCTGACGAATTCGGTACTTAGAAAAATTCTGACGATTTCGGTACTTTGAAAAATTCCGACGATTTCGGTACTTAGAAAATTTCTGCCTTTTTCGGTACTTAGAAAACATTCAGAAGATTTCGGTACTTAGAAAATTTCTGACCTTTTCGGTATTTAAAAAATTTCAAACGATTTCGGTACTTAGAAAATTTCTGACGATTTCTTTACTTAGAAAATTTCAAACGATTTCGGTACTTAGAAAAATTCAGACGATTTCGGTACTTAGAAAAATTCCGACGATTTCGGTACTTAGAAAATTTCTGCCTTTTTCGGTACTTAGAAAACATTCAGAAGTTTTCGGTACTTAGAAAATTTCTGACGTTATCGGTACTTTGAAAAATTCTGACGATTTCGGAACTTAGAAAAATTCTGGTGATTTCGGAACTTAGAAATATTCTGTTGATTTCGGTACTTAGAAAAATTCGGTTGATTTTGGTACTTAGAAAAATCTGACGATTTCTTTACTTAGAAAAATTCCGACGATTTCGGTGCTTAGAAAACAATCAGAAGTTTTCGGTACTTAGATAATTTCTGACGTTTTCGTTACTTAGAAAAATACTGCCGATTTCGGTACTTATAAAAATTCTGTTGATTTCGGTACTTAGAAAACATTCAGAAGTTTTCGGTTCTTAGAAAAATTCTGCCGATTTCGGTACTTTGAAAATTTCTGACCTTTTCGGTATTTAGAAAATTTCAAACGATTTCGGTACTTAGAAAAATTCAGACGATTTCGGTACTTAGAAAAATTCCGACGACTTCGGTACTTAGAAAACATTCAGAAGTCTTCGGTACTTAGAAAATTTCTGACGTTTTCGGTACTTAGAAAAATTCTTACGATTTCGATACTTATTAAACATTCAGAAGTTTTCGGTACTTAGAAAAATTCTGCCGATTTCGGTACTTAGAAAATTTCTGACCTTTTCGGTACTTGGAAAATTTCTGACCTTTTCGGTACTTAGAAAATTTCTGACCTTTACGGTACTTAGAAAAATTCTGACGATTTCGGTACTTAGAAAACAATCTGAAGTTTTTGGTACTAAGAAAATTTCTGACCTTTTCGGTACTTAGAAAATATCTGACGTTTTCGGTACTTAGAAAAATTCTGTCGATTTCGGTACTTAGAAAACATTAAGAAGTCTTCGGTACTTAGAAAATTTCTGACGTTTTCGGTACTTAGAAAAATTCTTACGATTTCGATACTTATTAAACATTCAGAAGTTTTCGGTACTTAGAAAAATTCTGCCGATTTCGGTACTTAGAAAATTCTGACGATTTCTGTACTTGGAAAATTTCTGACCTTTTCGGTACTTAGAAAATTTCTGACCTTTTCGGTGCTTAGAAAAATTCTGACGAATTCGGTACTTAGAAAAATTCTGACGATTTCGGTACTTTGAAAAATTCCGACGATTTCGGTACTTAGAAAATTTCTGCCTTTTTCGGTACTTAGAAAACATTCAGAAGATTTCGGTACTTAGAAAATTTCTGACCTTTTTGGTATTTAGAAAATTTCAAACGATTTCGGTACTTAGAAAATTTCTGACGATTTCTTTACTTAGAAAATTTCAAACGATTTCGGTACTTAGAAGAATTCAGACGATTTCGGTACTTAGAAAAATTCCGACGATTTCGGTACTTAGAAAATTTCTGCCTTTTTCGGTACTTAGAAAACATTCAGAAGTTTTCGGTACTTAGAAAATTTCTGACGTTATCGGTACTTTGAAAAATTCTGACGATTTCGGAACTTAGAAATATTCTGTTGATTTCGGTACTTAGAAAAATTCGGTTGATTTTGGTACTTAGAAAAATCTGACGATTTCTTTACTTAGAAAAATTCCGACGATTTCGGTGCTTAGAAAACAATCAGAAGTTTTCGGTACTTAGATAATTTCTGACGTTTTCGTTACTTAGAAAAATTCTGCCGATTTCGGTACTTATAAAAATTCTGTTGATTTCGGTACTTAGAAAACATTCAGAAGTTTTCGGTTCTTAGAAAAATTCTGCCGATTTCGGTACTTGGAAAATTTCTGACCTTTTCGGTATTTAGAAAATTTCAAACGATTTCGGTACTTAGAAAAATTCAGACGATTTCGGTACTTAGAAAAATTCCGACGACTTCGGTACTTAGAAAACATTCAGAAGTCTTCGGTACTTAGAAAATTTCAGACGTTTTCGGTACTTAGAAAAATTCTTACGATTTCGATACTTATTAAACATTCAGAAGTTTTCGGTACTTAGAAAAATTCTGCCGATTTCGGTACTTAGAAAATTTCTGACCTTTTCGGTACTTGGAAAATTTCTGACCTTTTCGGTACTTAGAAAATTTCTGACCTTTACGGTACTTAGAAAAATTCTGACGATTTCGGTACTTAGAAAACAATCTGAAGTTTTTGGTACTAAGAAAATTTCTGACCTTTTCGGTACTTAGAAAATATCTGACGTTTTCGGTACTTAGAAAAATTCTGTCGATTTCGGTACTTAGAAAACATTAAGAAGTCTTCGGTACTTAGAAAATTTCTGACGTTTTCGGTACTTAAAAATTCTTACGATTTCGATACTTATTAAACATTCAGAAGTTTTCGGTACTTAGAAAAATTCTTACGATTTCGATACTTATTAAACATTCAGAAGTTTTCGGTACTTAGAAAAATTCTGCCGATTTCGGTACTTAGAAAATTCTGACGATTTCTGTACTTGGAAAATTTCTGACCTTTTCGGTACTTAGAAAATTTCTGACCTTTTCGGTGCTTAGAAAAATTCTGACGAAATCGGTACTTAGAAAAATTCTTACGATTTCGGTACTTTGAAAAATTCCGACGATTTCGGTACTTAGAAAATTTCTGCCTTTTTCGGTACTTAGAAAACATTCAGAAGATTTCGGTACTTAGAAAATTTCTGACCTTTTCGGTATTTAAAAAATTTCAAACGATTTCGGTACTTAGAAAATTTCTGACGATTTCTTTACTTAGAAAATTTCAAACGATTTCGGTACTTAGAAAAATTCAGACGATTTCGGTACTTAGAAAAATTCCGACGATTTCGGTACTTAGAAAATTTCTGCCTTTTTCGGTACTTAGAAAACATTCAGAAGTTTTCGGTACTTAGAAAATTTCTGACGTTATCGGTACTTTGAAAAATTCTGACGATTTCGGAACTTAGAAAAATTCTGGTGATTTCGGAACTTAGAAATATTCTGTTGATTTCGGTACTTAGAAAAATTCGGTTGATTTTGGTACTTAGAAAAATCTGACGATTTCTTTACTTAGAAAAATTCCGACGATTTCGGTGCTTAGAAAACAATCAGAAGTTTTCGGTACTTAGATAATTTCTGACGTTTTCGTTACTTAGAAAAATACTGCCGATTTCGGTACTTATAAAAATTCTGTTGATTTCGGTACTTAGAAAACATTCAGAAGTTTTCGGTTCTTAGAAAAATTCTGCCGATTTCGGTACTTTGAAAATTTCTGACATTTTCGGTATTTAGAAAATTTCAAACGATTTCGGTACTTAGAAAAATTCAGACGATTTCGGTACTTAGAAAAATTCCGACGACTTCGGTACTTAGAAAACATTCAGAAGTCTTCGGTACTTAGAAAATTTCTGACGTTTTCGGTACTTAGAAAAATTCTTACGATTTCGATACTTATTAAACATTCAGAAGTTTTCGGTACTTAGAAAAATTCTGCCGATTTCGGTACTTAGAAAATTTCTGACCTTTTCGGTACTTGGAAAATTTCTGACCTTTTCGGTACTTAGAAAATTTCTGACCTTTACGGTACTTAGAAAAATTCTGACGATTTCGGTACTTAGAAAACAATCTGAAGTTTTTGGTACTAAGAAAATTTCTGACCTTTTCGGTACTTAGAAAATATCTGACGTTTTCGGTACTTAGAAAAATTCTGTCGATTTCGGTACTTAGAAAACATTAAGAAGTCTTCGGTACTTAGAAAATTTCTGACGTTTTCGGTACTTAGAAAAATTCTTACGATTTCGATACTTATTAAACATTCAGAAGTTTTCGGTACTTAGAAAAATTCTGCCGATTTCGGTACTTAGAAAATTCTGACGATTTCTGTACTTGGAAAATTTCTGACCTTTTCGGTACTTAGAAAATTTCTGACCTTTTCGGTGCTTAGAAAAATTCTGACGAATTCGGTACTTAGAAAAATTCTGACGATTTCGGTACTTTGAAAAATTCCGACGATTTCGGTACTTAGAAAATTTCTGCCTTTTTCGGTACTTAGAAAACATTCAGAAGATTTCGGTACTTAGAAAATTTCTGACCTTTTTGGTATTTAGAAAATTTCAAACGATTTCGGTACTTAGAAAATTTCTGACGATTTCTTTACTTAGAAAATTTCAAACGATTTCGGTACTTAGAAGAATTCAGACGATTTCGGTACTTAGAAAAATTCCGACGATTTCGGTACTTAGAAAATTTCTGCCTTTTTCGGTACTTAGAAAACATTCAGAAGTTTTCGGTACTTAGAAAATTTCTGACGTTATCGGTACTTTGAAAAATTATTATACTTATAAAAATTCTGTTGATTTCGGTACTTAGAAAACATTCAGAAGTTTTCGGTTCTTAGAAAAATTCTGCCGATTTCGGTACTTGGAAAATTTCTGACCTTTTCGGTATTTAGAAAATTTCAAACGATTTCGGTACTTAGAAAAATTCAGACGATTTCGGTACTTAGAAAAATTCCGACGACTTCGGTACTTAGAAAATTTCTGCCTTTTTCGGTACTTAGAAATCATTCAGAAGTTTTCGGTACTTAGAAAATTTCTGACCTTTTCGGTACTTAGAAAAACTCGGACGATTTCGGAACTTAGGAAAATTCTGTCGATTTCGGTACTTAGAAAAATTCTGTTGATATTGGTACATAGAAAAATCTGACGATTTCTTTACTTAGAAAAATTCCGACGATTTCGGTGCTTAGAAAACAATCAGAAGTTTTCGGTACTTAGATAATTTCTGACGTTTTCGTTACTTAGAAAAATTCTGCCGATTTCGGTACTTATAAAAATTCTGTTGATTTCGGTACTTAGAAAACAATCAGAAGTTTTTGGTACTAAGAAAATTTCTGACCTTTTCGGTACTTAGAAAATATCTGATTTTTTCGGTACTTAGAAAAATTCTGTTGATTTCGGTACTTAGAAAACATTCAGAAGTCTTCGGTACTTAGAAAATTTCTGACGTTTTCGGTACTTAGAAAAATTCTTACGATTTCGATACTTATTAAACATTCAGAAGTTTTCGGTTCTTAGAAAAATTCTGCCGATTTCGGTACTTAGAAAATTTCTGACCTTTTCGGTACTTGGAAAATTTCTGACCTTTTCGGTACTTAGAAAATTTCTGACCTTTTCGGTACTTAGAAAAACTCGGACGATTTCGGTACTTAGGAAAATTCTGTCGATTTCGGTACTTAGAAAAATTCTGTTGATTTTGGTACATAGAAAAATCTGACGATTTCTTTACTTAGAAAAATTCCGACGATTTCGGTGCTTAGAAAACAATCAGAAGTTTTCGGTACTTAGATAATTTCTGACGTTTTCGTTACTTAGAAAAATTCTGCCGATTTCGGTACTTATAAAAATTCTGTTGATTTCGGTACTTAGAAAACAATCAGAAGTTTTTGGTACTAAGAAAATTTCTGACCTTTTCGGTACTTAGAATATATCTGACTTTTTCGGTACTTAGTAAAATTCTGTCGATTTCGGTACTTAGAAAACATTCAGAAGTCTTCGGTACTTAGAAAATTTCTGACGTTTTCGGTACTTAGAAAAATTCTTACGATTTCGATACTTATTAAACATTCAGAAGTTTTCGGTACTTAGAAAAATTCTGCCGATTTCGGTACTTAGAAAATTTCTGACCTTTTCGGTACTTGGAAAATTTCTGACCTTTTCGGTACTTAGAAAATTTCTGACCTTTTCGGTACTTAGAAAAACTCGGACGATTTCGGTACTTAGGAAAATTCTGTCGATTTCAGTACTTAGAAAAATTCTGTTGATTTTGGTACATAGAAAAATCTGACGATTTCTTTACTTAGAAAAATTCCGACGATTTCGGTGCTTAGAAAACAATCAGAAGTTTTCGGTACTTAGATAATTTCTGACGTTTTCGTTACTTAGAAAAATTCTGCCGATTTCGGTACTTATAAAAATTCTGTTGATTTCGGTACTTAGAAAACAATCAGAAGTTTTTGGTACTAAGAAAATTTCTGACCTTTTCGGTACTTAGAAAATATCTGACTTTTTCGGTACTTAGAAAAATTCTGTTGATTTCGGTACTTAGAAAACATTCAGAAGTCTTCGGTACTTAGAAAATTTCTGACGTTTTCGGTACTTAGAAAAATTCTTACGATTTCGATACTTATTAAACATTCAGAAGTTTTCGGTACTTAGAAAAATTCTGCCGATTTCGGTACTTAGAAAATTTCTGACCTTTTCGGTACTTGGAAAATTTCTGACCTTTTCGGTACTTAGAAAATTTCTGACCTTTTCGGTACTTAGAAAAACTCGGACGATTTCGGTACTTAGGAAAATTCTGTCGATTTCGGTACTTAGAAAAATTCTGTTGATTTTGGTACATAGAAAAATCTGACGATTTCTTTACTTAGAAAAATTCCGACGATTTCGGTGCTTAGAAAACAATCAGAAGTTTTCGGTACTTAGATAATTTCTGACGTTTTCGTTACTTAGAAAAATTCTGCCGATTTCGGTACTTATAAAAATTCTGTTGATTTCGGTACTTAGAAAACAATCAGAAGTTTTTGGTACTAAGAAAATTTCTGACCTTTTCGGTACTTAGAAAATATCTGACGTTTTCGGTACTTAGAAAAATTCTGTCGATTTCGGTACTTAGAAAACATTAAGAAGTCTTCGGTACTTAGAAATTTTCTGACGTTTTCGGTACTTAGAAAAATTCTTACGATTTCGATACTTATTAAACATTCAGAAGTTTTCGGTACTTAGAAAAATTCTGCCGATTTCGGTACTTAGAAAATTCTGACGATTTCGGTACTTGGAAAATTTCTGACCTTTTCGGTACTTAGAAAATTTCTGACCTTTTCGGTGCTTAGAAAAATTCTGACGAATTCGGTACTTAGAAAAATTCTGACGATTTCGGTACTTTGAAAAATTCCGACGATTTCGGTACTTAGAAAATTTCTGCCTTTTTCGGTACTTAGAAAACATTCAGAAGATTTCGGTACTTAGAAAATTTCTGACCTTTTCGGTATTTAGAAAATTTCAAACGATTTCGGTACTTAGAAAATTTCTGACGATTTCTTTACTTAGAAAATTTCAAACGATTTCGGTACTTAGAAAAATTCAGACGATTTCGGTACTTAGAAAAATTCCGACGATTTCGGTACTTACAAAATTTCTGCCTTTTTCGGTACTTAGAAAACATTCAGAAGTTTTCGGTACTTAGAAAATTTCTGACGTTATCGGTACTTTGAAAAATTCTGACGATTTCGGTACTTAGAAAAATTCTGGTGATTTCGGAACTTAGAAATATTCTGTTGATTTCGGTACTTAGAAAAATTCGGTTGATTTTTGTACTTAGAAAAATCTGACGATTTCTTTACTTAGAAAAATTCCGACGATTTCGGTGCTTAGAAAACAATCAGAAGTTTTCGGTACTTATATAATTTCTGACGTTTTCGTTACTTAGAAAAATTCTGCCGATTTCGGTACTTATAAAAATTCTGTTGATTTCGGTACTTAGAAAACAATCAGAAGTTTTTGGTACTAAGAAAATTTCTGACCTTTTCGGTACTTAGAAAATATCTGACTTTTTCGGTACTTAGAAAATTTCTGACGTTTTCGGTACTTAGAAAAATTCTTACGATTTCGATACTTATTAAACATTCAGAAGTTTTCGGTACTTAGAAAAATTCTGCCGATTTCGGTACTTAGAAAATTTCTGACCTTTTCGGTACTTGGAAAATTTCTGACCTTTTCGGTACTTAGAAAATTTCTGACGTTATCGGTACTTAGAAAAATTCTGACGATTTCGGTACTTAGAAAAATTCTGGTGACTTCGGAACTTAGAAATATTCTGTTGATTTCGGTACTTAGAAAAATTTTGACGATTTCGGTACTTAGAAAACATTTAGAAGTTTTCGATACTTAGAAAATTTCTGACGTTTTCAGTACTTAGAAAAATTCTGCCGATTTCAGTACTTAGAAAAATTCTGATGTTTTCGGTACTTAGAAAAATTCTGTCGATTTCGGTACTTAGAAAAATTCTGAAAATTTCGGTACTTAGAAAATTTCTGACCTTTTCGGTACTTAGAAAATTTCTGACCTTTCCGGTATTTTGAAAATTTCAGACGATTTCGGTACTTAGAAAAATTCAGACGATTTCGGTACTTAGAATATTTCTGACGTTATCGGTACTTAGAAAATTTCTGACGTTTTCGGTACTTAGAAAAATTCTGCCGATTTCGGTACTTAGAAAAATTCTGTTGATTTCGGAACTTAGAAATATTCTGTTGATTTCGGTACTTAGAAAATTTCTGACCTTTTCGGTACTTAGAAAACATTCCGACGATTTCGGTAGTTAGAAAATTCTGACGATTTCGGTACTTGGAAAATTTCTGACCTTTTCGGTACTTAGAAAATTTCTGACCTTTTCGGTACTTAGAAAACATTCCGACGATTTCGGTAGTTAGAAAATTCTAACGATTTCGGTACTTGGAAAATTTCTGACCTTTTCGGTACTTAGAAAATTTCTGACCTTTTCGGTACTTAGAAAACATTCCGACGATTTCGGTAGTTAGAAAATTCTGACGATTTCGGTACTTAGGAAAATTCTGTCGATTTCGGTACTTAGAAAAATTCTGTTGATTTTGGTACTTAGAAAAATCTGACGATTTCTTTACTTAGAAAAATTCCGACGATTTCGGTGCTTAGAAAACAATCAGAAGTTTTCGGTTCTTGGAAAATTTCTGACCTTTCCGGTACTTAGAAAATTTCTGACCTTTTCGGTACTTAGAAAATATCTGACGTTTTCGGTACTTAGAAAAATTCTGTCGATTTCGGTACTTAGAAAACATTAAGAAGTCTTCGGTACTTAGAAAATTTCTGACGTTTTCGGTACTTAGAAAAATTCTTACGATATCGATACTTATTAAACATTCAGAAGTTTTCGGTACTTAGAAAAATTCTGCCGATTTCGGTACTTAGAAAATTCTGACGATTTCGGTACTTGGAAAATTTCTGACCTTTTCGGTACTTAGAAAATTTCTGACCTTTTCGGTGCTTAGAAAAATTCTGACGAATTCGGTACTTAGAAAAATTCTGACGATTTCGGTACTTTGAAAAATTCCGACGATTTCGGTACTTAGAAAATTTCTGCCTTTCTCGGTACTTAGAAAACATTCAGAAGATTTCGGTACTTAGAAAATTTCTGACCTTTTCGGTATTTAGAAAATTTCAAACGATTTCGGTACTTAGAAAATTTCTGACGATTTCTTTACTTAGAAAATTTCTGACGATTTCGGTACTTAGAAAAATTCTGGTGATTTCGGAACTTAGAAATATTCTGTTGATTTCGGTACTTAGAAAACAATCAGAAGTTTTTGGTACTAAGAAAATTTCTGACCTTTTCGGTACTTAGAAAATATCTGACTTTTTCGGTACTTAGAAAAATTCTGTTGATTTCGGTACTTAGAAAACATTCAGAAGTCTTCGGTACTTAGAAAATTTCTGACGTTTTCGGTACTTAGAAAAATTCTTACGATTTCGATACTTATTAAACATTCAGAAGTTTTCGGTTCTTAGAAAAATTCTGCCGATTTCGGTACTTAGAAAATTTCTGACCTTTTCGGTACTTGGAAAATTTCTGACCTTTTCGGTACTTAGAAAATTTCTGACCTTTTCGGTACTTAGAAAAACTCGGACGATTTCGGTACTTAGGAAAATTCTGTCGATTTCGGTACTTAGAAAAATTCTGTTGATTTTGGTACATAGAAAAATCTGACGATTTCTTTACTTAGAAAAATTCCGACGATTTCGGTGCTTAGAAAACAATCAGAAGTTTTCGGTACTTAGATAATTTCTGACGTTTTCGTTACTTAGAAAAATTCTGCCGATTTCGGTACTTATAAAAATTCTGTTGATTTCGGTACTTAGAAAACAATCAGAAGTTTTTGGTACTAAGAAAATTTCTGACCTTTTCGGTACTTAGAAAATATCTGACTTTTTCGGTACTTAGAAAAATTCTGTCGATTTCGGTACTTAGAAAACATTCAGAAGTCTTCGGTACTTAGAAAATTTCTGACGTTTTCGGTACTTAGAAAAATTCTTACGATTTCGATACTTATTAAACATTCAGAAGTTTTCGGTTCTTAGAAAAATTCTGCCGATTTCGGTACTTAGAAAATTTCTGACCTTTTCGGTACTTGGAAAATTTCTGACCTTTTCGGTACTTAGAAAATTTCTGACCTTTTCGGTACTTAGAAAAACTCGGACGATTTCGGTACTTAGGAAAATTCTGTCGATTTCGGTACTTAGAAAAATTCTGTTGATTTTGGTACATAGAAAAATCTGACGATTTCTTTACTTAGAAAAATTCCGACGATTTCGGTGCTTAGAAAACAATCAGAAGTTTTCGGTACTTAGATAATTTCTGACGTTTTCGTTACTTAGAAAAATTCTGCCGATTTCGGTACTTATAAAAATTCTGTTGATTTCGGTACTTAGAAAACAATCAGAAGTTTTTGGTACTAAGAAAATTTCTGACCTTTTCGGTACTTAGAAAATATCTGACTTTTTCGGTACTTAGAAAAATTCTGTCGATTTCGGTACTTAGAAAACATTCAGAAGTCTTCGGTACTTAGAAAATTTCTGACGTTTTCGGTACTTAGAAAAATTCTTACGATTTCGATACTTATTAAACATTCAGAAGTTTTCGGTACTTAGAAAAATTCTGCCGATTTCGGTACTTAGAAAATTTCTGACCTTTTCGGTACTTGGAAAATTTCTGACCTTTTCGGTACTTAGAAAATTTCTGACCTTTTCGGTACTTATAAAAACTCGGACGATTTCGGTACTTAGGAAAATTCTGTCGATTTCGGTACTTAGAAAAATTCTGTTGATTTTGGTACATAGAAAAATCTGACGATTTCTTTACTTAGAAAAATTCCGACGATTTCGGTGCTTAGAAAACAATCAGAAGTTTTCGGTACTTAGATAATTTCTGACGTTTTCGTTACTTAGAAAATTTCTGCCGATTTCGGTACTTATAAAAATTCTGTTGATTTCGGTACTTAGAAAACAATCTGAAGTTTTTGGTACTAAGAAAATTTCTGACCTTTTCGGTACTTAGAAAATATCTGACGTTTTCGGTACTTAGAAAAATTCTGTCGATTTCGGTACTTAGAAAACATTAAGAAGTCTTCGGTACTTAGAAAATTTCTGACGTTTTCGGTACTTAGAAAAATTCTTACGATTTCGATACTTATTAAACATTCAGAAGTTTTCGGTACTTAGAAAAATTCTGCCGATTTCGGTACTTAGAAAATTCTGACGATTTCTGTACTTGGAAAATTTCTGACCTTTTCGGTACTTAGAAAATTTCTGACCTTTTCGGTGCTTAGAAAAATTCTGACGAATTCGGTACTTAGAAAAATTCTGACGATTTCGGTACTTTGAAAAATTCCGACGATTTCGGTACTTAGAAAATTTCTGCCTTTTTCGGTACTTAGAAAACATTCAGAAGATTTCGGTACTTAGAAAATTTCTGACCTTTTCGGTATTTAGAAAATTTCAAACGATTTCGGTACTTAGAAAATTTCTGACGATTTCTTTACTTAGAAAATTTCAAACGATTTCGGTACTTAGAAAAATTCAGACGATTTCGGTACTTAGAAAAATTCCGACGATTTCGGTACTTAGAAAATTTCTGCCTTTTTCGGTACTTAGAAAACATTCAGAAGTTTTCGGTACTTAGAAAATTTCTGACGTTATCGGTACTTTGAAAAATTATTATACTTATAAAAATTCTGTTGATTTCGGTACTTAGAAAACATTCAGAAGTTTTCGGTTCTTAGAAAAATTCTGCCGATTTCGGTACTTGGAAAATTTCTGACCTTTTCGGTATTTAGAAAATTTCAAACGATTTCGGTACTTAGAAAAATTCAGACGATTTCGGTACTTAGAAAAATTCCGACGACTTCGGTACTTAGAAAATTTCTGCCTTTTTCGGTACTTAGAAATCATTCAGAAGTTTTCGGTACTTAGAAAATTTCTGAGCTTTTCGGTACTTAGAAAAACTCGGACGATTTCGGAACTTAGGAAAATTCTGTCGATTTCGGTACTTAGAAAAATTCTGTTGATATTGGTACATAGAAAAATCTGACGATTTCTTTACTTAGAAAAATTCCGACGATTTCGGTGCTTAGAAAACAATCAGAAGTTTTCGGTACTTAGATAATTTCTGACGTTTTCGTTACTTAGAAAAATTCTGCCGATTTCGGTACTTATAAAAATTCTGTTGATTTCGGTACTTAGAAAACAATCAGAAGTTTTTGGTACTAAGAAAATTTCTGACCTTTTCGGTACTTAGAAAATATCTGATTTTTTCGGTACTTAGAAAAATTCTGTTGATTTCGGTACTTAGAAAACATTCAGAAGTCTTCGGTACTTAGAAAATTTCTGACCTTTTCGGTATTTAGAAAATTTCAAACGATTTCGGTACTTAGAAAAATTCAGACGATTTCGGTACTTAGAAAAATTCCGACGACTTCGGTACTTAGAAAATTTCTGCCTTTTTCGGTACTTAGAAATCATTCAGAAGTTTTCGGTACTTAGAAAATTTCTGACCTTTTCGGTACTTGGAAAATTTCTGACCTTTTCGGTACTTAGAAAATTTCTGACCTTTTCGGTACTTAGAAAAACTCGGACGATTTCGGTACTTAGGAAAATTCTGTCGATTTCGGTACTTAGAAAAATTCTGTTGATTTTGGTACATAGAAAAATCTGACGATTTCTTTACTTAGAAAAATTCCGACGATTTCGGTGCTTAGAAAACAATCAGAAGTTTTCGGTACTTAGATAATTTCTGACGTTTTCGTTACTTAGAAAAATTCTGCCGATTTCGGTACTTATAAAAATTCTGTTGATTTCGGTACTTAGAAAACAATCAGAAGTTTTTGGTACTAAGAAAATTTCTGACCTTTTCGGTACTTAGAATATATCTGACTTTTTCGGTACTTAGTAAAATTCTGTCGATTTCGGTACTTAGAAAACATTCAGAAGTCTTCGGTACTTAGAAAATTTCTGACGTTTTCGGTACTTAGAAAAATTCTTACGATTTCGATACTTATTAAACATTCAGAAGTTTTCGGTACTTAGAAAAATTCTGCCGATTTCGGTACTTAGAAAATTTCTGACCTTTTCGGTACTTGGAAAATTTCTGACCTTTTCGGTACTTAGAAAATTTCTGACCTTTTCGGTACTTAGAAAAACTCGGACGATTTCGGTACTTAGGAAAATTCTGTCGATTTCAGTACTTAGAAAAATTCTGTTGATTTTGGTACATAGAAAAATCTGACGATTTCTTTACTTAGAAAAATTCCGACGATTTCGGTGCTTAGAAAACAATCAGAAGTTTTCGGTACTTAGATAATTTCTGACGTTTTCGTTACTTAGAAAAATTCTGCCGATTTCGGTACTTATAAAAATTCTGTTGATTTCGGTACTTAGAAAACAATCAGAAGTTTTTGGTACTAAGAAAATTTCTGACCTTTTCGGTACTTAGAAAATATCTGACTTTTTCGGTACTTAGAAAAATTCTGTTGATTTCGGTACTTAGAAAACATTCAGAAGTCTTCGGTACTTAGAAAATTTCTGACGTTTTCGGTACTTAGAAAAATTCTTACGATTTCGATACTTATTAAACATTCAGAAGTTTTCGGTACTTAGAAAAATTCTGCCGATTTCGGTACTTAGAAAATTTCTGACCTTTTCGGTACTTGGAAAATTTCTGACCTTTTCGGTACTTAGAAAATTTCTGACCTTTTCGGTACTTAGAAAAACTCGGACGATTTCGGTACTTAGGAAAATTCTGTCGATTTCGGTACTTAGAAAAATTCTGTTGATTTTGGTACATAGAAAAATCTGACGATTTCTTTACTTAGAAAAATTCCGACGATTTCGGTGCTTAGAAAACAATCAGAAGTTTTCGGTACTTAGATAATTTCTGACGTTTTCGTTACTTAGAAAAATTCTGCCGATTTCGGTACTTATAAAAATTCTGTTGATTTCGGTACTTAGAAAACAATCAGAAGTTTTTGGTACTAAGAAAATTTCTGACCTTTTCGGTACTTAGAAAATATCTGACGTTTTCGGTACTTAGAAAAATTCTGTCGATTTCGGTACTTAGAAAACATTAAGAAGTCTTCGGTACTTAGAAATTTTCTGACGTTTTCGGTACTTAGAAAAATTCTTACGATTTCGATACTTATTAAACATTCAGAAGTTTTCGGTACTTAGAAAAATTCTGCCGATTTCGGTACTTAGAAAATTCTGACGATTTCGGTACTTGGAAAATTTCTGACCTTTTCGGTACTTAGAAAATTTCTGACCTTTTCGGTGCTTAGAAAAATTCTGACGAATTCGGTACTTAGAAAAATTCTGACGATTTCGGTACTTTGAAAAATTCCGACGATTTCGGTACTTAGAAAATTTCTGCCTTTTTCGGTACTTAGAAAACATTCAGAAGATTTCGGTACTTAGAAAATTTCTGACCTTTTCGGTATTTAGAAAATTTCAAACGATTTCGGTACTTAGAAAATTTCTGACGATTTCTTTACTTAGAAAATTTCAAACGATTTCGGTACTTAGAAAAATTCAGACGATTTCGGTACTTAGAAAAATTCCGACGATTTCGGTACTTACAAAATTTCTGCCTTTTTCGGTACTTAGAAAACATTCAGAAGTTTTCGGTACTTAGAAAATTTCTGACGTTATCGGTACTTTGAAAAATTCTGACGATTTCGGTACTTAGAAAAATTCTGGTGATTTCGGAACTTAGAAATATTCTGTTGATTTCGGTACTTAGAAAAATTCGGTTGATTTTTGTACTTAGAAAAATCTGACGATTTCTTTACTTAGAAAAATTCCGACGATTTCGGTGCTTAGAAAACAATCAGAAGTTTTCGGTACTTATATAATTTCTGACGTTTTCGTTACTTAGAAAAATTCTGCCGATTTCGGTACTTATAAAAATTCTGTTGATTTCGGTACTTAGAAAACAATCAGAAGTTTTTGGTACTAAGAAAATTTCTGACCTTTTCGGTACTTAGAAAATATCTGACTTTTTCGGTACTTAGAAAATTTCTGACGTTTTCGGTACTTAGAAAAATTCTTACGATTTCGATACTTATTAAACATTCAGAAGTTTTCGGTACTTAGAAAAATTCTGCCGATTTCGGTACTTAGAAAATTTCTGACCTTTTCGGTACTTGGAAAATTTCTGACCTTTTCGGTACTTAGAAAATTTCTGACGTTATCGGTACTTAGAAAAATTCTGACGATTTCGGTACTTAGAAAAATTCTGGTGACTTCGGAACTTAGAAATATTCTGTTGATTTCGGTACTTAGAAAAATTTTGACGATTTCGGTACTTAGAAAACATTTAGAAGTTTTCGATACTTAGAAAATTTCTGACGTTTTCAGTACTTAGAAAAATTCTGCCGATTTCAGTACTTAGAAAAATTCTGATGTTTTCGGTACTTAGAAAAATTCTGTCGATTTCGGTACTTAGAAAAATTCTGAAAATTTCGGTACTTAGAAAATTTCTGACCTTTTCGGTACTTAGAAAATTTCTGACCTTTCCGGTATTTTGAAAATTTCAGACGATTTCGGTACTTAGAAAAATTCAGACGATTTCGGTACTTAGAATATTTCTGACGTTATCGGTACTTAGAAAATTTCTGACGTTTTCGGTACTTAGAAAAATTCTGCCGATTTCGGTACTTAGAAAAATTCTGTTGATTTCGGAACTTAGAAATATTCTGTTGATTTCGGTACTTAGAAAATTTCTGACCTTTTCGGTACTTAGAAAACATTCCGACGATTTCGGTAGTTAGAAAATTCTGACGATTTCGGTACTTGGAAAATTTCTGACCTTTTCGGTACTTAGAAAATTTCTGACCTTTTCGGTACTTAGAAAACATTCCGACGATTTCGGTAGTTAGAAAATTCTAACGATTTCGGTACTTGGAAAATTTCTGACCTTTTCGGTACTTAGAAAATTTCTGACCTTTTCGGTACTTAGAAAACATTCCGACGATTTCGGTAGTTAGAAAATTCTGACGATTTCGGTACTTAGGAAAATTCTGTCGATTTCGGTACTTAGAAAAATTCTGTTGATTTTGGTACTTAGAAAAATCTGACGATTTCTTTACTTAGAAAAATTCCGACGATTTCGGTGCTTAGAAAACAATCAGAAGTTTTCGGTTCTTGGAAAATTTCTGACCTTTCCGGTACTTAGAAAATTTCTGACCTTTTCGGTACTTAGAAAATATCTGACGTTTTCGGTACTTAGAAAAATTCTGTCGATTTCGGTACTTAGAAAACATTAAGAAGTCTTCGGTACTTAGAAAATTTCTGACGTTTTCGGTACTTAGAAAAATTCTTACGATATCGATACTTATTAAACATTCAGAAGTTTTCGGTACTTAGAAAAATTCTGCCGATTTCGGTACTTAGAAAATTCTGACGATTTCGGTACTTGGAAAATTTCTGACCTTTTCGGTACTTAGAAAATTTCTGACCTTTTCGGTGCTTAGAAAAATTCTGACGAATTCGGTACTTAGAAAAATTCTGACGATTTCGGTACTTTGAAAAATTCCGACGATTTCGGTACTTAGAAAATTTCTGCCTTTCTCGGTACTTAGAAAACATTCAGAAGATTTCGGTACTTAGAAAATTTCTGACCTTTTCGGTATTTAGAAAATTTCAAACGATTTCGGTACTTAGAAAATTTCTGACGATTTCTTTACTTAGAAAATTTCTGACGATTTCGGTACTTAGAAAAATTCTGGTGATTTCGGAACTTAGAAATATTCTGTTGATTTCGGTACTTAGAAAACAATCAGAAGTTTTTGGTACTAAGAAAATTTCTGACCTTTTCGGTACTTAGAAAATATCTGACTTTTTCGGTACTTAGAAAAATTCTGTTGATTTCGGTACTTAGAAAACATTCAGAAGTCTTCGGTACTTAGAAAATTTCTGACGTTTTCGGTACTTAGAAAAATTCTTACGATTTCGATACTTATTAAACATTCAGAAGTTTTCGGTTCTTAGAAAAATTCTGCCGATTTCGGTACTTAGAAAATTTCTGACCTTTTCGGTACTTGGAAAATTTCTGACCTTTTCGGTACTTAGAAAATTTCTGACCTTTTCGGTACTTAGAAAAACTCGGACGATTTCGGTACTTAGGAAAATTCTGTCGATTTCGGTACTTAGAAAAATTCTGTTGATTTTGGTACATAGAAAAATCTGACGATTTCTTTACTTAGAAAAATTCCGACGATTTCGGTGCTTAGAAAACAATCAGAAGTTTTCGGTACTTAGATAATTTCTGACGTTTTCGTTACTTAGAAAAATTCTGCCGATTTCGGTACTTATAAAAATTCTGTTGATTTCGGTACTTAGAAAACAATCAGAAGTTTTTGGTACTAAGAAAATTTCTGACCTTTTCGGTACTTAGAAAATATCTGACTTTTTCGGTACTTAGAAAAATTCTGTCGATTTCGGTACTTAGAAAACATTCAGAAGTCTTCGGTACTTAGAAAATTTCTGACGTTTTCGGTACTTAGAAAAATTCTTACGATTTCGATACTTATTAAACATTCAGAAGTTTTCGGTTCTTAGAAAAATTCTGCCGATTTCGGTACTTAGAAAATTTCTGACCTTTTCGGTACTTGGAAAATTTCTGACCTTTTCGGTACTTAGAAAATTTCTGACCTTTTCGGTACTTAGAAAAACTCGGACGATTTCGGTACTTAGGAAAATTCTGTCGATTTCGGTACTTAGAAAAATTCTGTTGATTTTGGTACATAGAAAAATCTGACGATTTCTTTACTTAGAAAAATTCCGACGATTTCGGTGCTTAGAAAACAATCAGAAGTTTTCGGTACTTAGATAATTTCTGACGTTTTCGTTACTTAGAAAAATTCTGCCGATTTCGGTACTTATAAAAATTCTGTTGATTTCGGTACTTAGAAAACAATCAGAAGTTTTTGGTACTAAGAAAATTTCTGACCTTTTCGGTACTTAGAAAATATCTGACTTTTTCGGTACTTAGAAAAATTCTGTCGATTTCGGTACTTAGAAAACATTCAGAAGTCTTCGGTACTTAGAAAATTTCTGACGTTTTCGGTACTTAGAAAAATTCTTACGATTTCGATACTTATTAAACATTCAGAAGTTTTCGGTACTTAGAAAAATTCTGCCGATTTCGGTACTTAGAAAATTTCTGACCTTTTCGGTACTTGGAAAATTTCTGACCTTTTCGGTACTTAGAAAATTTCTGACCTTTTCGGTACTTATAAAAACTCGGACGATTTCGGTACTTAGGAAAATTCTGTCGATTTCGGTACTTAGAAAAATTCTGTTGATTTTGGTACATAGAAAAATCTGACGATTTCTTTACTTAGAAAAATTCCGACGATTTCGGTGCTTAGAAAACAATCAGAAGTTTTCGGTACTTAGATAATTTCTGACGTTTTCGTTACTTAGAAAATTTCTGCCGATTTCGGTACTTATAAAAATTCTGTTGATTTCGGTACTTAGAAAACAATCTGAAGTTTTTGGTACTAAGAAAATTTCTGACCTTTTCGGTACTTAGAAAATATCTGACGTTTTCGGTACTTAGAAAAATTCTGTCGATTTCGGTACTTAGAAAACATTAAGAAGTCTTCGGTACTTAGAAAATTTCTGACGTTTTCGGTACTTAGAAAAATTCTTACGATTTCGATACTTATTAAACATTCAGAAGTTTTCGGTACTTAGAAAAATTCTGCCGATTTCGGTACTTAGAAAATTCTGACGATTTCTGTACTTGGAAAATTTCTGACCTTTTCGGTACTTAGAAAATTTCTGACCTTTTCGGTGCTTAGAAAAATTCTGACGAATTCGGTACTTAGAAAAATTCTGACGATTTCGGTACTTTGAAAAATTCCGACGATTTCGGTACTTAGAAAATTTCTGCCTTTTTCGGTACTTAGAAAACATTCAGAAGATTTCGGTACTTAGAAAATTTCTGACCTTTTCGGTATTTAGAAAATTTCAAACGATTTCGGTACTTAGAAAATTTCTGACGATTTCTTTACTTAGAAAATTTCAAACGATTTCGGTACTTAGAAAAATTCAGACGATTTCGGTACTTAGAAAAATTCCGACGATTTCGGTACTTAGAAAATTTCTGCCTTTTTCGGTACTTAGAAAACATTCAGAAGTTTTCGGTACTTAGAAAATTTCTGACGTTATCGGTACTTTGAAAAATTATTATACTTATAAAAATTCTGTTGATTTCGGTACTTAGAAAACATTCAGAAGTTTTCGGTTCTTAGAAAAATTCTGCCGATTTCGGTACTTGGAAAATTTCTGACCTTTTCGGTATTTAGAAAATTTCAAACGATTTCGGTACTTAGAAAAATTCAGACGATTTCGGTACTTAGAAAAATTCCGACGACTTCGGTACTTAGAAAATTTCTGCCTTTTTCGGTACTTAGAAATCATTCAGAAGTTTTCGGTACTTAGAAAATTTCTGAGCTTTTCGGTACTTAGAAAAACTCGGACGATTTCGGAACTTAGGAAAATTCTGTCGATTTCGGTACTTAGAAAAATTCTGTTGATATTGGTACATAGAAAAATCTGACGATTTCTTTACTTAGAAAAATTCCGACGATTTCGGTGCTTAGAAAACAATCAGAAGTTTTCGGTACTTAGATAATTTCTGACGTTTTCGTTACTTAGAAAAATTCTGCCGATTTCGGTACTTATAAAAATTCTGTTGATTTCGGTACTTAGAAAACAATCAGAAGTTTTTGGTACTAAGAAAATTTCTGACCTTTTCGGTACTTAGAAAATATCTGATTTTTTCGGTACTTAGAAAAATTCTGTTGATTTCGGTACTTAGAAAACATTCAGAAGTCTTCGGTACTTAGAAAATTTCTGACGTTTTCGGTACTTAGAAAAATTCTTACGATTTCGATACTTATTAAACATTCAGAAGTTTTCGGTTCTTAGAAAAATTCTGCCGATTTCGGTACTTAGAAAATTTCTGACCTTTTCGGTACTTGGAAAATTTCTGACCTTTTCGGTACTTAGAAAATTTCTGACCTTTTCGGTACTTAGAAAAACTCGGACGATTTCGGTACTTAGGAAAATTCTGTCGATTTCGGTACTTAGAAAAATTCTGTTGATTTTGGTACATAGAAAAATCTGACGATTTCTTTACTTAGAAAAATTCCGACGATTTCGGTGCTTAGAAAACAATCAGAAGTTTTCGGTACTTAGATAATTTCTGACGTTTTCGTTACTTAGAAAAATTCTGCCGATTTCGGTACTTATAAAAATTCTGTTGATTTCGGTACTTAGAAAACAATCAGAAGTTTTTGGTACTAAGAAAATTTCTGACCTTTTCGGTACTTAGAATATATCTGACTTTTTCGGTACTTAGTAAAATTCTGTCGATTTCGGTACTTAGAAAACATTCAGAAGTCTTCGGTACTTAGAAAATTTCTGACGTTTTCGGTACTTAGAAAAATTCTTACGATTTCGATACTTATTAAACATTCACAAGTTTTCGGTACTTAGAAAAATTCTGCCGATTTCGGTACTTAGAAAATTTCTGACCTTTTCGGTACTTGGAAAATTTCTGACCTTTTCGGTACTTAGAAAATTTCTGACCTTTTCGGTACTTAGAAAAACTCGGACGATTTCGGTACTTAGGAAAATTCTGTCGATTTCAGTACTTAGAAAAATTCTGTTGATTTTGGTACATAGAAAAATCTGACGATTTCTTTACTTAGAAAAATTCCGACGATTTCGGTGCTTAGAAAACAATCAGAAGTTTTCGGTACTTAGATAATTTCTGACGTTTTCGTTACTTAGAAAAATTCTGCCGATTTCGGTACTTATAAAAATTCTGTTGATTTCGGTACTTAGAAAACAATCAGAAGTTTTTGGTACTAAGAAAATTTCTGACCTTTTCGGTACTTAGAAAATATCTGACTTTTTCGGTACTTAGAAAAATTCTGTCGATTTCGGTACTTAGAAAACATTCAGAAGTCTTCGGTACTTAGAAAATTTCTGACGTTTTCGGTACTTAGAAAAATTCTTACGATTTCGATACTTATTAAACATTCAGAAGTTTTCGGTACTTAGAAAAATTCTGCCGATTTCGGTACTTAGAAAATTTCTGACCTTTTCGGTACTTGGAAAATTTCTGACCTTTTCGGTACTTAGAAAATTTCTGACCTTTTCGGTACTTATAAAAACTCGGACGATTTCGGTACTTAGGAAAATTCTGTCGATTTCGGTACTTAGAAAAATTCTGTTGATTTTGGTACATAGAAAAATCTGACGATTTCTTTACTTAGAAAAATTCCGACGATTTCGGTGCTTAGAAAACAATCAGAAGTTTTCGGTACTTAGATAATTTCTGACGTTTTCGTTACTTAGAAAATTTCTGCCGATTTCGGTACTTATAAAAATTCTGTTGATTTCGGTACTTAGAAAACAATCTGAAGTTTTTGGTACTAAGAAAATTTCTGACCTTTTCGGTACTTAGAAAATATCTGACGTTTTCGGTACTTAGAAAAATTCTGTCGATTTCGGTACTTAGAAAACATTAAGAAGTCTTCGGTACTTAGAAAATTTCTGACGTTTTCGGTACTTAGAAAAATTCTTACGATTTCGATACTTATTAAACATTCAGAAGTTTTCGGTACTTAGAAAAATTCTGCCGATTTCGGTACTTAGAAAATTCTGACGATTTCTGTACTTGGAAAATTTCTGACCTTTTCGGTACTTAGAAAATTTCTGACCTTTTCGGTGCTTAGAAAAATTCTGACGAATTCGGTACTTAGAAAAATTCTGACGATTTCGGTACTTTGAAAAATTCCGACGATTTCGGTACTTAGAAAATTTCTGCCTTTTTCGGTACTTAGAAAACATTCAGAAGATTTCGGTACTTAGAAAATTTCTGACCTTTTCGGTATTTAGAAAATTTCAAACGATTTCGGTACTTAGAAAATTTCTGACGATTTCTTTACTTAGAAAATTTCAAACGATTTCGGTACTTAGAAAAATTCAGACGATTTCGGTACTTAGAAAAATTCCGACGATTTCGGTACTTAGAAAATTTCTGCCTTTTTCGGTACTTAGAAAACATTCAGAAGTTTTCGGTACTTAGAAAATTTCTGACGTTATCGGTACTTTGAAAAATTATTATACTTATAAAAATTCTGTTGATTTCGGTACTTAGAAAACATTCAGAAGTTTTCGGTTCTTAGAAAAATTCTGCCGATTTCGGTACTTGGAAAATTTCTGACCTTTTCGGTATTTAGAAAATTTCAAACGATTTCGGTACTTAGAAAAATTCAGACGATTTCGGTACTTAGAAAAATTCCGACGACTTCGGTACTTAGAAAATTTCTGCCTTTTTCGGTACTTAGAAATCATTCAGAAGTTTTCGGTAGTTAGAAAATTTCTGAGCTTTTCGGTACTTAGAAAAACTCGGACGATTTCGGAACTTAGGAAAATTCTGTCGATTTCGGTACTTAGAAAAATTCTGTTGATATTGGTACATAGAAAAATCTGACGATTTCTTTACTTAGAAAAATTCCGACGATTTCGGTGCTTAGAAAACAATCAGAAGTTTTCGGTACTTAGATAATTTCTGACGTTTTCGTTACTTAGAAAAATTCTGCCGATTTCGGTACTTATAAAAATTCTGTTGATTTCGGTACTTAGAAAACAATCAGAAGTTTTTGGTACTAAGAAAATTTCTGACCTTTTCGGTACTTAGAAAATATCTGATTTTTTCGGTACTTAGAAAAATTCTGTTGATTTCGGTACTTAGAAAACATTCAGAAGTCTTCGGTACTTAGAAAATTTCTGACGTTTTCGGTACTTAGAAAAATTCTTACGATTTCGATACTTATTAAACATTCAGAAGTTTTCGGTTCTTAGAAAAATTCTGCCGATTTCGGTACTTAGAAAATTTCTGACCTTTTCGGTACTTGGAAAATTTCTGACCTTTTCGGTACTTAGAAAATTTCTGACCTTTTCGGTACTTAGAAGAACTCGGACGATTTCGGTACTTAGGAAAATTCTGTCGATTTCAGTACTTAGAAAAATTCTGTTGATTTTGGTACATAGAAAAATCTGACGATTTCTTTACTTAGAAAAATTCCGACGATTTCGGTGCTTAGAAAACAATCAGAAGTTTTCGGTACTTAGATAATTTCTGACGTTTTCGTTACTTAGAAAAATTCTGCCGATTTCGGTACTTATAAAAATTCTGTTGATTTCGGTACTTAGAAAACAATCAGAAGTTTTTGGTACTAAGAAAATTTCTGACCTTTTCGGTACTTAGAAAATATCTGACTTTTTCGGTACTTAGAAAAATTCTGTTGATTTCGGTACTTAGAAAACATTCAGAAGTCTTCGGTACTTAGAAAATTTCTGACGTTTTCGGTACTTAGAAAAATTCTTACGATTTCGATACTTATTAAACATTCAGAAGTTTTCGGTACTTAGAAAAATTCTGCCGATTTCGGTACTTAGAAAATTTCTGACCTTTTCGGTACTTGGAAAATTTCTGACCTTTTCGGTACTTAGAAAATTTCTGACCTTTTCGGTACTTAGAAAAACTCGGACGATTTCGGTACTTAGGAAAATTCTGTCGATTTCGGTACTTAGAAAAATTCTGTTGATTTTGGTACATAGAAAAATCTGACGATTTCTTTACTTAGAAAAATTCCGACGATTTCGGTGCTTAGAAAACAATCAGAAGTTTTCGGTACTTAGATAATTTCTGACGTTTTCGTTACTTAGAAAAATTCTGCCGATTTCGGTACTTATAAAAATTCTGTTGATTTCGGTACTTAGAAAACAATCAGAAGTTTTTGGTACTAAGAAAATTTCTGACCTTTTCGGTACTTAGAAAATATCTGACGTTTTCGGTACTTAGAAAAATTCTGTCGATTTCGGTACTTAGAAAACATTAAGAAGTCTTCGGTACTTAGAAATTTTCTGACGTTTTCGGTACTTAGAAAAATTCTTACGATTTCGATACTTATTAAACATTCAGAAGTTTTCGGTACTTAGAAAAATTCTGCCGATTTCGGTACATAGAAAATTCTGACGATTTCGGTACTTGGAAAATTTCTGACCTTTTCGGTACTTAGAAAATTTCTGACCTTTTCGGTACTTATAAAAACTCGGACGATTTCGGTACTTAGGAAAATTCTGTCGATTTCGGTACTTAGAAAAATTCTGTTGATTTTGGTACATAGAAAAATCTGACGATTTCTTTACTTAGAAAAATTCCGACGATTTCGGTGCTTAGAAAACAATCAGAAGTTTTCGGTACTTAGATAATTTCTGACGTTTTCGTTACTTAGAAAAATTCTGCCGATTTCGGTACTTATAAAAATTCTGTTGATTTCGGTACTTAGAAAACAATCAGAAGTTTTTGGTACTAAGAAAATTTCTGACCTTTTCGGTACTTAGAAAATATCTGACTTTTTCGGTACTTAGAAAAATTCTGTCGATTTCGGTACTTAGAAAACATTCAGAAGTCTTCGGTACTTAGAAAATTTCTGACGTTTTCGGTACTCAGAAAAATTCTTACGATTTCGATACTTATTAAACATTCAGAAGTTTTCGGTACTTAGAAAAATTCTGCCGATTTCGGTACTTAGAAAATTTCTGACCTTTTCGGTACTTGGAAAATTTCTGACCTTTTCGGTACTTAGAAAATTTCTGACCTTTTCGGTACTTAGAAAATTTCTGAGCTTTTCGGTACTTAGAAAAACTCGGACGATTTCGGAACTTAGGAAAATTCTGTCGATTTCGGTACTTAGAAAAATTCTGTTGATATTGGTACATAGAAAAATCTGACGATTTCTTTACTTAGAAAAATTCCGACGATTTCGGTGCTTAGAAAACAATCAGAAGTTTTCGGTACTTAGATAATTTCTGACGTTTTCGTTACTTAGAAAAATTCTGCCGATTTCGGTACTTATAAAAATTCTGTTGATTTCGGTACTTAGAAAACAATCAGAAGTTTTTGGTACTAAGAAAATTTCTGACCTTTTCGGTACTTAGAAAATATCTGATTTTTTCGGTACTTAGAAAAATTCTGTTGATTTCGGTACTTAGAAAACATTCAGAAGTCTTCGGTACTTAGAAAATTTCTGACGTTTTCGGTACTTAGAAAAATTCTTACGATTTCGATACTTATTAAACATTCAGAAGTTTTCGGTTCTTAGAAAAATTCTGCCGATTTCGGTACTTAGAAAATTTCTGACCTTTTCGGTACTTGGAAAATTTCTGACCTTTTCGGTACTTAGAAAATTTCTGACCTTTTCGGTACTTAGAAAAACTCGGACGATTTCGGTACTTAGGAAAATTCTGTCGATTTCAGTACTTAGAAAAATTCTGTTGATTTTGGTACATAGAAAAATCTGACGATTTCTTTACTTAGAAAAATTCCGACGATTTCGGTGCTTAGAAAACAATCAGAAGTTTTCGGTACTTAGATAATTTCTGACGTTTTCGTTACTTAGAAAAATTCTGCCGATTTCGGTACTTATAAAAATTCTGTTGATTTCGGTACTTAGAAAACAATCAGAAGTTTTTGGTACTAAGAAAATTTCTGACCTTTTCGGTACTTAGAAAATATCTGACTTTTTCGGTACTTAGAAAAATTCTGTTGATTTCGGTACTTAGAAAACATTCAGAAGTCTTCGGTACTTAGAAAATTTCTGACGTTTTCGGTACTTAGAAAAATTCTTACGATTTCGATACTTATTAAACATTCAGAAGTTTTCGGTACTTAGAAAAATTCTGCCGATTTCGGTACTTAGAAAATTTCTGACCTTTTCGGTACTTGGAAAATTTCTGACCTTTTCGGTACTTAGAAAATTTCTGACCTTTTCGGTACTTAGAAAAACTCGGACGATTTCGGTACTTAGGAAAATTCTGTCGATTTCGGTACTTAGAAAAATTCTGTTGATTTTGGTACATAGAAAAATCTGACGATTTCTTTACTTAGAAAAATTCCGACGATTTCGGTGCTTAGAAAACAATCAGAAGTTTTCGGTACTTAGATAATTTCTGACGTTTTCGTTACTTAGAAAAATTCTGCCGATTTCGGTACTTATAAAAATTCTGTTGATTTCGGTACTTAGAAAACAATCAGAAGTTTTTGGTACTAAGAAAATTTCTGACCTTTTCGGTACTTAGAAAATATCTGACGTTTTCGGTACTTAGAAAAATTCTGTCGATTTCGGTACTTAGAAAACATTAAGAAGTCTTCGGTACTTAGAAATTTTCTGACGTTTTCGGTACTTAGAAAAATTCTTACGATTTCGATACTTATTAAACATTCAGAAGTTTTCGGTACTTAGAAAAATTCTGCCGATTTCGGTACATAGAAAATTCTGACGATTTCGGTACTTGGAAAATTTCTGACCTTTTCGGTACTTAGAAAATTTCTGACCTTTTCGGTACTTATAAAAACTCGGACGATTTCGGTACTTAGGAAAATTCTGTCGATTTCGGTACTTAGAAAAATTCTGTTGATTTTGGTACATAGAAAAATCTGACGATTTCTTTACTTAGAAAAATTCCGACGATTTCGGTGCTTAGAAAACAATCAGAAGTTTTCGGTACTTAGATAATTTCTGACGTTTTCGTTACTTAGAAAAATTCTGCCGATTTCGGTACTTATAAAAATTCTGTTGATTTCGGTACTTAGAAAACAATCAGAAGTTTTTGGTACTAAGAAAATTTCTGACCTTTTCGGTACTTAGAAAATATCTGACTTTTTCGGTACTTAGAAAAATTCTGTCGATTTCGGTACTTAGAAAACATTCAGAAGTCTTCGGTACTTAGAAAATTTCTGACGTTTTCGGTACTCAGAAAAATTCTTACGATTTCGATACTTATTAAACATTCAGAAGTTTTCGGTACTTAGAAAAATTCTGCCGATTTCGGTACTTAGAAAATTTCTGACCTTTTCGGTACTTGGAAAATTTCTGACCTTTTCGGTACTTAGAAAATTTCTGACCTTTTCGGTACTTAGAAAAACTCGGACGATTTCGGTACTTAGGAAAACTCGGACGATTTCGGTACTTAGGAAAATTCTGTCGATTTCGGTACTTAGTTAAATTCTGTTGATTTTGGTACATAGAAAAATCTGACGATTTCTTTACTTAGAAAAATTCCGACGATTTCGGTGCTTAGAAAACAATCAGAAGTTTTCGGTACTTAGATAATTTCTGACGTTTTCGTTACTTAGAAAAATTCTGCCGATTTCGGTACTTATAAAAATTCTGTTGATTTCGGTACTTAGAAAACAATCAGAAGTTTTTGGTACTAAGAAAATTTCTGACCTTTTCGGTACTTAGAAAATATCTGACTTTTTCGGTACTTAGAAAAATTCTGTCGATTTCGGTACTTAGAAAACATTCAGAAGTCTTCGGTACTTAGAAAATTTCTGACGTTTTCGGTACTTAGAAAAATTCTTACGATTTCGATACTTATTAAACATTCAGAAGTTTTCGGTACTTAGAAAAATTCTGCCGATTTCGGTACTTAGAAAATTTCTGACCTTTTCGGTACTTGGAAAATTTCTGACCTTCTCGGTACTTAGAAAATTTCTGACCTTTTCGGTACTTAGAAAAACTCGGACGATTTCGGTACTTAGGAAAATTCTGTCGATTTCGGTACTTAGAAAAATTCTGTTGATTTTGGTACATAGAAAAATCTGACGATTTCTTTACTTAGAAAAATTCCGACGATTTCGGTGCTTAGAAAACAATCAGAAGTTTTCGGTACTTAGATAATTTCTGACGTTTTCGTTACTTAGAAAAATTCTGCCGATTTCGGTACTTATAAAAATTCTGTTGATTTCGGTACTTAGAAAACAATCAGAAGTTTTTGGTACTAAGAAAATTTCTGACCTTTTCGGTACTTAGAAAATATCTGACTTTTTCGGTACTTAGAAAAATTCTGTCGATTTCGGTACTTAGAAAACATTCAGAAGTCTTCGGTACTTTGAAAATTTCTGACGTTTTCGGTACTTAGAAAAATTCTTACGATTTCGATACTTATTAAACATTCAGAAGTTTTCGGTACTTAGAAAAATTCTGCCGATTTCGGTACTTAGAAAATTTCTGACCTTTTCGGTACTTGGAAAATTTCTGACCTTTTCGGTACTTAGAAAATTTCTGACCTTTTCGGTACTTAGAAAAACTCGGACGATTTCGGTACTTAGGAAAACTCGGACGATTTCGGTACTTAGGAAAATTCTGTCGATTTCGGTACTTAGAAAAATTCTGTTGATTTTGGTACATAGAAAAATCTGACGATTTCTTTACTTAGAAAAATTCCGACGATTTCGGTGCTTAGAAAACAATCAGAAGTTTTCGGTACTTAGATAATTTCTGACGTTTTCGTTACTTAGAAAAATTCTGCCGATTTCGGTACTTATAAAAATTCTGTTGATTTCGGTACTTAGAAAACAATCAGAAGTTTTTGGTACTAAGAAAATTTCTGACCTTTTCGGTACTTAGAAAATATCTGACTTTTTCGGTACTTAGAAAAATTCTGTCGATTTCGGTACTTAGAAAACATTCAGAAGTCTTCGGTACTTAGAAAATTTCTGACGTTTTCGGTACTTAGAAAAATTCTTACGATTTCGATACTTATTAAACATTCAGAAGTTTTCGGTACATAGAAAAATTCTGCCGATTTCGGTACTTAGAAAATTTCTGACCTTTTCGGTACTTGGAAAATTTCTGACCTTTTCGGTACTTAGAAAATTTCTGACCTTTTCGGTACTTAGAAAAACTCGGACGATTTCGGTACTTAGGAAAATTCTGTCGATTTCGGTACTTAGAAAAATTCTGTTGATTTTGGTACATAGAAAAATCTGACGATTTCTTTACTTAGAAAAATTCCGACGATTTCGGTGCTTAGAAAACAATCAGAAGTTTTCGGTACTTAGATAATTTCTGACGTTTTCGTTACTTAGAAAAATTCTGCCGATTTCGGTACTTATAAAAATTCTGTTGATTTCGGTACTTAGAAAACAATCAGAAGTTTTTGGTACTAAGAAAATTTCTGACCTTTTCGGTACTTAGAAAATATCTGACTTTTTCGGTACTTAGAAAAATTCTGTCGATTTCGGTACTTAGAAAACATTCAGAAGTCTTCGGTACTTTGAAAATTTCTGACGTTTTCGGTACTTAGAAAAATTCTTACGATTTCGATACTTATTAAACATTCAGAAGTTTTCGGTACTTAGAAAAATTCTGCCGATTTCGGTACTTAGAAAATTTCTGACCTTTTCGGTACTTGGAAAATTTCTGACCTTTTCGGTACTTAGAAAATTTCTGACCTTTTCGGTACTTAGAAAAACTCGGACGATTTCGGTACTTAGGAAAACTCGGACGATTTCGGTATTTAGGAAAATTCTGTCGATTTCGGTACTTAGAAAAATTCTGTTGATTTTGGTACATAGAAAAATCTGACGATTTCTTTACTTAGAAAAATTCCGACGATTTCGGTGCTTAGAAAACAATCAGAAGTTTTCGGTACTTAGATAATTTCTGACGTTTTCGTTACTTAGAAAAATTCTGCCGATTTCGGTACTTATAAAAATTCTGTTGATTTCGGTACTTAGAAAACAATCAGAAGTTTTTGGTACTAAGAAAATTTCTGACCTTTTCGGTACTTAGAAAATATCTGACTTTTTCGGTACTTAGAAAAATTCTGTCGATTTCGGTACTTAGAAAACATTCAGAAGTCTTCGGTACTTAGAAAATTTCTGACGTTTTCGGTACTTAGAAAAATTCTTACGATTTCGATACTTATTAAACATTCAGAAGTTTTCGGTACATAGAAAAATTCTGCCGATTTCGGTACTTAGAAAATTTCTGACCTTTTCGGTACTTGGAAAATTTCTGACCTTTTCGGTACTTAGAAAATTTCTGACCTTTTCGGTACTTAGAAAAACTCGGACGATTTCGGTACTTAGGAAAATTCTGTCGATTTCGGTACTTAGAAAAATTCTGTTGATTTTGGTACATAGAAAAATCTGACGATTTCTTTACTTAGAAAAATTCCGACGATTTCGGTGCTTAGAAAACAATCAGAAGTTTTCGGTACTTAGATAATTTCTGACGTTTTCGTTACTTAGAAAAATTCTGCCGATTTCGGTACTTATAAAAATTCTGTTGATTTCGGTACTTAGAAAACAATCAGAAGTTTTTGGTACTAAGAAAATTTCTGACCTTTTCGGTACTTAGAAAATATCTGACTTTTTCGGTACTTAGAAAAATTCTGTCGATTTCGGTACTTAGAAAACATTCAGAAGTCTTCGGTACTTAGAAAATTTCTGACGTTTTCGGTACTTAGAAAAATTCTTACGATTTCGATACTTATTAAACATTCAGAAGTTTTCGGTACTTAGAAAAATTCTGCCGATTTCGGTACTTAGAAAATTTCTGACCTTTTCGGTACTTGGAAAATTTCTGACCTTTTCGGTACTTAGAAAATTTCTGACCTTTTCGGTACTTATAAAAACTCGGACGATTTCGGTACTTAGGAAAATTCTGTCGATTTCGGTACTTAGAAAAATTCTGTTGATTTTGGTACATAGAAAAATCTGACGATTTCTTTACTTAGAAAAATTCCGACGATTTCGGTGCTTAGAAAACAATCAGAAGTTTTCGGTACTTAGATAATTTCTGACGTTTTCGTTACTTAGAAAAATTCTGCCGATTTCGGTACTTATAAAAATTCTGTTGATTTCGGTACTTAGAAAACAATCAGAAGTTTTTGATACTAAGAAAATTTCTGACCTTTTCGGTACTTAGAAAATATCTGACTTTTTCGGTACTTAGAAAAATTCTGTCGATTTCGGTACTTAGAAAACATTCAGAAGTCTTCGGTACTTAGAAAATTTCTGACGTTTTCGGTACTCAGAAAAATTCTTACGATTTCGATACTTATTAAACATTCAGAAGTTTTCGGTACTTAGAAAAATTCTGCCGATTTCGGTACTTAGAAAATTTCTGACCTTTTCGGTACTTGGAAAATTTCTGACCTTTTCGGTACTTAGAAAATTTCTGACCTTTTCGGTACTTAGAAAAACTCGGACGATTTCGGTACTTAGGAAAACTCGGACGATTTCGGTACTTAGGAAAATTCTGTCGATTTCGGTACTTAGAAAAATTCTGTTGATTTTGGTACATAGAAAAATCTGACGATTTCTTTACTTAGAAAAATTCCGACGATTTCGGTGCTTAGAAAACAATCAGAAGTTTTCGGTACTTAGATAATTTCTGACGTTTTCGTTACTTAGAAAAATTCTGCCGATTTCGGTACTTATAAAAATTCTGTTGATTTCGGTACTTAGAAAACAATCAGAAGTTTTTGGTACTAAGAAAATTTCTGACCTTTTCGGTACTTAGAAAATATCTGACTTTTTCGGTACTTAGAAAAATTCTGTCGATTTCGGTACTTAGAAAACATTCAGAAGTCTTCGGTACTTAGAAAATTTCTGACGTTTTCGGTACTTAGAAAAATTCTTACGATTTCGATACTTATTAAACATTCAGAAGTTTTCGGTACTTAGAAAAATTCTGCCGATTTCGGTACTTAGAAAATTTCTGACCTTTTCGGTACTTGGAAAATTTCTGACCTTTTCGGTACTTAGAAAATTTCTGACCTTTTCGGTACTTAGAAAAACTCGGACGATTTCGGTACTTAGGAAAATTCTGTCGATTTCGGTACTTAGAAAAATTCTGTTGATTTTGGTACATAGAAAAATCTGACGATTTCTTTACTTAGAAAAATTCCGACGATTTCGGTGCTTAGAAAACAATCAGAAGTTTTCGGTACTTAGATAATTTCTGACGTTTTCGTTACTTAGAAAAATTCTGCCGATTTCGGTACTTATAAAAATTCTGTTGATTTCGGTACTTAGAAAACAATCAGAAGTTTTTGGTACTAAGAAAATTTCTGACCTTTTCGGTACTTAGAAAATATCTGACTTTTTCGGTACTTAGAAAAATTCTGTCGATTTCGGTACTTAGAAAACATTCAGAAGTCTTCGGTACTTAGAAAATTTCTGACGTTTTCGGTACTTAGAAAAATTCTTACGATTTCGATACTTATTAAACATTCAGAAGTTTTCGGTACTTAGAAAAATTCTGCCGATTTCGGTACTTAGAAAATTTCTGACCTTTTCGGTACTTGGAAAATTTCTGACCTTTTCGGTACTTAGAAAATTTCTGACCTTTTCGGTACTTAGAAAAACTCGGACGATTTCGGTACTTAGGAAAATTCTGTCGATTTCGGTACTTAGAAAAATTCTGTTGATTTTGGTACATAGAAAAATCTGACGATTTCTTTACTTAGAAAAATTCCGACGATTTCGGTGCTTAGAAAACAATCAGAAGTTTTCGGTACTTAGATAATTTCTGACGTTTTCGTTACTTAGAAAAATTCTGCCGATTTCGGTACTTATAAAAATTCTGTTGATTTCGGTACTTAGAAAACAATCAGAAGTTTTTGGTACTAAGAAAATTTCTGACCTTTTCGGTACTTAGAAAATATCTGACTTTTTCGGTACTTAGAAAAATTCTGTTGATTTCGGTACTTAGAAAAATTCTGACGATTTCGGTACTTAGAAAACAATCTGAAGTTTTTGGTACTAAGAAAATTTCTGACCTTTTCGGTACTTAGAAAATATCTGACTTTTTCGGTACTTAGAAAAATTCTGTTGATTTCGGTACTTAGAAAATTTCTGACCTTTTCGGTACTTAGAAAAACTCGGACGATTTCAGTACTTAGGAAAATTCTGTCGATTTCGGTACTTAGAAAAATTCTGTTGATTTTGGTACATAGAAAAATCTGACGATTTCTTTACTTAGAAAAATTCCGACGATTTCGGTGCTTAGAAAACAATCAGAAGTTTTCGGTACTTAGATAATTTCTGACGTTTTCGTTACTTAGAAAAATTCTGCCGATTTCGGTACTTATAAAAATTCTGTTGATTTCGGTACTTAGAAAACAATCAGAAGTTTTTGGTACTAAGAAAATTTCTGACCTTTTCGGTACTTAGAAAATATCTGACTTTTTCGGTACTTAGAAAAATTCTGTCGATTTCGGTACTTAGAAAACATTCAGAAGTCTTCGGTACTTTGAAAATTTCTGACGTTTTCGGTACTTAGAAAAATTCTTACGATTTCGATACTTATTAATCATTCAGAAGTTTGCGGTACTTAGAAAAATTCTGCCGATTTCGGTACTTAGAAAATTTCTGACCTTTTCGGTACTTGGAAAATTTCTGACCTTTTCGGTACTTAGAAAATTTCTGACCTTTTCGGTACTTAGAAAAACTCGGACGATTTCGGTACTTAGGAAAACTCGGACGATTTCGGTACTTAGGAAAATTCTGTCGATTTCGGTACTTAGAAAAATTCTGTTGATTTTGGTACATAGAAAAATCTGACGATTTCTTTACTTAGAAAAATTCCGACGATTTCGGTGCTTAGAAAACAATCAGAAGTTTTCGGTACTTAGATAATTTCTGACGTTTTCGTTACTTAGAAAAATTCTGCCGATTTCGGTACTTATAAAAATTCTGTTGATTTCGGTACTTAGAAAACAATCAGAAGTTTTTGGTACTAAGAAAATTTCTGACCTTTTCGGTACTTAGAAAATATCTGACTTTTTCGGTACTTAGAAAAATTCTGTCGATTTCGGTACTTAGAAAACATTCAGAAGTCTTCGGTACTTAGAAAATTTCTGACGTTTTCGGTACTTAGAAAAATTCTTACGATTTCGATACTTATTAAACATTCAGAAGTTTTCGGTACTTAGAAAAATTCTGCCGATTTCGGTACTTAGAAAATTTCTGACCTTTTCGGTACTTGGAAAATTTCTGACCTTTTCGGTACTTAGAAAATTTCTGACCTTTTCGGTACTTAGAAAAACTCGGACGATTTCGGTACTTAGGAAAATTCTGTCGATTTCGGTACTTAGAAAAATTCTGTTGATTTTGGTACATAGAAAAATCTGACGATTTCTTTACTTAGAAAAATTCCGACGATTTCGGTGCTTAGAAAACAATCAGAAGTTTTCGGTACTTAGATAATTTCTGACGTTTTCGTTACTTAGAAAAATTCTGCCGATTTCGGTACTTATAAAAATTCTGTTGATTTCGGTACTTAGAAAACAATCAGAAGTTTTTGGTACTAAGAAAATTTCTGACCTTTTCGGTACTTAGAAAATATCTGACTTTTTCGGTACTTAGAAAAATTCTGTTGATTTCGGTACTTAGAAAAATTCTGACGATTTCGGTACTTAGAAAACAATCTGAAGTTTTTGGTACTAAGAAAATTTCTGACCTTTTCGGTACTTAGAAAATATCTGACGTTTTCGGTACTTAGAAAAATTCTGTCGATTTCGGTACTTAGAAAACATTAAGAAGTCTTCGGTACTTAGAAAATTTCTGACGTTTTCGGTACTTAGAAAAATTCTTACGATTTCGATACTTATTAAACATTCAGAAGTTTTCGGTACTTAGAAAAATTCTGCCGATTTCGGTACTTGGAAAATTTCTGACCTTTTCGGTACTTAGAAAATTTCTGACCTTTTCGGTGCTTAGAAAAATTCTGACGAATTCGGTACTTAGAAAAATTCTGACGATTTCGGTACTTTGAAAAATTCCGACGATTTCGGTACTTAGAAAATTTCTGCCTTTCTCGGTACTTAGAAAACATTCAGAAGATTTCGGTACTTAGAAAATTTCTGACCTTTTCGGTATTTAGAAAATTTCAAACGATTTCGGTACTTAGAAAATTTCTGACGATTTCTTTACTTAGAAAATTTCAAACGATTTCGGTACTTAGAAAAATTCAGACGATTTCGGTACTTAGAAAAATTCCGACGATTTCGGTACTTAGAAAATTTCTGCCTTTTTCGGTACTTAGAAAACATTCAGAAGTTTTCGGTTCTTAGAAAATTTCTGACGTTATCGGTACTTTGAAAAATTCTGACGATTTCGGTACTTAGAAAAATTCTGGTGATTTCGGAACTTAGAAATATTCTGTTGATTTCGGTACTTAGAAAAATTCGGTTGATTTTTGTACTTAGAAAAATCTGACGATTTCTTTACTTAGAAAAATTCCGACGATTTCGGTGCTTAGAAAACAATCAGAAGTTTTCGGTTCTTGGAAAATTTCTGACCTTTCCGGTACTTAGAAAATTTCTGACCTTTTCGGTACTTAGAAAATATCTGACGTTTTCGGTACTTAGAAAAATTCTGTCGATTTCGGTACTTAGAAAACATTAAGAAGTTTTCGGTACTTAGAAAAATTCTGCCGATTTCGGTACTTAGAAAATTCTGACGATTTCGGTACTTGGAAAATTTCTGACCTTTTCGGTACTTAGAAAATTTCTGACCTTTTCGGTGCTTAGAAAAATTCTGACGAATTCGGTACTTAGAAAAATTCTGACGATTTCGGTACTTTGAAAAATTCCGACGATTTCGGTACTTAGAAAATTTCTGCCTTTCTCGGTACTTAGAAAACATTCAGAAGATTTCGGTACTTAGAAAATTTCTGACCTTTTCGGTATTTAGAAAATTTCAAACGATTTCGGTACTTAGAAAATTTCTGACGATTTCTTTACTTAGAAAATTTCAAACGATTTCGGTACTTAGAAAAATTCCGACGATTTCGGTACTTAGAAAATTTCTGCCTTTTTCGGTACTTAGAAAACATTCAGAAGTTTTCGGTTCTTAGAAAATTTCTGACGTTATCGGTACTTTGAAAAATTCTGACGATTTCGGTACTTAGAAAAATTCTGGTGATTTCGGAACTTAGAAATATTCTGTTGATTTCGGTACTTAGAAAAATTCGGTTGATTTTTGTACTTAGAAAAATCTGACGATTTCTTTACTTAGAAAAATTCCGACGATTTCGGTGCTTAGAAAACAATCAGAAGTTTTCGGTACTTAGATAATTTCTGACGTTTTCGTTACTTAGAAAAATTCTGCCGATTTCGGTACTTATAAAAATTCTGTTGATTTCGGTACTTAGAAAACAATCAGAAGTTTTTGGTACTAAGAAAATTTCTGACCTTTTCGGTACTTAGAAAATATCTGACTTTTTCGGTACTTAGAAAAATTCTGTCGATTTCGGTACTTAGAAAACATTCAGAAGTCTTCGGTACTTAGAAAATTTCTGACGTTTTCGGTACTTAGAAAAATTCTTACGATTTCGATACTTATTAAACATTCAGAAGTTTTCGGTACTTAGAAAAATTCTGCCGATTTCGGTACTTAGAAAATTTCTGACCTTTTCGGTACTTGGAAAATTTCTGACCTTTTCGGTACTTAGAAAATTTCTGACGTTATCGGTACTTAGAAAAATTCTGACGATTTCGGTACTTAGAAAAATTCTGGTGACTTCGGAACTTAGAAATATTCTGTTGATTTCGGTACTTAGAAAAATTCTGCCGATTTCGGTACTTAGAAAAATTTTGACGATTTCGGTACTTAGAAAACATTCAGAAGTTTTCGATACTTAGAAAATTTCTGACGTTTTCAGTACTTAGAAAAATTCTGCCGATTTCAGTACTTAGAAAAATTCTGATGTTTTCGGTACTTGGAAAATTTCTGACCTTTTCGGTACTTAGAAAATTTCTGACCTTTTCGGTGCTTAGAAAAATTCTGACGAATTCGGTACTTAGAAAAATTCTGACGATTTCGGTACTTTGAAAAATTCCGACGATTTCGGTACTTAGAAAATTTCTGCCTTTCTCGGTACTTAGAAAACATTCAGAAGATTTCGGTACTTAGAAAATTTCTGACCTTTTCGGTATTTAGAAAATTTCAAACGATTTCGGTACTTAGAAAATTTCTGACGATTTCTTTACTTAGAAAATTTCAAACGATTTCGGTACTTAGAAAAATTCAGACGATTTCGGTACTTAGAAAAATTCCGACGATTTCGGTACTTAGAAAATTTCTGCCTTTTTCGGTACTTAGAAAACATTCAGAAGTTTTCGGTTCTTAGAAAATTTCTGACGTTATCGGTACTTTGAAAAATTCTGACGATTTCGGTACTTAGAAAAATTCTGGTGATTTCGGAACTTAGAAATATTCTGTTGATTTCGGTACTTAGAAAAATTCGGTTGATTTTTGTACTTAGAAAAATCTGACGATTTCTTTACTTAGAAAAATTCCGACGATTTCGGTGCTTAGAAAACAATCAGAAGTTTTCGGTTCTTGGAAAATTTCTGACCTTTCCGGTACTTAGAAAATTTCTGACCTTTTCGGTACTTAGAAAATATCTGACGTTTTCGGTACTTAGAAAAATTCTGTCGATTTCGGTACTTAGAAAACATTAAGAAGTTTTCGGTACTTAGAAAAATTCTGCCGATTTCGGTACTTAGAAAATTCTGACGATTTCGGTACTTGGAAAATTTCTGACCTTTTCGGTACTTAGAAAATTTCTGACCTTTTCGGTGCTTAGAAAAATTCTGACGAATTCGGTACTTAGAAAAATTCTGACGATTTCGGTACTTTGAAAAATTCCGACGATTTCGGTACTTAGAAAATTTCTGCCTTTCTCGGTACTTAGAAAACATTCAGAAGATTTCGGTACTTAGAAAATTTCTGACCTTTTCGGTATTTAGAAAATTTCAAACGATTTCGGTACTTAGAAAATTTCTGACGATTTCTTTACTTAGAAAATTTCAAACGATTTCGGTACTTAGAAAAATTCCGACGATTTCGGTACTTAGAAAATTTCTGCCTTTTTCGGTACTTAGAAAACATTCAGAAGTTTTCGGTTCTTAGAAAATTTCTGACGTTATCGGTACTTTGAAAAATTCTGACGATTTCGGTACTTAGAAAAATTCTGGTGATTTCGGAACTTAGAAATATTCTGTTGATTTCGGTACTTAGAAAAATTCGGTTGATTTTTGTACTTAGAAAAATCTGACGATTTCTTTACTTAGAAAAATTCCGACGATTTCGGTGCTTAGAAAACAATCAGAAGTTTTCGGTACTTAGATAATTTCTGACGTTTTCGTTACTTAGAAAAATTCTGCCGATTTCGGTACTTATAAAAATTCTGTTGATTTCGGTACTTAGAAAACAATCAGAAGTTTTTGGTACTAAGAAAATTTCTGACCTTTTCGGTACTTAGAAAATATCTGACTTTTTCGGTACTTAGAAAAATTCTGTCGATTTCGGTACTTAGAAAACATTCAGAAGTCTTCGGTACTTAGAAAATTTCTGACGTTTTCGGTACTTAGAAAAATTCTTACGATTTCGATACTTATTAAACATTCAGAAGTTTTCGGTACTTAGAAAAATTCTGCCGATTTCGGTACTTAGAAAATTTCTGACCTTTTCGGTACTTGGAAAATTTCTGACCTTTTCGGTACTTAGAAAATTTCTGACGTTATCGGTACTTAGAAAAATTCTGACGATTTCGGTACTTAGAAAAATTCTGGTGACTTCGGAACTTAGAAATATTCTGTTGATTTCGGTACTTAGAAAAATTCTGCCGATTTCGGTACTTAGAAAACATTCAGAAGATTTCGGTACTTAGAAAATTTCTGACCTTTTCGGTATTTAGAAAATTTCAAACGATTTCGGTACTTAGAAAATTTCTGACGATTTCTTTACTTAGAAAATTTCAAACGATTTCGGTACTTAGAAAAATTCAGACGATTTCGGTACTTAGAAAAATTCCGACGATTTCGGTACTTAGAAAATTTCTGCCTTTTTCGGTACTTAGAAAACATTCAGAAGTTTTCGGTTCTTAGAAAATTTCTGACGTTATCGGTACTTTGAAAAATTCTGACGATTTCGGTACTTAGAAAAATTCTGGTGATTTCGGAACTTAGAAATATTCTGTTGATTTCGGTACTTAGAAAAATTCGGTTGATTTTTGTACTTAGAAAAATCTGACGATTTCTTTACTTAGAAAAATTCCGACGATTTCGGTGCTTAGAAAACAATCAGAAGTTTTCGGTTCTTGGAAAATTTCTGACCTTTCCGGTACTTAGAAAATTTCTGACCTTTTCGGTACTTAGAAAATATCTGACGTTTTCGGTACTTAGAAAAATTCTGTCGATTTCGGTACTTAGAAAACATTAAGAAGTTTTCGGTACTTAGAAAAATTCTGCCGATTTCGGTACTTAGAAAATTCTGACGATTTCGGTACTTGGAAAATTTCTGACCTTTTCGGTACTTAGAAAATTTCTGACCTTTTCGGTGCTTAGAAAAATTCTGACGAATTCGGTACTTAGAAAAATTCTGACGATTTCGGTACTTTGAAAAATTCCGACGATTTCGGTACTTAGAAAATTTCTGCCTTTCTCGGTACTTAGAAAACATTCAGAAGATTTCGGTACTTAGAAAATTTCTGACCTTTTCGGTATTTAGAAAATTTCAAACGATTTCGGTACTTAGAAAATTTCTGACGATTTCTTTACTTAGAAAATTTCAAACGATTTCGGTACTTAGAAAAATTCAGACGATTTCGGTACTTAGAAAAATTCCGACGATTTCGGTACTTAGAAAATTTCTGCCTTTTTCGGTACTTAGAAAACATTCAGAAGTTTTCGGTTCTTAGAAAATTTCTGACGTTATCGGTACTTTGAAAAATTCTGACGATTTCGGTACTTAGAAAAATTCTGGTGATTTCGGAACTTAGAAATATTCTGTTGATTTCGGTACTTAGAAAAATTCGGTTGATTTTTGTACTTAGAAAAATCTGACGATTTCTTTACTTAGAAAAATTCCGACGATTTCGGTGCTTAGAAAACAATCAGAAGTTTTCGGTACTTAGATAATTTCTGACGTTTTCGTTACTTAGAAAAATTCTGCCGATTTCGGTACTTATAAAAATTCTGTTGATTTCGGTACTTAGAAAACAATCAGAAGTTTTTGGTACTAAGAAAATTTCTGACCTTTTCGGTACTTAGAAAATATCTGACTTTTTCGGTACTTAGAAAAATTCTGTCGATTTCGGTACTTAGAAAACATTCAGAAGTCTTCGGTACTTAGAAAATTTCTGACGTTTTCGGTACTTAGAAAAATTCTTACGATTTCGATACTTATTAAACATTCAGAAGTTTTCGGTACTTAGAAAAATTCTGCCGATTTCGGTACTTAGAAAATTTCTGACCTTTTCGGTACTTGGAAAATTTCTGACCTTTTCGGTACTTGGAAAATTTCTGACCTTTACGGTACTTAGAAAAATTCTGACGATTTCGGTACTTAGAAAACAATCTGAAGTTTTTGGTACTAAGAAAATTTCTGACCTTTTCGGTACTTAGAAAATATCTGACGTTTTCGGTACTTAGAAAAATTCTGTCGATTTCGGTACTTAGAAAACATTAAGAAGTCTTCGGTACTTAGAAAATTTCTGACGTTTTCGGTACTTAGAAAAATTCTTACGATTTCGATACTTATTAAACATTCAGAAGTTTTCGGTACTTAGAAAAATTCTGCCGATTTCGGTACTTAGAAAATTCTGACGATTTCGGTACTTGGAAAATTTCTGACCTTTTCGGTACTTAGAAAATTTCTGACCTTTTCGGTGCTTAGAAAAATTCTTACGATTTCGGTACTTTGAAAAATTCCGACGATTTCGGTACTTAGAAAATTTCTGCCTTTTTCGGTACTTAGAAAACATTCAGAAGATTTCGGTACTTAGAAAATTTCTGACCTTTTCGGTATTTAGAAAATTTCAAACGATTTCGGTACTTAGAAAATTTCTGACGATTTCTTTACTTAGAAAATTTCAAACGATTTCGGTACTTAGAAAAATTCAGACGATTTCGGTACTTAGAAAAATTCCGACGATTTCGGTACTTAGAAAATTTCTGCCTTTTTCGGTACTTAGAAAACATTCAGAAGTTTTCGGTACTTAGAAAATTTCTGACGTTATCGGTACTTTGAAAAATTCTGACGATTTCGGTACTTAGAAAAATTCTGGTGATTTCGGAACTTAGAAATATTCTGTTGATTTCGGTACTTAGAAAAATTCGGTTGATTTTGGTACTTAGAAAAATCTGACGATTTCTTTACTTAGAAAAATTCCGACGATTTCGGTGCTTAGAAAACAATCAGAAGTTTTCGGTACTTAGATAATTTCTGACGTTTTCGTTACTTAGAAAAATTCTGCCGATTTCGGTACTTATAAAAATTCTGTTGATTTCGGTACTTAGAAAACAATCAGAAGTTTTTGGTACTAAGAAAATTTCTGACCTTTTCGGTACTTAGAAAATATCTGACTTTTTCGGTACTTAGAAAAATTCTTACGATTTCGATACTTATTAAACATTCAGAAGTTTTCGGTACTTAGAAAATTTCTGCCGATTTCGGTACTTAGAAAATTTCTGACCTATTCGGTACTTGGAAAATTTCTGACCTTTTCGGTACTTAGAAAATTTCTATCGTTATCGGTACTTAGAAAAATTCTGACGATTTCGGTAGTTAGAAAAATTCTGGTGACTTCGGAACTTAGAAATATTCTGTTGATTTCGGTACTTAGAAAAATTCTGCCGATTTCGGTACTTAGAAAAATTTTGACGATTTCGGTACTTAGAAAACATTCAGAAGTTTTCGATACTTAGAAAAATTCTGAAAATTTCGGTACTTAGAAAATTTCTGACCTTTTCGGTACTTAGAAAATTTCTGACCTTTCCGGTATTTTGAAAATTTCAGACGATTTCGGTACTTAGAAAAATTCAGACGATTTCGGTACTTAGAATATTTCTGACGTTATCGGTACTTAGAAAATTTCTGACGTTTTCGGTACTTAGAAAAATTCTGCCGATTTCGGTACTTAGAAAAATTCTGTTGATTTCGGAACTTAGAAATATTCTGTTGATTTCGGTACTTAGAAAAATTCGGTTGATTTTGGTACTTAGAAAAATCTGACGATTTCTTTACTTAGAAAAATTCCGACGATTTCGGTGCTTAGAAAACAATCAGAAGTTTTCGGTACTTAGATAATTTCTGACGTTTTCGTTACTTAGAAAAATTCTGCCGATTTCGGTACTTATAAAAATTCTGTTGATTTCGGTACTTAGAAAACAATCAGAAGTTTTTGGTACTAAGAAAATTTCTGACCTTTTCGGTACTTAGAAAATATCTGACTTTTTCGGTACTTAGAAAAATTCTTACGATTTCGATACTTATTAAACATTGAGAAGTTTTCGGTACTTAGAAAAATTCTGCCGATTTCGGTACTTAGAAAATTTCTGACCTTTTCGGTACTTGGAAAATTTCTGACCTTTTCGGTACTTAGAAAATTTCTGACGTTATCGGTACTTAGAAAAATTCTGACGATTTCGATACTTATTAAACATTGAGAAGTTTTCGGTACTTAGAAAAATTCTGCCGATTTCGGTACTTAGAAAATTTCTGACCTTTTCGGTACTTGGAAAATTTCTGACCTTTTCGGTACTTAGAAAATTTCTGACGTTATCGGTACTTAGAAAAATTCTGACGATTTCGATACTTATTAAACATTGAGAAGTTTTCGGTACTTAGAAAAATTCTGCCGATTTCGGTACTTAGAAAATTTCTGACCTTTTCGGTACTTGGAAAATTTCTGACCTTTTCGGTACTTAGAAAATTTCTGACGTTATCGGTACTTAGAAAAATTCTGACGATTTCGGTACTTAGAAAAATTCTGGTGACTTCGGAACTTAGAAATATTCTGTTGATTTCGGTACTTAGAAAAATTCTGCCGATTTCGGTACTTAGAAAAATTTTGACGATTTCGGTACTTAGAAAACATTCAGAAGTTTTCGATACTTAGAAAATTTCTGACGTTTTCAGTACTTAGAAAAATTCTGCCGATTTCAGTACTTAGAAAAATTCTGATGTTTTCGGTACTTAGAAAAATTCTGTCGATTTCGGTACTTAGAAAAATTCTGAAAATTTCGGTACTTAGAAAATTTCTGACCTTTTCGGTACTTAGAAAATTTCTGACCTTTCCGATATTTTGAAAATTTCAGACGATTTCGGTACTTAGAATATTTCTGACGTTATCGGTACTTAGAAAATTTCTGACGTTTTCGGTACTTAGAAAAATTCTGCCGATTTCGGTACTTAGAAAAATTCTGTTGATTTCGGAACTTAGAAATATTCTGTTGATTTCGGTACTTAGAAAATTTCTGACCTTTTCGGTACTTAGAAAACATTCCGACGATTTCGGTAGTTAGAAAATTCTGACGATTTCGGTACTTGGAAAATTTCTGACCTTTTCGGGACTTAGAAAATTTCTGACCTTTTCGGTACTTAGAAAACATTCCGACGATTTCGGTAGTTAGAAAATTCTGACGATTTCGGTACTTAGGAAAATTCTGTCGATTTCGGTACTTAGAAAAATTCTGTTGATTTTGGTACTTAGAAAAATCTGACGATTTCTTTACTTAGAAAAATTCAGACGATTTCGGTGCTTAGAAAACAATCAGAAGTTTTCGGTTCTTGGAAAATTTCTGACCTTTCCGGTACTTAGAAAATTTCTGACCTTTTCGGTACTTAGAAAATATCTGACGTTTTCGGTACTTAGAAAAATTCTGTCGATTTCGGTACTTAGAAAACATTAAGAAGTCTTCGGTACTTAGAAAATTTCTGACGTTTTCGGTACTTAGAAAAATTCTTACGATTTCGATACTTATTAAACATTCAGAAGTTTTCGGTTCTTTGAAAAATTCTGCCGATTTCGGTACTTAGAAAATTCTGACGATTTCGGTACTTGGAAAATTTCTGACCTTTTCGGTACTTAGAAAATTTCTGACCTTTTCGGTGCTTAGAAAAATTCTGACGAATTCGGTACTTAGAAAAATTCTGACGATTTCGGTACTTAGAAAAATTCCGACGATTTCGGTACTTAGAAAATTTCTGCCTTTTTCGGTACTTAGAAAACATTCAGAAGTTTTCGGTACTTAGAAAATTTCTGACGTTATCGGTACTTAGAAAAATTCTGACGATTTCGGTACTTAGAAAAATTCTGGTGACTTCGGAACTTAGAAATATTCTGTTGATTTCGGTACTTAAAAAAATTCTGCCGATTTCGGTACTTAGAAAATTCTGACGATTTCGGTACTTGGAAAATTTCTGACCTTTTCGGTACTTAGAACATTTCTGACCTTTTCGGTACTTAGAAAATTTCTGACGTTATCGAGACTTAGAAAAATTCTGACGATTTCGGTACTTAGAAAAATTCCGACGATTTCGGTACTTAGAAAATTTCTGCCTTTTTCGGTACTTAGAAAACATTCAGAAGATTTCGGTACTTAGAAAATTTCTGACCTTTTCGGTATTTAGAAAATTTCAAACGATTTCGGTACTAAGAAAAATTCAGACGATTTCGGTACTTAGAAAAATTCCGACGATTTCGGTACTTAGAAAATTTCTGCCTTTTTCGGTACTTAGAAAACATTCAGAAGTTTTCGGTACTTAGAAAATTTCTGACGTTATCGGTACTTAGAAAAATTCTGACGATTTCGGTACTTAGAAAAATTCTGGTGACTTCGGAACTTAGAAATATTCTGTTGATTTCGGTACTTAAAAAATTCTGCCGATTTCGGTACTTAGAAAATTCTGACGATTTCGGTACTTGGAAAATTTCTGACCTTTTCGGTACTTAGAACATTTCTGACCTTTTCGGTACTTAGAAAATTTCTGACGTTATCGGTACTTAGAAAAATTCTGACGATTTCGGTACTTAGAAAAATTCTGGTCATTTCGGAACTTAGAAATATTCTGTTGATTTCGGTACTTAGAAAAATTCTGCCGATTTCGGTACTTAGAAAATTCTGACGATTTCGGTACTTGGAAAATTTCTGACCTTTTCGGTACTTAGGAAATTTCTGACCTTTTCGGTACTTAGAAAAACTCGGACGATTTCGGTACTTAGGAAAATTCTGTCGATTTCGGTACTTAGAAAAATTCTGTTGATATTGGTACATAGAAAAATCTGACGATTTCTTTACTTAGAAAAATTCCGACGATTTCGGTGCTTAGAAAACAATCAGAAGTTTTCGGTACTTAGATAATTTCTGACGTTTTCGTTACTTAGAAAAATTCTGCCGATTTCGGTACTTATAAAAATTCTGTTGATTTCGGTACTTAGAAAACAATCAGAAGTTTTTGGTACTAAGAAAATTTCTGACCTTTTCGGTACTTAGAAAATATCTGACTTTTTCGGTACTTTGAAAAATTCTGTCGATTTCGGTACTTAGAAAACATTCAGAAGTCTTCGGTACTTAGAAAATTTCTGACGTTTTCGGTACTTAGAAAAATTCTTACGATTTCGATACTTATTAAACATTCAGAAGTTTTCGGTACTTATAAAAATTCTGACGATTTCGGTACTTAGAAAACAATCTGAAGTTTTTGGTACTAAGAAAATTTCTGACCTTTTCGGTACTTAGAAAATATCTGACGTTTTCGGTACTTAGAAAAATTCTGTCGATTTCGGTACTTAGAAAACATTAAGAAGTCTTCGGTACTTAGAAAATTTCTGACGTTTTCGGTACTTAGAAAAATTCTTACGATTTCGATACTTATTAAACATTCAGAAGTTTTCGGTACTTAGAAAAATTCTGCCGATTTCGGTACTTAGAAAATTCTGACGATTTCGGTACTTGGAAAATTTCTGACCTTTTCGGTACTTAGAAAATTTCTGACCTTTTCGGTGCTTAGAAAAATTCTGACAAATTCGGTACTTAGAAAAATTCTGACGATTTCGGTACTTTGAAAAATTCCGACGATTTCGGTACTTAGAAAATTTCTGCCTTTTTCGGTACTTAGAAAACATTCAGAAGATTTCGGTACTTAGAAAATTTCTGACCTTTTCGGTATTTAGAAAATTTCAAACGATTTCGGTACTTAGAAAATTTCTGACGATTTCTTTACTTAGAAAATTTCAAACGATTTCGGTACTTAGAAAAATTCCGACGATTTCGGTACTTAGAAAATTTCTGCCTTTTTCGGTACTTAGAAAAATTCTGACGATTTCGGTACTTAGAAAAATTCTGTTGATTTCGGTACTTAGAAAACAATCAGAAGTTTTTGGTACTAAGAAAATTTCTGACCTTTTCGGTACTTAGAAAATATCTGACTTTTTCGGTACTTAGAAAAATTCTTACGATTTCGATACTTATTAAACATTCAGAAGTTTTCGGTACTTAGAAAATTTCTGCCGATTTCGGTACTTAGAAAATTTCTGACCTATTCGGTACTTGGAAAATTTCTGACCTTTTCGGTACTTAGAAAATTTCTGACGTTATCGGTACTTAGAAAAATTCTGACGATTTCGGTACTTAGAAAAATTCTGGTGACTTCGGAACTTAGAAATATTCTGTTGATTTCGGTACTTAGAAAAATTCTGCCGATTTCGGTACTTAGAAAAATTTTGACGATTTCGGTACTTAGAAAACATTCAGAAGTTTTCGATACTTAGAAAAATTCTGAAAATTTCGGTACTTAGAAAATTTCTGACCTTTTCGGTACTTAGAAAATTTCTGACCTTTCCGGTATTTTGAAAATTTCAGACGATTTCGGTACTTAGAAAAATTCAGACGATTTCGGTACTTAGAATATTTCTGACGTTATCGGTACTTAGAAAATTTCTGACGTTTTCGGTACTTAGAAAAATTCTGCCGATTTCGGTACTTAGAAAAATTCTGTTGATTTCGGAACTTAGAAATATTCTGTTGATTTCGGTACTTAGAAAATTTCTGACCTTTTCGGTACTTAGAAAACATTCCGACGATTTCGGTAGTTAGAAAATTCTGACGATTTCGGTACTTGGAAAATTTCTGACCTTTTCGGTACTTAGAAAATTTCTGACCTTTTCGGTACTTAGAAAACATTCCGACGATTTCGGTAGTTAGAAAATTCTGACGATTTCGGTACTTAGGAAAATTCTGTCGATTTCGGTACTTAGAAAAATTCTGTTGATTTTGGTACTTAGAAAAATCTGACGATTTCTTTACTTAGAAAAATTCAGACGATTTCGGTGCTTAGAAAACAATCAGAAGTTTTCGGTTCTTGGAAAATTTCTGACCTTTCCGGTACTTAGAAAATTTCTGACCTTTTCGGTACTTAGAAAATATCTGACGTTTTCGGTACTTAGAAAAATTCTGTCGATTTCGGTACTTAGAAAACATTAAGAAGTCTTCGGTACTTAGAAAAGTTCTGACGTTTTCGGTACTTAGAAAAATTCTTACGATTTCGATACTTATTAAACATTCAGAAGTTTTCGGTACTTAGAAAAATTCTGCCGATTTCGGTACTTAGAAAATTTCTGACCTTTTCGGTACTTGGAAAATTTCTGACCTTTTCGGTACTTAGAAAATTTCTGACCTTTACGGTGCTTAGAAAAATTCTGACGAATTCGGTACTTAGAAAAATTCTGACGATTTCGGTACTTAGAAAACATTCAGAAGTTTTCGGTACTTAGAAAATTTCTGACGTTATCGGTACTTAGAAAAATTCTGACGATTTCGGTACTTAGAAAAATTCTTACGATTTCGATACTTATTAAACATTCAGAAGTTTTCGGTACTTAGAAAAATTCTGCCGATTTCGGTACTTAGAAAATTCTGACGATTTCGGTACTTGGAAAATTTCTGACCTTTTCGGTACTTAGAAAATTTCTGACCTTTTCGGTGCTTAGAAAAATTCTTACGATTTCGGTACTTTGAAAAATTCCGACGATTTCGGTACTTAGAAAATTTCTGCCTTTTTCGGTACTTAGAAAACATTCAGAAGATTTCGGTACTTAGAAAATTTCTGACCTTTTCGGTATTTAGAAAATTTCAAACGATTTCGGTACTTAGAAAATTTCTGACGATTTCTTTACTTAGAAAATTTCAAACGATTTCGGTACTTAGAAAAATTCCGACGATTTCGGTACTTAGAAAATTTCTGCCTTTTTCGGTACTTAGAAAACATTCAGAAGTTTTCGGTACTTAGAAAATTTCTGACGTTATCGGTACTTTGAAAAATTCTGACGATTTCGGTACTTAGAAAAATTCTGGGGATTTCGGAACTTAGAAATATTCTGTTGATTTCGGTACTTAGAAAAATTCGGTTGATTTTGGTACTTAGAAAAATCTGACGATTTCTTTACTTAGAAAAATTCCGACGATTTCGGTGCTTAGAAAACAATCAGAAGTTTTCGGTACTTAGATAATTTCTGACGTTTTCGTTACTTAGAAAAATTCTGCCGATTTCGGTACTTATAAAAATTCTGTTGATTTCGGTACTTAGAAAACAATCAGAAGTTTTTGGTACTAAGAAAATTTCTGACCTTTTCGGTACTTAGAAAATATCTGACTTTTTCGGTACTTAGAAAAATTCTTACGATTTCGATACTTATTAAACATTGAGAAGTTTTCGGTACTTAGAAAAATTCTGCCGATTTCGGTACTTAGAAAATTTCTGACCTTTTCGGTACTTGGAAAATTTCTGACCTTTTCGGTACTTAGAAAATTTCTGACGTTATCGGTACTTAGAAAAATTCTGACGATTTCGATACTTATTAAACATTGAGAAGTTTTCGGTACTTAGAAAAATTCTGCCGATTTCGGTACTTAGAAAATTTCTGACCTTTTCGGTACTTGGAAAATTTCTGACCTTTTCGGTACTTAGAAAAATTCTGGTGACTTCGGAACTTAGAAATATTCTGTTGATTTCGGTACTTAGAAAAATTCTGCCGATTTCGGTACTTAGAAAAATTTTGACGATGTCGGTACTTAGAAAACATTCAGAAGTTTTCGATACTTAGAAAATTTCTGACGTTTTCAGTACTTAGAAAAATTCTGCCGATTTCAGTACTTAGAAAAATTCTGATGTTTTCGGTACTTAGAAAAATTCTGTCGATTTCGGTACTTAGAAAAATTCTGAAAATTTCGGTACTTAGAAAATTTCTGACCTTTTCGGTACTTAGAAAATTTCTGACCTTTCCGGTATTTTGAAAATTTCAGACGATTTCGGTACTTAGAAATATTCTGTTGATTTCGGTACTTAGAAAATTTCTGACCTTTTCGGTACTTAGAAAACATTCCGACGATTTCGGTAGTTAGAAAATTCTGACGATTTCGGTACTTAGAAAAATTCTGGGGATTTCGGAACTTAGAAATATTCTGTTGATTTCGGTACTTAGAAAAATTCGGTTGATTTTGGTACTTAGAAAAATCTGACGATTTCTTTACTTAGAAAAATTCCGACGATTTCGGTGCTTAGAAAACAATCAGAAGTTTTCGGTACTTAGATAATTTCTGACGTTTTCGTTACTTAGAAAAATTCCGACGATTTCGGTACTAAGAAAATTTCTGACCTTTTCGGTACTTAGAAAATATCTGACTTTTTCGGTACTTAGAAAAATTCTTACGATTTCGATACTTATTAAACATTGAGAAGTTTTCGGTACTTAGAAAAATTCTGCCGATTTCGGTACTTAGAAAATTTCTGACCTTTTCGGTACTTGGAAAATTTCTGACCTTTTCGGTACTTAGAAAATTTCTGACGTTATCGGTACTTAGAAAAATTCTGACGATTTTGATACTTATTAAACATTGAGAAGTTTTCGGTACTTAGAAAAATTCTGCCGATTTCGGTACTTAGAAAATTTCTGACCTTTTCGGTACTTGGAAAATTTCTGACCTTTTCGGTACTTAGAAAATTTCTGACCTTTCCGGTATTTTGAAAATTTCAGACGATTTCGGTACTTAGAATATTTCTGACGTTATCGGTACTTAGAAAATTTCTGACGTTTTCGGTACTTAGAAAAATTCTGCCGATTTCGGTACTTAGAAAAATTCTGTTGATTTCGGAACTTAGAAATATTCTGTTGATTTCGGTACTTAGAAAATTTCTGACCTTTTCGGTACTTAGAAAACATTCCGACGATTTCGGTAGTTAGAAAATTCTGACGATTTCGGTACTTAGGAAAATTCTGTCGATTTCGGTACTTAGAAAAATTCTGTTGATTTTGGTACTTAGAAAAATCTGACGATTTCTTTACTTAGAAAAATTCAGACGATTTCGGTGCTTAGAAAACAATCAGAAGTTTTCGGTTCTTGGAAAATTTCTGACCTTTCCGGTACTTAGAAAATTTCTGACCTTTTCGGTACTTAGAAAATATCTGACGTTTTCGGTACTTAGAAAAATTCTGTCGATTTCGGTACTTAGAAAACATTAAGAAGTCTTCGGTACTTAGAAAATTTCTGACGTTTTCGGTACTTAGAAAAATTCTTACGATTTCGATACTTATTAAACATTCAGAAGTTTTCAGTTCTTTGAAAAATTCTGCCGATTTCGGTACTTAGAAAATTCTGACGATTTCGGTACTTGGAAAATTTCTGACCTTTTCGGTACTTAGAAAATTTCTGACCTTTTCGGTGCTTAGAAAAATTCTGACGAATTCGGTACTTAGAAAAATTCTGACGATTTCGGTACTTAGAAAAATTCCGACGATTTCGGTACTTAGAAAATTTCTGCCTTTTTCGGTACTTAGAAAACATTCAGAAGTTTTCGGTACTTAGAAAATTTCTGACGTTATCGGTACTTAGAAAAATTCTGACGATTTCGGTACTTAGAAAAATTCTGGTGACTTCGGAACTTAGAAATATTCTGTTGATTTCGGTACTTAAAAAAATTCTGCCGATTTCGGTACTTAGAAAATTCTGACGATTTCGGTACTTGGAAAATTTCTGACCTTTTCGGTACTTAGAACATTTCTGACCTTTTCGGTACTTAGAAAATTTCTGACGTTATCGAGACTTAGAAAAATTCTGACGATTTCGGTACTTAGAAAAATTCCGACGATTTCGGTACTTAGAAAATTTCTGCCTTTTTCGGTACTTAGAAAACATTCAGAAGATTTCGGTACTTAGAAAATTTCTGACCTTTTCGGTATTTAGAAAATTTCAAACGATTTCGGTACTAAGAAAAATTCAGACGATTTCGGTACTTAGAAAAATTCCGACGATTTCGGTACTTAGAAAATTTCTGCCTTTTTCGGTACTTAGAAAACATTCAGAAGTTTTCGGTACTTAGAAAATTTCTGACGTTATCGGTACTTAGAAAAATTCTGACGATTTCGGTACTTAGAAAAATTCTGGTGACTTCGGAACTTAGAAATATTCTGTTGATTTCGGTACTTAAAAAATTCTGCCGATTTCGGTACTTAGAAAATTCTGACGATTTCGGTACTTGGAAAATTTCTGACCTTTTCGGTACTTAGAACATTTCTGACCTTTTCGGTACTTAGAAAATTTCTGACGTTATCGGTACTTAGAAAAATTCTGACGATTTCGGTACTTAGAAAAATTCTGGTCATTTCGGAACTTAGAAATATTCTGTTGATTTCGGTACTTAGAAAAATTCTGCCGATTTCGGTACTTAGAAAATTCTGACGATTTCGGTACTTGGAAAATTTCTGACCTTTTCGGTACTTAGAAAACATTCAGAAGTTTTCGGTACTTAGAAAATTTCTGACGTTATCGGTACTTAGAAAAATTCTGACGATTTCGGTACTTAGAAAAATTCTGGTGATTTCGGAACTTAGAAATATTCTGTTGATTTCGGTACTTAGAAAAATTCGGTTGATTTTGGTACTTAGAAAAATCTGACGATTTCTTTACTTAGAAAAATTCCGACGATTTCGGTACTTAGAAAACAATCAGAAGTTTTTGGTACTAAGAAAATTTCTGACCTTTTCGGTACTTAGAAAATATCTGACTTTTTCGGTACTTAGAAACATTCTGTCGATTTCGGTACTTAGAAAACATTCAGAAGTCTTCGGTACTTAGGAAATTTCTGACGTTTTCGGTACTTAGAAAAATTCTTACGATTTCGATACTAATTAAACATTCAGAAGTTTTAGGTACTTAGAAAAATTCTGCCGATTTCGGTACTTAGAAAATTTCTGACCTTTTCGGTACTTGGAAAATTTCTGACCTTTTCGGTACTTAGAAAATTTCTGACCTTTACGGTACTTAGAAAAATTCTGACGATTTCGGTACTTAGAAAACAATCAGAAGTTTTTGGTACTAAGAAAATTTCTGACCTTTTCGGTACTTAGAAAATATCTGACGTTTTCGGTACTTAGAAAAATTCTGTCGATTTCGGTACTTAGAAAACATTAAGAAGTTTTCGGTACTTAGAAAATTTCTGACGTTTTCGGTACTTTTAAAAATTCTTACGATTTCGATACTTATTAAACATTCAGAAGTTTTCGGTTCTTAGAGAAATTCTGCCGATTTCGGTACTTAGAAAATTCTGACGATTTCGGTACTTGGAAAATTTCTGACCTTTTCGGTACTTAGAAAATTTCTGACCTTTTCGGTGCTTAGAAAAATTCTGACGAATTCGGTACTTAGAAAAATTCTGACGATTTCGGTACTTAGAAAAATTCCGACGATTTCGGTACTTAGAAAATTTCTGCCTTTTTCGGTACTTAGAAAATTTCTGACCTTTTCGGTACTTAGAAAACATTCAGAAGTTTTCGGTACTTAGAAAATTTCTGACGTTATCGGTACTTAGAAAAATTCTGACGATTTCGGTACTTAGAAAAATTCTGGTGATTTCGGAACTTAGAAATATTCTGTTGATTTCGGTACTTAGAAAAATTCGGTTGATTTTGGTACTTAGAAAAATCTGACGATTTCTTTACTTAGAAAAATTCCGACGATTTCGGTACTTAGAAAACAATCAGAAGTTTTTGGTACTAAGAAAATTTCTGACCTTTTCGGTACTTAGAAAATATCTGACTTTTTCGGTACTTAGAAACATTCTGTCGATTTCGGTACTTAGAAAACATTCAGAAGTCTTCGGTACTTAGGAAATTTCTGACGTTTTCGGTACTTAGAAAAATTCTTACGACTTCGATACTTATTAAACATTCAGAAGTTTTAGGTACTTAGAAAAATTCTGCCGATTTCGGTACTTAGAAAATTTCTGACCTTTTCGGTACTTGGAAAATTTCTGACCTTTTCGGTACTTAGAAAATTTCTGACCTTTACGGTACTTAGAAAAATTCTGACGATTTCGGTACTTAGAAAACAATCAGAAGTTTTTGGTACTAAGAAAATTTTTGACCTTTTCGGTACTTAGAAAATATCTGACGTTTTCGGTACTTAGAAAAATTCTGTCGATTTCGGTACTTAGAAAACATTAAGAAGTCTTCGGTACTTAGAAAATTTCTGACGTTTTCGGTACTTTTAAAAATTCTTACGATTTCGATACTTATTAAACATTCAGAAGTTTTCGGTTCTTAGAGAAATTCTTCCGATTTCGGTACTTAGAAAATTCTGACGATTTCGGTACTTAGAAAATTTCTGACCTTTTCGGTACTTAGAAAACATTCCGACGATTTCGGTAGTTAGAAAATTCTGACGATTTCGGTACTTAGGAAAATTCTGTCGATTTCGGTACTTAGAAAAATTCTGTTGATTTTGGTACTTAGAAAAATCTGACGATTTCTTTACTTAGAAAAATTCAGACGATTTCGGTGCTTAGAAAACAATCAGAAGTTTTCGGTTCTTGGAAAATTTCTGACCTTTCCGGTACTTAGAAAATTTCTGACCTTTTCGGTACTTAGAAAATATCTGACGTTTTCGGTACTTAGAAAAATTCTGTCGATTTCGGTACTTAGAAAACATTAAGAAGTCTTCGGTACTTATTAAACATTCAGAAGTTTTCGGTTCTTTGAAAAATTCTGCCGATTTCGGTACTTAGAAAATTCTGACGATTTCGGTACTTGGAAAATTTCTGACCTTTTCGGTACTTAGAAAATTTCTGACCTTTTCGGTGCTTAGAAAAATTCTGACGAATTCGGTACTTAGAAAAATTCTGACGATTTCGGTACTTAGAAAAATTCCGACGATTTCGGTACTTAGAAAATTTCTGCCTTTTTCGGTACTTAGAAAACATTCAGAAGTTTTCGGTACTTAGAAAATTTCTGACGTTATCGGTACTTAGAAAAATTCTGACGATTTCGGTACTTAGAAAAATTCTGGTGACTTCGGAACTTAGAAATATTCTGTTGATTTCGGTACTTAAAAAAATTCTGCCGATTTCGGTACTTAGAAAATTCTGACGATTTCGGTACTTGGAAAATTTCTGACCTTTTCGGTACTTAGAACATTTCTGACCTTTTCGGTACTTAGAAAATTTCTGACGTTATCGAGACTTAGAAAAATTCTGACGATTTCGGTACTTAGAAAAATTCCGACGATTTCGGTACTTAGAAAATTTCTGCCTTTTTCGGTACTTAGAAAACATTCAGAAGATTTCGGTACTTAGAAAATTTCTGACCTTTTCGGTATTTAGAAAATTTCAAACGATTTCGGTACTAAGAAAAATTCAGACGATTTCGGTACTTAGAAAAATTCCGACGATTTTGGTACTTAGAAAATTTCTGCCTTTTTCGGTACTTAGAAAACATTCAGAAGTTTTCGGTACTTAGAAAATTTCTGACGTTATCGGTACTTAGAAAAATTCTGACGATTTCGGTACTTAGAAAAATTCTGGTGACTTCGGAACTTAGAAATATTCTGTTGATTTCGGTACTTAAAAAATTCTGCCGATTTCGGTACTTAGAAAATTCTGACGATTTCGGTACTTGGAAAATTTCTGACCTTTTCGGTACTTAGAACATTTCTGACCTTTTCGGTACTTAGAAAATTTCTGACGTTATCGGTACTTAGAAAAATTCTGACGATTTCGGTACTTAGAAAAATTCTGGTCATTTCGGAACTTAGAAATATTCTGTTGATTTCGGTACTTAGAAAATTTCTGACCTTTTCGGTACTTAGAAAATATCTGACGTTTTCGGTACTTAGAAAAATTCTGTCGATTTCGGTACTTAGAAAACATTAAGAAGTCTTCGGTACTTAGAAAATTTCTGACGTTTTCGGTACTTAGAAAAATTCTTACGATTTCGATACTTATTAAACATTCAGAAGTTTTCGGTTCTTTGAAAAATTCTGCCGATTTCGGTACTTAGAAAATTCTGACGATTTCGGTACTTGGAAAATTTCTGACCTTTTCGGTACTTAGAAAATTTCTGACCTTTTCGGTGCTTAGAAAAATTCTGACGAATTCGGTACTTAGAAAAATTCTGACGATTTCGGTACTTAGAAAAATTCCGACGATTTCGGTACTTAGAAAATTTCTGCCTTTTTCGGTACTTAGAAAACATTCAGAAGTTTTCGGTACTTAGAAAATTTCTGACGTTATCGGTACTTAGAAAAATTCTGACGATTTCGGTACTTAGAAAAATTCTGGTGACTTCGGAACTTAGAAATATTCTGTTGATTTCGGTACTTAAAAAAATTCTGCCGATTTCGGTACTTAGAAAATTCTGACGATTTCGGTACTTGGAAAATTTCTGACCTTTTCGGTACTTAGAACATTTCTGACCTTTTCGGTACTTAGAAAATTTCTGACGTTATCGAGACTTAGAAAAATTCTGACGATTTCGGTACTTAGAAAAATTCCGACGATTTCGGTACTTAGAAAATTTCTGCCTTTTTCGGTACTTAGAAAACATTCAGAAGATTTCGGTACTTAGAAAATTTCTGACCTTTTCGGTATTTAGAAAATTTCAAACGATTTCGGTACTAAGAAAAATTCAGACGATTTCGGTACTTAGAAAAATTCCGACGATTTCGGTACTTAGAAAATTTCTGCCTTTTTCGGTACTTAGAAAACATTCAGAAGTTTTCGGTACTTAGAAAATTTCTGACGTTATCGGTACTTAGAAAAATTCTGACGATTTCGGTACTTAGAAAAATTCTGGTGACTTCGGAACTTAGAAATATTCTGTTGATTTCGGTACTTAAAAAATTCTGCCGATTTCGGTACTTAGAAAATTCTGACGATTTCGGTACTTGGAAAATTTCTGACCTTTTCGGTACTTAGAACATTTCTGACCTTTTCGGTACTTAGAAAATTTCTGACGTTATCGGTACTTAGAAAAATTCTGACGATTTCGGTACTTAGAAAAATTCTGGTCATTTCGGAACTTAGAAATATTCTGTTGATTTCGGTACTTAGAAAAATTCTGCCGATTTCGGTACTTAGAAAATTCTGACGATTTCGGTACTTGGAAAATTTCTGACCTTTTCGGTACTTAGAAAACATTCAGAAGTTTTCGGTACTTAGAAAATTTCTGACGTTATCGGTACTTAGAAAAATTCTGACGATTTCGGTACTTAGAAAAATTCTGGTGATTTCGGAACTTAGAAATATTCTGTTGGTTTCGGTACTTAGAAAAATTCGGTTGATTTTGGTACTTAGAAAAATCTGACGATTTCTTTACTTAGAAAAATTCCGACGATTTCGGTACTTAGAAAACAATCAGAAGTTTTTGGTACTAAGAAAATTTCTGACCTTTTCGGTACTTAGAAAATATCTGACTTTTTCGGTACTTAGAAACATTCTGTCGATTTCGGTACTTAGAAAACATTCAGAAGTCTTCGGTACTTAGGAAATTTCTGACGTTTTCGGTACTTAGAAAAATTCTTACGATTTCGATACTTATTAAACATTCAGAAGTTTTAGGTACTTAGAAAAATTCTGCCGATTTCGGTACTTAGAAAATTTCTGACCTTTTCGGTACTTGGAAAATTTCTGACCTTTTCGGTACTTAGAAAATTTCTGACCTTTACGGTACTTAGAAAAATTCTGACGATTTCGGTACTTAGAAAACAATCAGAAGTTTTTGGTACTAAGAAAATTTCTGACCTTTTCGGTACTTAGAAAATATCTGACGTTTTCGGTACTTAGAAAAATTCTGTCGATTTCGGTACTTAGAAAACATTAAGAAGTCTTCGGTACTTAGAAAATTTCTGACGTTTTCGGTACTTTTAAAAATTCTTACGATTTCGATACTTATTAAACATTCAGAAGTTTTCGGTTCTTAGAGAAATTCTGCCGATTTCGGTACTTAGAAAATTCTGACGATTTCGGTACTTGGAAAATTTCTGACCTTTTCGGTACTTAGAAAATTTCTGACCTTTTCGGTGCTTAGAAAAATTCTGACGAATTCGGTACTTAGAAAAATTCTGACGATTTCGGTACTTAGAAAAATTCCGACGATTTCGGTACTTAGAAAATTTCTGCCTTTTTCGGTACTTAGAAAATTTCTGACCTTTTCGGTACTTAGAAAACATTCAGAAGTTTTCGGTACTTAGAAAATTTCTGACGTTATCGGTACTTAGAAAAATTCTGACGATTTCGGTACTTAGAAAAATTCTGGTGATTTCGGAACTTAGAAATATTCTGTTGATTTCGGTACTTAGAAAAATTCGGTTGATTTTGGTACTTAGAAAAATCTGACGATTTCTTTACTTAGAAAAATTCCGACGATTTCGGTACTTAGAAAACAATCAGAAGTTTTTGGTACTAAGAAAATTTCTGACCTTTTCGGTACTTAGAAAATATCTGACGTTTTCGGTACTTAGAAAAATTCTGTCGATTTCGGTACTTAGAAAACATTAAGAAGTCTTCGGTACTTAGAAAATTTCTGACGTTTTCGGTACTTTTAAAAATTCTTACGATTTCGATACTTATTAAACATTCAGAAGTTTTCGGTTCTTAGAGAAATTCTTCCGATTTCGGTACTTAGAAAATTCTGACGATTTCGGTACTTAGAAAATTTCTGACCTTTTCGGTACTTAGAAAACATTCCGACGATTTCGGTAGTTAGAAAATTCTGACGATTTCGGTACTTAGGAAAATTCTGTCGATTTCGGTACTTAGAAAAATTCTGTTGATTTTGGTACTTAGAAAAATCTGACGATTTCTTTACTTAGAAAAATTCAGACGATTTCGGTGCTTAGAAAACAATCAGAAGTTTTCGGTTCTTGGAAAATTTCTGACCTTTCCGGTACTTAGAAAATTTCTGACCTTTTCGGTACTTAGAAAATATCTGACGTTTTCGGTACTTAGAAAAATTCTGTCGATTTCGGTACTTAGAAAACATTAAGAAGTCTTCGGTACTTATTAAACATTCAGAAGTTTTCGGTTCTTTGAAAAATTCTGCCGATTTCGGTACTTAGAAAATTCTGACGATTTCGGTACTTGGAAAATTTCTGACCTTTTCGGTACTTAGAAAATTTCTGACCTTTTCGGTGCTTAGAAAAATTCTGACGAATTCGGTACTTAGAAAAATTCTGACGATTTCGGTACTTAGAAAAATTCCGACGATTTCGGTACTTAGAAAATTTCTGCCTTTTTCGGTACTTAGAAAACATTCAGAAGTTTTCGGTACTTAGAAAATTTCTGACGTTATCGGTACTTAGAAAAATTCTGACGATTTCGGTACTTAGAAAAATTCTGGTGACTTCGGAACTTAGAAATATTCTGTTGATTTCGGTACTTAAAAAAATTCTGCCGATTTCGGTACTTAGAAAATTCTGACGATTTCGGTACTTGGAAAATTTCTGACCTTTTCGGTACTTAGAACATTTCTGACCTTTTCGGTACTTAGAAAATTTCTGACGTTATCGAGACTTAGAAAAATTCTGACGATTTCGGTACTTAGAAAAATTCCGACGATTTCGGTACTTAGAAAATTTCTGCCTTTTTCGGTACTTAGAAAACATTCAGAAGATTTCGGTACTTAGAAAATTTCTGACCTTTTCGGTATTTAGAAAATTTCAAACGATTTCGGTACTAAGAAAAATTCAGACGATTTCGGTACTTAGAAAAATTCCGACGATTTTGGTACTTAGAAAATTTCTGCCTTTTTCGGTACTTAGAAAACATTCAGAAGTTTTCGGTACTTAGAAAATTTCTGACGTTATCGGTACTTAGAAAAATTCTGACGATTTCGGTACTTAGAAAAATTCTGGTGACTTCGGAACTTAGAAATATTCTGTTGATTTCGGTACTTAAAAAATTCTGCCGATTTCGGTACTTAGAAAATTCTGACGATTTCGGTACTTGGAAAATTTCTGACCTTTTCGGTACTTAGAACATTTCTGACCTTTTCGGTACTTAGAAAATTTCTGACGTTATCGGTACTTAGAAAAATTCTGACGATTTCGGTACTTAGAAAAATTCTGGTCATTTCGGAACTTAGAAATATTCTGTTGATTTCGGTACTTAGAAAATTTCTGACCTTTTCGGTACTTAGAAAATATCTGACGTTTTCGGTACTTAGAAAAATTCTGTCGATTTCGGTACTTAGAAAACATTAAGAAGTCTTCGGTACTTAGAAAATTTCTGACGTTTTCGGTACTTAGAAAAATTCTTACGATTTCGATACTTATTAAACATTCAGAAGTTTTCGGTTCTTTGAAAAATTCTGCCGATTTCGGTACTTAGAAAATTCTGACGATTTCGGTACTTGGAAAATTTCTGACCTTTTCGGTACTTAGAAAATTTCTGACCTTTTCGGTGCTTAGAAAAATTCTGACGAATTCGGTACTTAGAAAAATTCTGACGATTTCGGTACTTAGAAAAATTCCGACGATTTCGGTACTTAGAAAATTTCTGCCTTTTTCGGTACTTAGAAAACATTCAGAAGTTTTCGGTACTTAGAAAATTTCTGACGTTATCGGTACTTAGAAAAATTCTGACGATTTCGGTACTTAGAAAAATTCTGGTGACTTCGGAACTTAGAAATATTCTGTTGATTTCGGTACTTAAAAAAATTCTGCCGATTTCGGTACTTAGAAAATTCTGACGATTTCGGTACTTGGAAAATTTCTGACCTTTTCGGTACTTAGAACATTTCTGACCTTTTCGGTACTTAGAAAATTTCTGACGTTATCGAGACTTAGAAAAATTCTGACGATTTCGGTACTTAGAAAAATTCCGACGATTTCGGTACTTAGAAAATTTCTGCCTTTTTCGGTACTTAGAAAACATTCAGAAGATTTCGGTACTTAGAAAATTTCTGACCTTTTCGGTATTTAGAAAATTTCAAACGATTTCGGTACTAAGAAAAATTCAGACGATTTCGGTACTTAGAAAAATTCCGACGATTTCGGTACTTAGAAAATTTCTGCCTTTTTCGGTACTTAGAAAACATTCAGAAGTTTTCGGTACTTAGAAAATTTCTGACGTTATCGGTACTTAGAAAAATTCTAACGATTTCGGTACTTAGAAAAATTCTGGTGACTTCGGAACTTAGAAATATTCTGTTGATTTCGGTACTTAAAAAATTCTGCCGATTTCGGTACTTAGAAAATTCTGACGATTTCGGTACTTGGAAAATTTCTGACCTTTTCGGTACTTAGAACATTTCTGACCTTTTCGGTACTTAGAAAATTTCTGACGTTATCGGTACTTAGAAAAATTCTGACGATTTCGGTACTTAGAAAAATTCTGGTCATTTCGGAACTTAGAAATATTCTGTTGATTTCGGTACTTAGAAAAATTCTGCCGATTTCGGTACTTAGAAAATTCTGACGATTTCGGTACTTGGAAAATTTCTGACCTTTTCGGTACTTAGAAAACATTCAGAAGTTTTCGGTACTTAGAAAATTTCTGACGTTATCGGTACTTAGAAAAATTCTGACGATTTCGGTACTTAGAAAAATTCTGGTGATTTCGGAACTTAGAAATATTCTGTTGGTTTCGGTACTTAGAAAAATTCGGTTGATTTTGGTACTTAGAAAAATCTGACGATTTCTTTACTTAGAAAAATTCCGACGATTTCGGTACTTAGAAAACAATCAGAAGTTTTTGGTACTAAGAAAATTTCTGACCTTTTCGGTACTTAGAAAATATCTGACTTTTTCGGTACTTAGAAACATTCTGTCGATTTCGGTACTTAGAAAACATTCAGAAGTCTTCGGTACTTAGGAAATTTCTGACGTTTTCGGTACTTAGAAAAATTCTTACGATTTCGATACTTATTAAACATTCAGAAGTTTTAGGTACTTAGAAAAATTCTGCCGATTTCGGTACTTAGAAAATTTCTGACCTTTTCGGTACTTGGAAAATTTCTGACCTTTTCGGTACTTAGAAAATTTCTGACCTTTACGGTACTTAGAAAAATTCTGACGATTTCGGTACTTAGAAAACAATCAGAAGTTTTTGGTACTAAGAAAATTTCTGACCTTTTCGGTACTTAGAAAATATCTGACGTTTTCGGTACTTAGAAAAATTCTGTCGATTTCGGTACTTAGAAAACATTAAGAAGTCTTCGGTACTTAGAAAATTTCTGACGTTTTCGGTACTTTTAAAAATTCTTACGATTTCGATACTTATTAAACATTCAGAAGTTTTCGGTTCTTAGAGAAATTCTGCCGATTTCGGTACTTAGAAAATTCTGACGATTTCGGTACTTGGAAAATTTCTGACCTTTTCGGTACTTAGAAAATTTCTGACCTTTTCGGTGCTTAGAAAAATTCTGACGAATTCGGTACTTAGAAAAATTCTGACGATTTCGGTACTTAGAAAAATTCCGACGATTTCGGTACTTAGAAAATTTCTGCCTTTTTCGGTACTTAGAAAATTTCTGACCTTTTCGGTACTTAGAAAACATTCAGAAGTTTTCGGTACTTAGAAAATTTCTGACGTTATCGGTACTTAGAAAAATTCTGACGATTTCGGTACTTAGAAAAATTCTGGTGATTTCGGAACTTAGAAATATTCTGTTGATTTCGGTACTTAGAAAAATTCGGTTGATTTTGGTACTTAGAAAAATCTGACGATTTCTTTACTTAGAAAAATTCCGACGATTTCGGTACTTAGAAAACAATCAGAAGTTTTTGGTACTAAGAAAATTTCTGACCTTTTCGGTACTTAGAAAATATCTGACTTTTTCGGTACTTAGAAACATTCTGTCGATTTCGGTACTTAGAAAACATTCAGAAGTCTTCGGTACTTAGGAAATTTCTGACGTTTTCGGTACTTAGAAAAATTCTTACGACTTCGATACTTATTAAACATTCAGAAGTTTTAGGTACTTAGAAAAATTCTGCCGATTTCGGTACTTAGAAAATTTCTGACCTTTTCGGTACTTGGAAAATTTCTGACCTTTTCGGTACTTAGAAAATTTCTGACCTTTACGGTACTTAGAAAAATTCTGACGATTTCGGTACTTAGAAAACAATCAGAAGTTTTTGGTACTAAGAAAATTTTTGACCTTTTCGGTACTTAGAAAATATCTGACGTTTTCGGTACTTAGAAAAATTCTGTCGATTTCGGTACTTAGAAAACATTAAGAAGTCTTCGGTACTTAGAAAATTTCTGACGTTTTCGGTACTTTTAAAAATTCTTACGATTTCGATACTTATTAAACATTCAGAAGTTTTCGGTTCTTAGAGAAATTCTGCCGATTTCGGTACTTAGAAAATTCTGACGATTTCGGTACTTGGAAAATTTCTGACCTTTTCGGTACTTAGAAAATTTCTGACCTTTTCGGTGCTTAGAAAAATTCTGACGAATTCGGTACTTAGAAAAATTCCGACGATTTCGGTACTTAGAAAATTTCTTTCTTTTTCGGTACTTAGAAAAATTTTGACGATTTCGGTACTTAGAAAAATTCTGATGATTTCGGTACTTAGAAAAATTCTGGTGACTTCGGAACTTAGAAATATTCTGTTGATTTCGGTACTTAAAAAATTCTGCCGATTTCGGTACTTAGAAAATTCTGACGATTTCGGTACTTGGAAAATTTCTGACCTTTTCGGTTCTTAGAACATTTCTGACCTTTTCGGTACTTAGAAAATTTCTGACGTTATCGGTACTTAGAAAAATTCTGACGATTTCGGTACTTAGAAAAATTCTGGTCATTTCGGAACTTAGAAATATTCTGTTGATTTCGGTACTTAGAAAAATTCTGCCGATTTCGGTACTTTGAAAATTCTGACGATTTCGGTACTTGGAAAATTTCTGACCTTTTCGGTACTTAGAAAACATTCAGAAGTTTTCGGTACTTAGAAAATTTCTGACGTTATCGGTACTTAGAAAAATTCTGACGATTTCGGTACTTAGAAAAATTCTGGTGATTTCGGAACTTAGAAATATTCTGTTGATTTCGGTACTTAGAAAAATTCGGTTGATTTTGGTACTTAGAAAAATCTGACGATTTCTTTACTTAGAAAAATTCCGACGATTTCGGTACTTAGAAAACAATCAGAAGTTTTTGGTACTAAGAAAATTTCTGACCTTTTCGGTACTTAGAAAATATCTGACTTTTTCGGTACTTAGAAACATTCTGTCGATTTCAGTACTTAGAAAACATTCAGAAGTCTTCGGTACTTAGGAAATTTCTGACGTTTTCGGTACTTAGAAAAATTCTTACGATTTCGATACTTATTAAACATTCAGAAGTTTTAGGTACTTAGAAAAATTCTGCCGATTTCGGTACTTAGAAAATTTCTGACCTTTTCGGTACTTGGAAAATTTCTGACCTTTTCGGTACTTAGAAAATTTCTGACCTTTACGGTACTTAGAAAAATTCTGACGATTTCGGTACTTAGAAATTAATCAGAAGTTTTTGGTACTAAGAAAATTTCTGACCTTTTCGGTACTTAGAAAATATCTGACGTTTTCGGTACTTAGAAAAATTCTGTCGATTTCGGTACTTAGAAAACATTAAGAAGTCTTCGGTACTTAGAAAATTTCTGACGTTTTCGGTACTTTTAAAAATTCTTACGATTTCGATACTTATTAAACATTCAGAAGTTTTCGGTTCTTAGAGAAATTCTGCCGATTTCGGTACTTAGAAAATTCTGACGATTTCGGTACTTGGAAAATTTCTGACCTTTTCGGTACTTAGAAAATTTCTGACCTTTTCTGTGCTTAGAAAAATTCTGACGAATTCGGTACTTAGAAAAATTCTGACGATTTCGGTACTTAGAAAAATTCCGACGATTTCGGTACTTAGAAAATTTCTGCCTTTTTCGGTACTTAGAAAATTTCTGACCTTTTCGGTACTTAGAAAACATTCAGAAGTTTTCGGTACTTAGAAAATTTCTGACGTTATCGGTACTTAGAAAAATTCTGACGATTTCGGTACTTAGAAAAATTCTGGTGATTTCGGAACTTAGAAATATTCTGTTGATTTCGGTACTTAGAAAAATTCGGTTGATTTTGGTACTTAGAAAAATCTGACGATTTCTTTACTTAGAAAAATTCCGACGATTTCGGTACTTAGAAAACAATCAGAAGTTTTTGGTACTAAGAAAATTTCTGACCTTTTCGGTACTTAGAAAATATCTGACTTTTTCGGTACTTAGAAACATTCTGTCGATTTCGGTACTTAGAAAACATTCAGAAGTCTTCGGTACTTAGGAAATTTCTGACGTTTTCGGTACTTAGAAAAATTCTTACGACTTCGATACTTATTAAACATTCAGAAGTTTTAGGTACTTAGAAAAATTCTGCCGATTTCGGTACTTAGAAAATTTCTGACCTTTTCGGTACTTGGAAAATTTCTGACCTTTTCGGTACTTAGAAAATTTCTGACCTTTACGGTACTTAGAAAAATTCTGACGATTTCGGTACTTAGAAAACAATCAGAAGTTTTTGGTACTAAGAAAATTTTTGACCTTTTCGGTACTTAGAAAATATCTGACGTTTTCGGTACTTAGAAAAATTCTGTCGATTTCGGTACTTAGAAAACATTAAGAAGTCTTCGGTACTTAGAAAATTTCTGACGTTTTCGGTACTTTTAAAAATTCTTACGATTTCGATACTTATTAAACATTCAGAAGTTTTCGGTTCTTAGAGAAATTCTGCCGATTTCGGTACTTAGAAAATTCTGACGATTTCGGTACTTGGAAAATTTCTGACCTTTTCGGTACTTAGAAAATTTCTGACCTTTTCGGTGCTTAGAAAAATTCTGACGAATTCGGTACTTAGAAAAATTCTGACGATTTCGGTACTTAGAAAAATTCCGACCATTTCGGTACTTAGAAAATTTCTTTCTTTTTCGGTACTTAGAAAAATTTTGACGATTTCGGTACTTAGAAAAATTCTGATGATTTCGGTACTTAGAAAATTTCTGACCTTTTCGGTATTTAGAAAATTTCAAACGATTTCGGTACTTAGAAAAATTCAGACGATTTCGGTACTTAGAAAAATTCCGACGATTTCGGTACTTAGAAAATTTCTGCCTTTTTCGGTACTTAGAAATCATTCAGAAGTTTTCGGTACTTAGAAAATTTCTGACGTTATCGGTACTTAGAAAAATTCTGACGATTTCGGTACTTAGAAAAATTCTGGTCATTTCGGAACTTAGAAATATTCTGTTGATTTCGGTACTTAGAAAAATTCTGCCGATTTCGGTACTTAAAAAATTCTGACGATTTCGGTACTTGGAAAATTTCTGACCTTTTCGGTACTTAGAAAACATTCAGAAGTTTTCGGTACTTAGAAAATTTCTGACGTTTTCGGTACTTAGAAAAATTCTTACGATTTCGATACTTATTAAACATTCAGAAGTTTTCGGTACTTAGAAAAATTCTGCCGATTTCGGTACTTAGAAAATTTCTGACCTTTTCGGTACTTGGAAAATTTCTGACCTTTTCGGTACTTAGAAAATTTCTGACCTTTACGGTACTTAGAAAAATTCTTACGATTTCGGTACTTAGAAAACAATCAGAAGTTTTTGGTACTAAGAAAATTTCTGACCTTTTCGGTACTTAAAAAATATCTGACGTTTTCGGTACTTAGAAAAATTCTGTCGATTTCGGTACTTAGAAAACATTAAGAAGTCTTCGGTACTTAGAAAATTTCTGACGTTTTCGGTACTTAGAAAAATTCTTACGATTTCGATACTTATTAAACATTCAGAAGTTTTCGGTTCTTAGAAAAATTCTGCCGATTTCGGTACTTAGAAAATTCTGACGATTTCGGTACTTGGAAAATTTCTGACCTTTTCGGTACTTAGAAAATTTCTGACCTTTTCGGTGCTTAGAAAAATTCTGACGAATTCGGTACTTAGAAAAATTCCGACGATTTCGGTACTTAGAAAATTTCTGCTTCTTTCGGTACTTAGAAAACATTCAGAAGATTTCTTTACTTAGAAAATTTCTGACCTTCTCGGTATTTAGAAAATTTCAAACGATTTCGGTACTTAGAAAAATTCAGACGATTTCGGTACTTAGAAAAATTTCGACGATTTCGGTATTTAGAAAATTTCTGCCTTTTTCGGTACTTAGAAATCATTCCGAAGTTTTCGGTACTTAGAAAATTTCTGACGTTATCGGTACTTAGAAAAATTCTGACGATTTCGGTACTTAGAAAAATTCTGGTGATTTCGGAACTTAGAAATATTCTGTTGATTTCGGTACTTAGAAAATTCTGAAGATTTCGGTACTTGGAAAATTTCTGACCTTTTCGGTACTTAGAAAATTTCTGACCTTTTCGGTACTTAGAAAAACTTGGACGATTTCGGTACTTAGGAAAATTCTGTCGATTTCGGTACTTAGAAAAATTCTGTTGATTTTGGTACATAGAAAAATCTGACGATTTCTTTACTTAGAAAAATTCCGACGATTTCGGTGCTTAGAAAACAATCAGAAGTTTTCGGTACTTAGATAATTTCTGACGTTTTCGTTACTTAGAAAAATTCTGCCGATTTCGGTACTTAGAAAATTCTGACGATTTCGGTACTTGGAAAATTTCTGAACTTTTCGGTACTTAGAAAATTTCTGACCTTTTCGGTACTTTGAAAAACTCGTACGATTTCGGTACTTAGGAAAATTCTGTCGATTTCGGTACTTAGAAAAATTCTGTTGATTTTGGTACATAGAAAAATCTGACGATTTCTTTACTTAGAAAAATTCCGACGATTTCGGTGCTTAGAAAACAATCAGAAGTTTTCGGTACTTAGATAATTTCTGACGTTTTCGTTACTTAGAAAAATTCTGCCAATTTCGGTACTTATAAAAATTCTGTTGATTTCGGTACTTAGAAAACAATCAGAAGTTTTTGGTACTAAGAAAATTTCTGACCTTTTCGGTACTTAGAAAATATCTGACTTTTTCGGTACTTAGAAAAATTCTGTCGATTTCGGTACCTAGAAAACATTCAGAAGTCTTCGGTACTTAGAAAATTTCTGACGTTTTCGGTACTTAGAAAAATTCTTACGATTTCGATACTTATTAAACATTCAGAAGTTTTCGGTACTTAGAAAAATTCTGCCGATTTCGGTACTTAGAAAATTTCTGACCCTTTCGGTACTTGGAAAATTTCTGACCTTTTCGGTACTTAGAAAATTTCTGACCTTTACGGTACTTAGAAAAATTCTGACGATTTCGGTACTTAGAAAACAATCTGAAGTTTTTGGTACTAAGAAAATTTCTGACCTTTTCGGTGCTTAGAAAATATCTGACGTTTTCGGTACTTAGAAAAATTCTGTCGATTTCGGTACTTAGAAAACATTAAGAAGTCTTCGGTACTTAGAAAATTTCTGACGTTTTCGGTACTTAGAAAAATTCTTACGATTTCGATACTTATTAAACATTCAGAAGTTTTCGGTACTTAGAAAAATTCTGCCGATTTCGGTACTTAGAAAATTCTGACGATTTCTGTACTTGGAAAATTTCTGACCTTTTCGGTACTTAGAAAATTTCTTACCTTTTCGGTGCTTAGAAAAATTCTGACGAATTCGGTACTTAGAAAAATTCTGACGATTTCGGTACTTAGAAAAATTCCGACGATTTCGGTACTTAGAAAATTTCTGCCTTTTTCGGTACTTAGAAAACATTCAGAAGATTTCGGTACATAGAAAATTTCTGACCTTTTCGGTATTTAGAAAATTTCAAACGATTTCGGTACTTAGAAAATTTCTGACGATTTCTTTACTTAGAAAATTTCAAACGATTTCGGTACTTAGAAAAATTCAGACGATTTCGGTACTTAGAAAAATTCCGACGATTTCGGTACTTAGAAAATTTCTGCCTTTTTCGGTACTTAGAAAACATTTAGAAGTTTTCGGTACTTAGAAAATTTCTGACGTTATCGGTACTTTGAAAAATTCTGACGATTTCGGTACTTAGAAAAATTCTGGTGATTTCGGAACTTAGAAATATTCTGTTGATTTCGGTACTTAGAAAAATTCGGTTGATTTTGGTACTTAGAAAAATCTGACGATTTCTTTACTTAGAAAAATTCCGACGATTTCGGTGCTTAGAAAACAATCAGAAGTTTTCGGTACTTAGATAATTTCTGACGTTTTCGTTACTTAGAAAAATTCTGCCGATTTCGGTACTTATAAAAATTCTGTTGATTTCGGTACTTAGAAAACATTCAGAAGCTTTCGGTTCTTAGAAAAATTCTGCCGATTTCGGTACTTGGAAAATTTCTGACCTTTTCGGTACTTAGAAAATTTCTGACCTTTTCGGTGCTTAGAAAAATTCTGACGAATTCGGTACTTAGAAAAATTCTGACGATTTCGGTACTTAGAAAAATTCTGACGATTTCGGTACTTAGAAAATTTCTGACCTTTTCGGTATTTAGAAAATTTCAAACGATTTCGGTACTTAGAAAAATTCAGACGATTTCGGTACTTAGAAAAATTCCGACGACTTCGGTAGTTAGAAAATTTCTGCCTTTTTCGGTACTTAGAAATCATTCAGAAGTTTTCGGTACTTAGAAAATTTCTGACGTTATCGGTACTTAGAAAAATTCTGACGATTTCGGTACTTAGAAAAATTCTGGTGATTTCGGAACTTAGAAATATTCTGTTGATTTCGGTACTTAGAAAAATTCTGCCGATTTCGGTACTTAGAAAATTCTGAAGATTTCGGTACTTGGAAAATTTCTGACCTTTTCGGTACTTAGAAAATTTCTGACCTTTTCGGTACTTAGAAAAACTTGGACGATTTCGGTACTTAGGAAAATTCTGTCGATTTCGGTACTTAGAAAAATTCTGTTGATTTTGGTACATAGAAAAATCTGACGATTTCTTTACTTAGAAAAATTCCGACGATTTCGGTGCTTAGAAAACAATCAGAAGTTTTCGGTACTTAGATAATTTCTGACGTTTTCGTTACTTAGAAAAATTCTGCCGATTTCGGTACTTAGAAAATTCTGACGATTTCGGTACTTGGAAAATTTCTGAACTTTTCGGTACTTTGAAAATTTCTGACCTTTTCGGTACTTTGAAAAACTCGTACGATTTCGGTACTTAGGAAAATTCTGTCGATTTCGGTACTTAGAAAAATTCTGTTGATTTTGGTACATAGAAAAATCTGACGATTTCTTTACTTAGAAAAATTCCGACGATTTCGGTGCTTAGAAAACAATCAGAAGTTTTCGGTACTTAGATAATTTCTGACGTTTTCGTTACTTAGAAAAATTCTGCCAATTTCGGTACTTATAAAAATTCTGTTGATTTCGGTACTTAGAAAACAATCAGAAGTTTTTGGTACTAAGAAAATTTCTGACCTTTTCGGTACTTAGAAAATATCTGACTTTTTCGGTACTTAGAAAAATTCTGTCGATTTCGGTACTTAGAAAACATTCAGAAGTCTTCGGTACTTAGAAAATTTCTGACGTTTTCGGTACTTAGAAAAATTCTTACGATTTCGATACTTATTAAACATTCAGAAGTTTTCGGTACTTAGAAAAATTCTGCCGATTTCGGTACTTAGAAAATTTCTGACCCTTTCGGTACTTGGAAAATTTCTGACCTTTTCGGTACTTAGAAAAATTCTGACGATTTCGGTACTTAGAAAACAATCTGAAGTTTTTTGTACTAAGAAAATTTCTGACCTTTTCGGTGCTTAGAAAATATCTGACGTTTTCGGTACTTAGAAAAATTCTGTCGATTTCGGTACTTAGAAAACATTAAGAAGTCTTCGGTACTTAGAAAATTTCTGACGTTTTCGGTACTTAGAAAAATTCTTACGATTTCGATACTTATTAAACATTCAGAAGTTTTCGGTACTTAGAAAAATTCTGCCGATTTCGGTACTTCGAAAATTCTGACGATTTCTGTACTTGGAAAATTTCTGACCTTTTCGGTACTTAGAAAATTTCTTACCTTTTCGGTGCTTAGAAAAATTCTGACGAATTCGGTACTTAGAAAAATTCTGACGATTTCGGTACTTTGAAAAATTCCGACGATTTCGGTACTTAGAAAATTTCTGCCTTTTTCGGTACTTAGAAAACATTCAGAAGATTTCGGTACATAGAAAATTTCTGACCTTTTCGGTATTTAGAAAATTTCAAACGATTTCGGTACTTAGAAAATTTCTGACGATTTCTTTACTTAGAAAATTTCAAACGATTTCGGTACTTAGAAAAATTCAGACGATTTCGGTACTTAGAAAAATTCCGACGATTTCGGTACTTAGAAAATTTCTGCCTTTTTCGGTACTTAGAAAACATTTAGAAGTTTTCGGTACTTAGAAAATTTCTGACGTTATCGGTACTTTGAAAAATTCTGACGATTTCGGTACTTAGAAAAATTCTGGTGATTTCGGAACTTAGAAATATTCTGTTGATTTCGGTACTTAGAAAAATTCGGTTGATTTTGGTACTTAGAAAAATCTGACGATTTCTTTACTTAGAAAAATTCCGACGATTTCGGTGCTTAGAAAACAATCAGAAGTTTTCGGTACTTAGATAATTTCTGACGTTTTCGTTACTTAGAAAAATTCTGCCGATTTCGGTACTTATAAAAATTCTGTTGATTTCGGTACTTAGAAAACATTCAGAAGTTTTCGGTTCTTAGAAAAATTCTGCCGATTTCGGTACTTGGAAAATTTCTGACCTTTTCGGTACTTAGAAAATTTCTGACCTTTTCGGTGCTTAGAAAAATTCTGACGAATTCGGTACTTAGAAAAATTCTGACGATTTCGGTACTTAGAAAAATTCTGACGATTTCGGTAGTTAGAAAATTTCTGACCTTTTCGGTATTTAGAAAATTTCAAACGATTTCGGTACTTAGAAAAATTCAGACGATTTCGGTACTTAGAAAAATTCCGACGACTTCGGTAGTTAGAAAATTTCTGCCTTTTTCGGTACTTAGAAATCATTCAGAAGTTTTCGGTACTTAGAAAATTTCTGACGTTATCGGTACTTAGAAAAATTCTGACGATTTCGGTACTTAGAAAAATTCTGGTGATTTCGGAACTTAGAAATATTCTGTTGATTTCGGTACTTAGAAAAATTCTGCCGATTTCGGTACTTAGAAAATTCTGACGATTTCGGTACTTGGAAAATTTCTGACCTTTTCGGTACTTAGAAAATTTCTGACCTTTTCGGTACTTAGAAAAACTCGGACGATTTCGGTACTTAGGAAAATTCTGTCGATTTCGGTACTTAGAAAAATTCTGTTGATATTGGTACATAGAAAAATCTGACGATTTCTTTACTTAGAAAAATTCCGACGATTTCGGTGCTTAGAAAACAATCAGAAGTTTTCGGTACTTAGATAATTTCTGACGTTTTCGTTTCTTAGAAAAATTCTGCCGATTTCGGTACTTATAAAAATTCTGTTGATTTCGGTACTTAGAAAACAATCAGAAGTTTTTGGTACTAAGAAAATTTCTGACCTTTTCGGTACTTAGAAAATATCTGACTTTTTCGGTACTTAGAAAAATTCTGTTGATTTCGGTACTTAGAAAACATTCAGAAGTCTTCGGTACTTAGAAAATTTCTGACGTTTTCGGTACTTAGAAAAATTCTTACGATTTCGATACTTATTAAACATTCAGAAGTTTTCGGTACTTAGAAAAATTCTGCCGATTTCGGTACTTAGAAAATTTCTGACCTTTTTCGGTACTTGGAAAATTTCTGACCTTTTCGGTACTTAGAAAATTTCTGACCTTTTCGGTACTTAGAAAAACTCGGACGATTTCGGTACTTAGGAAAATTCTGTCGATTTCGGTACTTAGAAAAATTCTGTTGATTTTGGTACATAGAAAAATCTGACGATTTCTTTACTTAGAAAAATTCCGACGATTTCGGTGCTTAGAAAACAATCAGAAGTTTTCGGTACTTAGATAATTTCTGACGTTTTCGTTACTTAGAAAAATTCTGCCGATTTCGGTACTTATAAAAATTCTGTTGATTTCGGTACTTAGAAAACAATCAGAAGTTTTTGGTACTAAGAAAATTTCTGACCTTTTCGGTACTTAGAAAATATCTGACTTTTTCGGTACTTAGAAAAATTCTGTCGATTTCGGTACTTAGAAAACATTCAGAAGTCTTCGGTACTTAGAAAATTTCTGACGTTTTCGGTACTTAGAAAAATTCTTACGATTTCGATACTTATTAAACATTCAGAAGTTTTCGGTACTTAGAAAAATTCTGCCGATTTCGGTACTTAGAAAATTTCTGACCCTTGGAATTTTCTGACCTTTTCGGTACTTAGAAAAATTCTGACGATTTCGGTACTTAGAAAACAATCTGAAGTTTTTTGTACTAAGAAAATTTCTGACCTTTTCGGTGCTTAGAAAATATCTGACGTTTTCGGTACTTAGAAAAATTCTGTCGATTTCGGTACTTAGAAAACATTAAGAAGTCTTCGGTACTTAGAAAATTTCTGACGTTTTCGGTACTTAGAAAAATTCTTACGATTTCGATACTTATTAAACATTCAGAAGTTTTCGGTACTTAGAAAAATTCTGCCGATTTCGGTACTTAGAAAATTCTGACGATTTCTGTACTTGGAAAATTTCTGACCTTTTCGGTACTTAGAAAATTTCTTACCTTTTCGGTGCTTAGAAAAATTCTGACGAATTCGGTACTTAGAAAAATTCTGACGATTTCGGTACTTTGAAAAATTCCGACGATTTCGGTACTTAGAAAATTTCTGCCTTTTTCGGTACTTAGAAAACATTCAGAAGATTTCGGTACATAGAAAATTTCTGACCTTTTCGGTATTTAGAAAATTTCAAACGATTTCGGTACTTAGAAAATTTCTGACGATTTCTTTACTTAGAAAATTTCAAACGATTTCGGTACTTAGAAAAATTCAGACGATTTCGGTACTTAGAAAAATTCCGACGATTTCGGTACTTAGAAAATTTCTGCCTTTTTCGGTACTTAGAAAACATTTAGAAGTTTTCGGTACTTAGAAAATTTCTGACGTTATCGGTACTTTGAAAAATTCTGACGATTTCGGTACTTAGAAAAATTCTGGTGATTTCGGAACTTAGAAATATTCTGTTGATTTCGGTACTTAGAAAAATTCGGTTGATTTTGGTACTTAGAAAAATCTGACGATTTCTTTACTTAGAAAAATTCCGACGATTTCGGTGCTTAGAAAACAATCAGAAGTTTTCGGTACTTAGATAATTTCTGACGTTTTCGTTACTTAGAAAAATTCTGCCGATTTCGGTACTTATAAAAATTCTGTTGATTTCGGTACTTAGAAAACATTCAGAAGTTTTCGGTTCTTAGAAAAATTCTGCCGATTTCGGTACTTGGAAAATTTCTGACCTTTTCGGTACTTAGAAAATTTCTGACCTTTTCGGTGCTTAGAAAAATTCTGACGAATTCGGTACTTAGAAAAATTCTGACCTTTTCGGTATTTAGAAAATTTCAAACGATTTCGGTACTTAGAAAAATTCAGACGATTTCGGTACTTAGAAAAATTCCGACGACTTCGGTAGTTAGAAAATTTCTGCCTTTTTCGGTACTTAGAAATCATTCAGAAGTTTTCGGTACTTAGAAAATTTCTGACGTTATCGGTACTTAGAAAAATTCTGACGATTTCTGTACTTAGAAAAATTCTGGTGATTTCGGAACTTAGAAATATTCTGTTGATTTCGGTACTTAGAAAAATTCTGCCGATTTCGGTACTTAGAAAATTCTGACGATTTCGGTACTTGGAAAATTTCTGACCTTTTCGGTACTTAGAAAATTTCTGACCTTTTCGGTACTTAGAAAAACTCGGACGATTTCGGTACTTAGGAAAATTCTGTCGATTTCGGTACTTAGAAAAATTCTGTTGATATTGGTACATAGAAAAATCTGACGATTTCTTTACTTAGAAAAATTCCGACGATTTCGGTGCTTAGAAAACAATCAGAAGTTTTCGGTACTTAGATAATTTCTGACGTTTTCGTTTCTTAGAAAAATTCTGCCGATTTCGGTACTTATAAAAATTCTGTTGATTTCGGTACTTAGAAAACAATCAGAAGTTTTTGGTACTAAGAAAATTTCTGACCTTTTCGGTACTTAGAAAATATCTGACTTTTTCGGTACTTAGAAAAATTCTGTTGATTTCGGTACTTAGAAAACATTCAGAAGTCTTCGGTACTTAGAAAATTTCTGACGTTTTCGGTACTTAGAAAAATTCTTACGATTTCGATACTTATTAAACATTCAGAAGTTTTCGGTACTTAGAAAAATTCTGCCGATTTCGGTACTTAGAAAATTTCTGACCTTTTTCGGTACTTGGAAAATTTCTGACCTTTTCGGTACTTAGAAAATTTCTGACCTTTTCGGTACTTAGAAAAACTCGGACGATTTCGGTACTTAGGAAAATTCTGTCGATTTCGGTACTTAGAAAAATTCTGTTGATTTTGGTACATAGAAAAATCTGACGATTTCTTTACTTAGAAAAATTCCGACGATTTCGGTGCTTAGAAAACAATCAGAAGTTTTCGGTACTTAGATAATTTCTGACGTTTTCGTTACTTAGAAAAATTCTGCCGATTTCGGTACTTATAAAAATTCTGTTGATTTCGGTACTTAGAAAACAATCAGAAGTTTTAGGTACTAAGAAAATTTCTGACCTTTTCGGTACTTAGAAAATATCTGACTTTTTCGGTACTTAGAAAAATTCTGTCGATTTCGGTACTTAGAAAACATTCAGAAGTCTTCGGTACTTAGAAAATTTCTGACGTTTTCGGTACTTAGAAAAATTCTTACGATTTCGATACTTATTAAACATTCAGAAGTTTTCGGTACTTAGAAAAATTCTGCCGATTTCGGTACTTAGAAAATTTCTGACCTTTTCGGTACTTGGAAAATTTCTGACCTTTTCGGTACTTAGAAAATTTCTGACCTTTACGGTACTTAGAAAAATTCTGACGATTTCGGTACTTAGAAAACAATCTGAAGTTTTTGGTACTAAGAAAATTTCTGACCTTTTCGGTACTTAGAAAATATCTGACGTTTTCGGTACTTAGAAAAATTCTGTCGATTTCGGTACTTAGAAAACATTAAGAAGTCTTCGGTACTTAGAAAATTTCTGACGTTTTCGGTACTTTGAAAAATTCTTACGATTTCGATACTTATTAAACATTCAGAAGTTTTCGGTTCTTAGAGAAATTCTGCCGATTTCGGTACTTAGAAAATTCTGACGATTTCGGTACTTGGAAAATTTCTGACCTTTTCGGTACTTAGAAAATTTCTGACCTTTTCGGTGCTTAGAAAAATTCTGACGAATTCGGTACTTAGAAAAATTCTGACGATTTCGGTACTTAGAAAAATTCCGACGATTTCGGTACTTAGAAAATTTCTGCCTTTTTCGGTACTTAGAAAACATTCAGAAGATTTCGGTACTTAGAAAATTTCTGACCTTTTCGGTACTTAGAAAAATTTTGACGATTTCGGTACTTAGAAAAATTCTGATGATTTCGGTACTTAGAAAATTTCTGACCTTTTCGGTATTTAGAAAATTTCAAACGATTTCGGTACTTAGAAAAATTCAGACGATTTCGGTACTTAGAAAAATTCCGATGATTTCGGTACTTAGAAAATTTCTGCCTTTTTCGGTACTTAGAAATCATTCAGAAGTTTTCGGTACTTAGAAAATTTCTGACGTTATCGGTACTTAGAAAAATTCTGACGATTTCGGTACTTAGAAAAATTCTGGTGATTTCGGAACTTAGAAATATTCTGTTGATTTCGGTACTTAGAAAAATTCTGCCGATTTCGGTACTTAGAAAATTCTGACGATTTCGGAACTTGGAAAATTTCTGACCTTTTCGGTACTTAGAACATTTCTGACCTTTTCGGTACTTAGAAAATTTCTGACGTTATCGGTACTTAGAAAAATTCTGACGATTTCGGTACTTAGAAAAATCTGGTCATTTCGGAACTTAGAAATATTCTGTTGATTTCGGTACTTAGAAAAATTCTGCCGATTTCGGTACTTAGAAAATTTTGACGATTTCGGTACTTGGAAAATTTCTGACCTTTTCGGTACTTAGAAAACATTCAGAAGTTTTCGGTACTTAGAAAATTTCTGACGTTTTCGGTACTTAGAAAAATTCTTACGATTTCGATACTTATTAAACATTCAGAAGTTTTCGGTACTTAGAAAAATTCTGCCGATTACGGTACTTAGAAAATTTCTGACCTTTTCGGTACTTGGAAAATTTCTGACCTTTTCGGTACTTAGAAAATTTCTGACCTTTACGGTACTTAGAAAAATTCTTACGATTTCGGTACTTAGAAAACAATCAGAAGTTTTTGGTACTAAGAAAATTTCTGACCTTTTCGGTACTTAAAAAATATCTGACGTTTTCGGTACTTAGAAAAATTCTGTCGATTTCGGTACTTAGAAAACATTAAGAAGTCTTCGGTACTTAGAAAATTTCTGACGTTTTCGGTTCTTAGAAAAATTCTTACGATTTCGATTCTTATTAAACATTCAGAAGTTTTCGGTTCTTAGAAAAATTCTGCCGATTTCGGTACTTAGAAAATTCTGACGATTTCGGTACTTGGAAAATTTCTGACCTTTTCGGTACTTGGAAAATTTCTGACCTTTTCGGTACTTAGAAAATTTCTGCTTCTTTCGGTTCTTAGAAAACATTCAGAAGATTTCTTTACTTAGAAAATTTCTGACCTTTTCGGTACTTAGAAAAATTTTGACGATTTCGGTACTTAGAAAAATTCTGATGATTTCGGTACTTAGAAAATTTCTGACCTTTTCGGTATTTAGAAAATTTCAAACGATTTCGGTACTTAGAAAAATTCAGACGATTTCGGTACTTAGAAAAATTCCGACGATTTCGGTACTTAGAAAATTTCTGCCTTTTTCGGTACTTAGAAATCATTCCGAAGTTTTCGGTACTTAGAAAATTTCTGACGTTATCGGTACTTAGAAAAATTCTGACGATTTCGGTACTTAGAAAAATTCCGACGATTTCGGTACTTAGAAAATTTCTGCCTTTTTCGGTACTTAGAAATCATTCAGAAGTTTTCGGTACTTAGAAAATTCTGACGTTATCGGTACTTAGAAAAATTCTGACGATTTCGGTACTTAGAAAAATTCTGGTGATTTCGGAACTTAGAAATATTATGTTGATTTCGGTACTTAGAAAAATTCTGCCGATTTCGGTATTTAGAAAATTCTGACGATTTCGGTACTTGGAAAATTTCTGACCTTTTCGGTACTTAGAAAATTTCTGACCTTTTCGGTACTTAGAAAAACTCGGACGATTTCGGTACTTAGGAAAATTCTGTCGATTTCGGTACTTAGAAAAATTCTGTTGATTTTGGTACATAGAAAAATCTGACGATTTCTTTACTTAGAAAAATTCCGACGATTTCGGTGCTTAGAAAACAATCAGAAGTTTTCGGTACTTAGATAATTTCTGACGTTTTCGTTACTTAGAAAAATTCTGCCGATTTCGGTACTTATAAAAATTCTGTTGATTTCGGTACTTAGAAAACAATCAGAAGTTTTTGGTACTAAGAAAATTTCTGACCTTTTCGGTACTTAGAAAATATCTGACTTTTTCGGTACTTAGAAAAATTCTGTCGATTTCGGTACTTAGAAAATTTCTGACCTTTTCGGTACTTGGAAAATATCTGACTTTTTCGGTACTTAGAAAAATTCTGCCGATTTCGGTACTTAGAAAATTTCTGACCTTTTCGGTACTTGGAAAATTTCTGACCTTTTCGGTACTTAGAAAATTTCTGACCTTTACGGTACTTAGAAAAATTCTGACGATTTCGGTACTTAGAAAACAATCTGAAGTTTTTGGTACTAAGAAAATTTCTGACCTTTTCGGTACTTAGAAAATATCTGACGTTTTCGGTACTTAGAAAAATTCTGTCGATTTCGGTACTTAGAAAACATTAAGAAGTCTTCGGTACTTAGAAAATTTCTGACGTTTTCGGTACTTTGAAAAATTCTTACGATTTCGATACTTATTAAACATTCAGAAGTTTTCGGTTCTTAGAGAAATTCTGCCGATTTCGGTACTTAGAAAATTCTGACGATTTCGGTACTTGGAAAATTTCTGACCTTTTCGGTACTTAGAAAATTTCTGACCTTTTCGGTGCTTAGAAAAATTCTGACGAATTCGGTACTTAGAAAAATTCTGACGATTTCGGTACTTAGAAAAATTCCGACGATTTCGGTACTTAGAAAATTTCTGCCTTTTTCGGTACTTAGAAAACATTCAGAAGATTTCGGTACTTAGAAAATTTCTGACCTTTTCGGTACTTAGAAAAATTTTGACGATTTCGGTACTTAGAAAAATTCTGATGATTTCGGTACTTAGAAAATTTCTGACCTTTTCGGTATTTAGAAAATTTCAAACGATTTCGGTACTTAGAAAAATTCAGACGATTTCGGTACTTAGAAAAATTCCGATGATTTCGGTACTTAGAAAATTTCTGCCTTTTTCGGTACTTAGAAATCATTCAGAAGTTTTCGGTACTTAGAAAATTTCTGACGTTATCGGTACTTAGAAAAATTCTGACGATTTCGGTACTTAGAAAAATTCTGGTGATTTCGGAACTTAGAAATATTCTGTTGATTTCGGTACTTAGAAAAATTCTGCCGATTTCGGTACTTAGAAAATTCTGACGATTTCGGAACTTGGAAAATTTCTGACCTTTTCGGTACTTAGAACATTTCTGACCTTTTCGGTACTTAGAAAATTTCTGACGTTATCGGTACTTAGAAAAATTCTGACGATTTCGGTACTTAGAAAAATCTGGTCATTTCGGAACTTAGAAATATTCTGTTGATTTCGGTACTTAGAAAAATTCTGCCGATTTCGGTACTTAGAAAATTCTGACGATTTCGGTACTTGGAAAATTTCTGACCTTTTCGGTACTTAGAAAACATTCAGAAGTTTTCGGTACTTAGAAAATTTCTGACGTTTTCGGTACTTAGAAAAATTCTTACGATTTCGATACTTATTAAACATTCAGAAGTTTTCGGTACTTAGAAAAATTCTGCCGATTACGGTACTTAGAAAATTTCTGACCTTTTCGGTACTTGGAAAATTTCTGACCTTTTCGGTACTTAGAAAATTTCTGACCTTTACGGAACTTAGAAAAATTCTTACGATTTCGGTACTTAGAAAACAATCAGAAGTTTTTGGTACTAAGAAAATTTCTGACCTTTTCGGTACTTAAAAAATATCTGACGTTTTCGGTACTTAGAAAAATTCTGTCGATTTCGGTACTTAGAAAACATTAAGAAGTCTTCGGTACTTAGAAAATTTCTGACGTTTTCGGTTCTTAGAAAAATTCTTACGATTTCGATTCTTATTAAACATTCAGAAGTTTTCGGTTCTTAGAAAAATTCTGCCGATTTCGGTACTTAGAAAATTCTGACGATTTCGGTACTTGGAAAATTTCTGACCTTTTCGGTACTTGGAAAATTTCTGACCTTTTCGGTACTTAGAAAATTTCTGCTTCTTTCGGTTCTTAGAAAACATTCAGAAGATTTCTTTACTTAGAAAATTTCTGATCTTTTCGGTACTTAGAAAAATTTTGACGATTTCGGTACTTAGAAAAATTCTGATGATTTCGGTACTTAGAAAATTTCTGACCTTTTCGGTATTTAGAAAATTTCAAACGATTTCGGTACTTAGAAAAATTCAGACGATTTCGGTACTTAGAAAAATTCCGACGATTTCGTTACTTAGAAAATTTCTGCCTTTTTCGGTACTTAGAAATCATTCCGAAGTTTTCGGTACTTAGAAAATTTCTGACGTTATCGGTACTTAGAAAAATTCTGACGATTTCGGTACTTAGAAAAATTCCGACGATTTCGGTACTTAGAAAATTTCTGCCTTTTTCGGTACTTAGAAATCATTCAGAAGTTTTCGGTACTTAGAAAATTTCTGACGTTATCGGTACTTAGAAAAATTCTGACGATTTCGGTACTTAGAAAAATTCTGGTGATTTCGGAACTTAGAAATATTATGTTGATTTCGGTACTTAGAAAAATTCTGCCGATTTCGGTATTTAGAAAATTCTGACGATTTCGGTACTTGGAAAATTTCTGACCTTTTCGGTACTTAGAAAATTTCTGACCTTTTCGGTACTTAGAAAAACTCGGACGATTTCGGTACTTAGGAAAATTCTGTCGATTTCGGTACTTAGAAAAATTCTGTTGATTTTGGTACATAGAAAAATCTGACGATTTCTTTACTTAGAAAAATTCCGACGATTTCGGTGCTTAGAAAACAATCAGAAGTTTTCGGTACTTAGATAATTTCTGACGTTTTCGTTACTTAGAAAAATTCTGCCGATTTCGGTACTTATAAAAATTCTGTTGATTTCGGTACTTAGAAAACAATCAGAAGTTTTTTGTACTAAGAAAATTTCTGACCTTTTCGGTACTTAGAAAATATCTGACTTTTTCGGTACTTAGAAAAATTCTGTCGATTTCGGTACTTAGAAAACATTCAGAAGTCTTCGGTACTTAGAAAATTTCTGACGTTTTCGGTACTTAGAAAAATTCTTACGATTTCGATACTTATTAAACATTCAGAAGTTTTCGGTACTTAGAAAATTTCTGACGTTATCGGTACTTAGAAAAATTCTGACGATTTCGGTACTTAGAAAAATTCTGGTGATTTCGGAACTTAGAAATATTCTGTTGATTTCGGTACTTAGAAAAATTCTGCCGATTTCGGTACTTAGAAAATTCTGACGATTTCGGAACTTGGAAAATTTCTGACCTTTTCGGTACTTAGAAAATTTCTGACCTTTACGGTACTTAGAAAAATTCTTACGATTTCGGTACTTAGAAAACAATCAGAAGTTTTTGGTACTAAGAAAATTTCTGACCTTTTCGGTACTTAAAAAATATCTGACGTTTTCGGTACTTAGAAAAATTCTGTCGATTTCGGTACTTAGAAAACATTAAGAAGTCTTCGGTACTTAGAAAATTTCTGACGTTTTCGGTTCTTAGAAAAATTCTTACGATTTCGATTCTTATTAAACATTCAGAAGTTTTCGGTTCTTAGAAAAATTCTGCCAATTTCGGTACTTAGAAAATTCTGACGATTTCGGTACTTGGAAAATTTCTGACCTTTTCGGTACTTGGAAAATTTCTGACCTTTTCGGTACTTAGAAAATTTCTGACGAATTCGGTACTTAGAAAAATTCCGACGATTTCGGTACTTAGAAAATTTCTGCTTCTTTCGGTTCTTAGAAAACATTCAGAAGATTTCTTTACTTAGAAAATTTCTGACCTTTTCGGTACTTAGAAAAATTTTGACGATTTCGGTACTTAGAAAAATTCTGATGATTTCGGTACTTAGAAAATTTCTGACCTTTTCGGTATTTAGAAAATTTCAAACGATTTCGGTACTTAGAAAAATTCTGTTGATTTTGGTACATAGAAAAATCTGACGATTTCTTTACTTAGAAAAATTCCGACGATTTCGGTGCTTAGAAAACAATCAGAAGTTTTCGGTACTTAGATAATTTCTGACGTTTTCGTTACTTAGAAAAATTCTGCCGATTTCGGTACTTATAAAAATTCTGTTGATTTCGGTACTTAGAAAACAATCAGAAGTTTTTGGTACTAAGAAAATTTCTGACCTTTTCGGTACTTAGAAAATATCTGACTTTTTCGGTACTTAGAAAAATTCTGTCGATTTCGGTACTTAGAAAACATTCAGAAGTCTTCGGTACTTAGAAAATTTCTGACGTTTTCGGTACTTAGAAAAATTCTTACGATTTCGATACTTATTAAACATTCAGAAGTTTTCGGTACTTAGAAAATTTCTGACGTTATCGGTACTTAGAAAAATTCTGACGATTTCGGTACTTAGAAAAATTCTGGTGATTTCGGAACTTAGAAATATTCTGTTGATTTCGGTACTTAGAAAAATTCTGCCGATTTCGGTATTTAGAAAATTCTGACGATTTCGGAACTTGGTAAATTTCTGACCTTTTCGGTACTTAGAACATTTCTGACCTTTTCGGTACTTAGAAAATTTCTGACGTTATCGGTACTTAGAAAAATTCTGACGATTTCGGTACTTAGAAAAATCTGGTCATTTCGGAACTTAGAAATATTCTGTTGATTTCGGTACTTAGAAAAATTCTGCCGATTTCGGTACTTAGAAAATTCTGACGATTTCGGTACTTGGAAAATTTCTGACCTTTTCGGTACTTAGAAAACATTCAGAAGTTTTCGGTACTTAGAAAATTTCTGACGTTTTCGGTACTTAGAAAAATTCTTACGATTTCGATACTTATTAAACATTCAGAAGTTTTCGGTACTTAGAAAAATTCTGCCGATTTCGGTACTTAGAAAATTTCTGACCTTTTCGGTACTTGGAAAATTTCTGACCTTTTCGGTACTTAGAAAATTTCTGACCTTTACGGTACTTAGAAAAATTCTTACGATTTCGGTACTTAGAAAACAATCAGAAGTTTTTGGTACTAAGAAAATTTCTGACCTTTTCGGTACTTAAAAAATATCTGACGTTTTCGGTACTTAGAAAAATTCTGTCGATTTCGGTACTTAGAAAACATTAAGAAGTCTTCGGTACTTAGAAAATTTCTGACGTTTTCGGTTCTTAGAAAAATTCTTACGATTTCGATACTTATTAAACATTCAGAAGTTTTCGGTTCTTAGAAAAATTCTGCCGATTTCCGTACTTAGAAAATTCTGACGATTTCGGTACTTGGAAAATTTCTGACCTTTTCGGTACTTGGAAAATTTCTGACCTTTTCGGTACTTAGAAAATTTCTGACGAATTCGGTACTTAGAAAAATTCCGACGATTTCGGTACTTAGAAAATTTCTGCTTCTTTCGGTTCTTAGAAAACATTCAGAAGATTTCTTTACTTAGAAAATTTCTGACCTTTTCGGTACTTAGAAAAATTTTGACGATTTCGGTACTTAGAAAAATTCTGATGATTTCGGTACTTAGAAAATTTCTGACCTTTTCGGTATTTAGAAAATTTCAAACGATTTCGGTACTTAGAAAAATTCAGACGATTTCGGTACTTAGAAAAATTCTGACGATTTCGGTACTTAGAAAATTTCTGCCTTTTTCGGTACTTAGAAATCATTCAGAAGTTTTCGGTACTTAGAAAATTTCTGACGTTATCGGTACTTAGAAAAATTCTGTCGATTTCGGTACTTAGAAAAATTCTGGTGATTTCGGAACTTAGAAATATTATGTTGATTTCGGTACTTAGAAAAATTCTGCCGATTTCGGTATTTAGAAAATTCTGACGATTTCGGTACTTGGAAAATTTCTGACCTTTTCGGTACTTAGAAAATTTCTGACCTTTTCGGTACTTAGAAAAACTCGGACGATTTCGGTACTTAGGAAAATTCTGTCGATTTCGGTACTTAGAAAAATTCTGTTGATTTTGGTACATAGAAAAATCTGACGATTTCTTTACTTAGAAAAATTCCGACGATTTCGGTGCTTAGAAAACAATCAGAAGTTTTCGGTACTTAGATAATTTCTGACGTTTTCGTTACTTAGAAAAATTCTGCCGATTTCGGTACTTATAAAAATTCTGTTGATTTCGGTACTTAGAAAACAATCAGAAGTTTTTGGTACTAAGAAAATTTCTGACCTTTTCGGTACTTAGAAAATATCTGACTTTTTCGGTACTTAGAAAAATTCTGTCGATTTCGGTACTTAGAAAACATTCAGAAGTCTTCGGTACTTAGAAAATTTCTGACGTTTTCGGTACTTAGAAAAATTCTTACGATTTCGATACTTATTAAACATTCAGAAGTTTTCGGTACTTAGAAAAATTCTGCCGATTTCGGTACTTAGAAAATTTCTGACCCTTTCGGTACTTGGAAAATTTCTGACCATTTCGGTACTTAGAAAATTTCTGACCTTTACGGTACTTAGAAAAATTCTGACGATTTCGGTACTTAGAAAACAATCTGAAGTTTTTGGTACTAAGAAAATTTCTGACCTTTTCGGTACTTAGAAAATATCTGACGTTTTCGGTACTTAGAAAAATTCTGTCGATTTCGGTACTTAGAAAACATTAAGAAGTCTTCTGTACTTGGAAAATTTCTGACCTTTTCGGTACTTAGAAAATTTCTGACCTTTGCGGTGCTTAGAAAAATTCTGACGAATTCGGTACTTAGAAAAATTCTTGCGATTTCGGTACTTTGAAAAATTCCGACGATTTCGGTACTTAGAAAATTTCTGCCTTTTTCGGTACTTAGAAAATTTCTGCCTTTTTCGGTACTTAGAAATCATTCAGAAGTTTTCGGTACTTAGAAAATTTCTGACGTTATCGGTACTTAGAAAAATTCTGACGATTTCGGTACTTAGAAAAATTCTGGTGATTTCGGAACTTAGAAATATTCTGTTGATTTCGGTACTTAGAAAAATTCTGCCAATTTCGGTAATTAGAAAATTCTGACGATTTCGGAACTTGGAAAATTTCTGACCTTTTCGGTACTTAGAACATTTCTGACCTTTTCGGTACTTAGAAAATTTCTGACGTTATCGGTACTTAGAAAAATTCTGACGATTTCGGTACTTAGAAAAATTCTGGTCATTTCGGAACTTAGAAATATTCTGTTGATTTCGGTACTTAGAAAAATTCTGCCGATTTCAATACTTAGAAAATTCTGACGATTTCGGTACTTGGAAAATTTCTTACCTTTTCGGTACTTAGAAAACATTCAGAAGTTTTCGGTACTTAGAAAATTTCTGACGTTTTCGGTACTTAGAAAATTTCTGACGATTTCTTTACTTAGAAAATTTCAAACGATTTCGGTACTTAGAAAAATTCAGACGATTTCGGTACTTAGAAAAATTCCGACGATTTCGGTACTTAGAAAATTTCTGCCTTTTTCGGTACTTAGAAAACATTCAGAAGTTTTCGGTACTTAGAAAATTTCTGACGTTATCGGTACTTAGAAAATTCTGACGATTTCGGTACTTGGAAAATTTCTGACCTTTTCGGTACTTAGAAAACATTCAGAAGTTTTCGGTACTTAGAAAATTTCTGACGTTTTCGGTACTTAGAAAAATTCTTACGATTTCGATACTTATTAAACATTCAGAAGTTTTCGGTACTTAGAAAAATTCTGCCGATTTCGGTACTTAGAAAATTTCTGACCTTTTCGGTACTTGGAAAATTTCTGACCTTTTCGGTACTTAGAAAATTTCTGACCTTTACGGTACTTAGAAAAATTCTTACGATTTCGGTACTTAGAAAACAATCAGAAGTTTTTGGTACTAAGAAAATTTCTGACCTTTTCGGTACTTAAAAAATATCTGACGAATTCGGTACTTAGAAAAATTCTGACGATTTCGGTACTTAGAAAAATTCCGACGATTTCGGTACTTAGAAAATTTCTGCCTTTTTCGGTACTTAGAAAACATTCAGAAGATTTCGGTACTTAGAAAATTTCTGACCTTTTCGGTTCTTAGAAAAATTTTGACGATTTCGGTACTTAGAAAAATTCTGATGATTTCGGTACTTAGAAATTTTCTGACCTTTTCGGTATTTAGAAAATTTCAAACGATTTCGGTACTTAGAAAAATTCAGACGATTTCGGTACTTAGAAAAATTCCGACGATTTCGGTACTTAGAAAATTTCTGCCTTTTTCGGTACTTAGAAATCATTCAGAAGTTTTCGGTACTTAGAAAATTTCTGACGTTATCGGTACTTAGAAAAATTCTGACGATTTCGGTACTTAGAAAAATTCTGGTGATTTCGGAACTTAGAAATATTCTGTTGATTTCGGTACTTAGAAAAATTCTGCCAATTTCGGTAATTAGAAAATTCTGACGATTTCGGAACTTGGAAAATTTCTGACCTTTTCGGTACTTAGAACATTTCTGACATTTTCGGTACTTAGAAAATTTCTGACGTTATCGGTACTTAGAAAAATTCTGACGATTTCGGTACTTAGAAAAATTCTGGTCATTTCGGAACTTAGAAATATTCTGTTGATTTCGGTACTTAGAAAAATTCTGCCGATTTCAATACTTAGAAAATTCTGACGATTTCGGTACTTGGAAAATTTCTGACCTTTTCGGTACTTAGAAAACATTCAGAAGTTTTCGGTACTTAGAAAATTTCTGACGTTTTCGGTACTTAGAAAAATTCTTACGATTTCGATACTTATTAAACATTCAGAAGTTTTCGGTACTTAGAAAAATTCTGCCGATTTCGGTACTTAGAAAATTTCTGACCTTTTCGGTACTTGGAAAATTTCTGACCTTTTCGGTACTTAGAAAATTTCTGACCTTTACGGTACTTAGAAAAATTCTTACGATTTCGGTACTTAGAAAACAATCAGAAGTTTTTGGTACTAAGAAAATTTCTGACCTTTTCGGTACTTAAAAAATATCTGACGTTTTCGGTACTTAGAAAAATTCTTACGATTTCGATACTTATTAAACATTCAGAAGATTTCTTTACTTAGAAAATTTCTGACCTTTTCGGTACTTAGAAAAATTTTGACGATTTCGGTACTTAGAAAAATTCTGATGATTTCGGTACTTTGAAAATTTCTGACCTTTTCGGTATTTAGAAAATTTCAAACGATTTCGGTACTTAGAAAAATTCAGACGATTTCGGTACTTAGAAAATTTCTGCCTTTTTCGGTACTTAGAAAACATTCAGAAGATTTCGGTACTTAGAAAATTTCTGACCTTTTCGGTTCTTAGAAAAATTTTGACGATTTCGGTACTTAGAAAAATTCTGATGATTTCGGTACTTAGAAAATTTCTGACCTTTTCGGTATTTAGAAAATTTCAAACGATTTCGGTACTTAGAAAAATTCAGACGATTTCGGTACTTAGAAAAATTCCGACGATTTCGGTACTTAGAAAATTTCTGCCTTTTTCGGTACTTAGAAATCATTCAGAAGTTTTCGGTACTTAGAAAATTTCTGACGTTATCGGTACTTAGAAAAATTCTGACGATATCGGTACTTAGAAAAATTCTGGTGATTTCGGAACTTAGAAATATTCTGTTGATTTCGGTACTTAGAAAACAATCAGAAGTTTTTGGTACTAAGAAAATTTCTGACCTTTTCGGTACTTAGAAAATATCTGACTTTTTCGGTACTTAGAAAAATTCTGTCGATTTCGGTACTTAGAAAACATTCAGAAGTCTTCGGTACTTAGAAAATTTCTGACGTTTTCGGTACTTAGAAAAATTCTTACGATTTCGATACTTATTAAACATTCAGAAGTTTTCGGTACTTAGAAAAATTCTGCCGATTTCGGTACTTAGAAAATTTCTGACCCTTTCGGTACTTGGAAAATTTCTGACCATTTCGGTACTTAGAAAATTTCTGACCTTTACGGTACTTAGAAAAATTCTGACGATTTCGGTACTTAGAAAACAATCTGAAGTTTTTGGTACTAAGAAAATTTCTGACCTTTTCGGTACTTAGAAAATATCTGACTTTTTCGGTACTTAGAAAAATTCTGTCGATTTCGGTACTTAGAAAACATTCAGAAGTCTTCGGTACTTAGAAAATTTCTGACGTTTTCGGTACTTAGAAAAATTCTTACGATTTCGATACTTATTAAACATTCAGAAGTTTTCGGTACTTAGAAAAATTCTGCCGATTTCGGTACTTAGAAAATTTCTGACCCTTTCGGTACTTGGAAAATTTCTGACCATTTCGGTACTTAGAAAATTTCTGACCTTTACGGTACTTAGAAAAATTCTGACGATTTCGGTACTTAGAAAACAATCTGAAGTTTTTGGTACTAAGAAAATTTCTGACCTTTTCGGTACTTAGAAAATATCTGACGTTTTCGGTACTTAGAAAAATTCTGTCGATTTCGGTACTTAGAAAACATTAAGAAGTCTTCTGTACTTGGAAAATTTCTGACCTTTTCGGTACTTAGAAAATTTCTGACCTTTGCGGTGCTTAGAAAAATTCTGACGAATTCGGTACTTAGAAAAATTCTTGCGATTTCGGTACTTTGAAAAATTCCGACGATTTCGGTACTTAGAAAATTTCTGCCTTTTTCGGTACTTAGAAAATTTCTGACCTTTTCGGTATTTAGAAAATTTCAAACGATTTCGGTACTTAGAAAATTTCTGACGATTTCTTTACTTAGAAAATTTCAAACGATTTCGGTACTTAGAAAAATTCAGACGATTTCGGTACTTAGAAAAATTCCGACGATTTCGGTACTTAGAAAATTTCTGCCTTTTTCGGTACTTAGAAAACATTCAGAAGTTTTCGGTACTTAGAAAATTTCTGACGTTATCGGTACTTAGAAAATTCTGACGATTTCGGTACTTGGAAAATTTCTGACCTTTTCGGTACTTAGAAAACATTCAGAAGTTTTCGGTACTTAGAAAATTTCTGACGATTTCGGTACTTAGAAAATTTCTGACCTTTTCGGTACTTGGAAAATTTCTGACCTTTTCGGTACTTAGAAAATTTCTGACCTTTACGGTACTTAGAAAAATTCTTACGATTTCGGTACTTAGAAAACAATCAGAAGTTTTTGGTACTAAGAAAATTTCTGACCTTTTCGGTACTTAAAAAATATCTGACGAATTCGGTACTTAGAAAAATTCTGACGATTTCGGTACTTAGAAAAATTCCGACGATTTCGGTACTTGGAAAATTTCTGCCTTTTTCGGTACTTAGAAAACATTCAGAAGATTTCGGTACTTAGAAAATTTCTGACCTTTTCGGTTCTTAGAAAAATTTTGACGATTTCGGTACTTAGAAAAATTCTGATGATTTCGGTACTTAGAAAATTTCTGACCTTTTCGGTATTTAGAAAATTTCAAACGATTTCGGTACTTAGAAAAATTCAGACGATTTCGGTACTTAGAAAAATTCCGACGTTTTCGGTACTTAGAAAAATTCTGTCGATTTCGGTACTTAGAAAACATTCAGAAGTCTTCGGTACTTAGAAAATTTCTGACGTTTTCGGTACTTAGAAAAATTCTTACGATTTCGATACTTATTAAACATTCAGAAGTTTTCGGTACTTAGAAAAATTCTGCTGATTTCGGTACTTAGACAATTTCTGACCTTTTCGGTACTTGGAAAATTTCTGACCTTTTCGGTACTTAGAAAATTTCTGACCTTTTCGGTGCTTAGAAAAATTCTGACGAATTCGGTACTTAGAAAATTTCTGACCTTTTCGGTATTTAGAAAATTTCAAACGATTTCGGTACTTAGAAAAATTCAGACGATTTCTTTACTTAGAAAAATTCCGACGATTTCGGTACTTAGAAAATTTCTGCCTTTTTCGGTACTTAGAAATCATTCAGAAGTTTTCGGTACTTAGAAAATTTCTGACGATTTCTTTACTTAGAAAATTTCAAACGATTTCGGTACTTAGAAAAATTCAGACGATTTCGGTACTTAGAAAAATTCCGACGATTTCGGTACTTAGAAAATTTCTGCCTTTTTCGGTACTTAGAAAACATTCAGAAGTTTTCGGTACTTATAAAATTTCTGACGTTATCGGTACTTAGAAAAATTCTGACGATTTCGGTACTTAGAAAAATTCTGACGATTTCGGTACTTAGAAAAATTCTGTCGATTTCGGTACTTAGAAAACATTAAGAAGTCTTCGGTACTTAGAAAATTTCTGACGTTTTCGGTACTTAGAAAAATTCTTACGATTTCGATACTTATTAAACATTCAGAAGTTTTCGGTTCTTAGAAAAATTCTGACGAATTCGGTACTTAGAAAAATTCTGACGATTTCGGTACTTAGAAAAATTCCGACGATTTCGGTACTTAGAAAATTTCTGCCTTTTTCGGTACTTAGAAAACATTCAGAAGATTTCGGTACTTAGAAAATTTCTGACCTTTTCGGTACTTAGAAAAATTTTGACGATTTCGGTACTTAGAAAAATTCTGATGATTTCGGTACTTAGAAAATTTCTGACCTTTTCGGTATTTAGAAAATTTCAAATGATTTCGGTACTTAGAAAAATTCAGACGATTTCGGTACTTAGAAAAATTCCGACGATTTCGGTACTTAGAAAATTTCCGACGATTTCGGTACTTAGAAATCATTCAGAAGTTTTCGGTACTTAGAAAATTTCTGACGTTATCGGTACTTAGAAAAATTCTGACGATTTCGGTACTTAGAAAAATTCTGGTGATTTCGGAACTTAGAAATATTCTGTTGATTTCGGTACTTAGAAAAATTCTGCCGATTTCGGTACTTAGAAAATTCTGACGATTTCGGTACTTGGAAAATTTCTGACCTTTTCGGTACTTAGAAAATTTCTGACCTTTTCGGTACTTAGAAAAACTCGGACGATTTCGGTACTTAGGAAAATTCTGTCGATTTCGGTACTTAGAAAAATTCTGTTGATTTTGGTACATAGAAAAATCTGACGATTTCTTTACTTAGAAAAATTCCGACGATTTCGGTGCTTAGAAAACAATCAGAAGTTTTCGGTACTTAGATAATTTCTGACGTTTTCGTTACTTAGAAAAATTCTGCCGATTTCGGTACTTATAAAAATTCTGTTGATTTCGGTACTTAGAAAACAATCAGAAGTTTTTGGTACTAAGAAAATTTCTGACCTTTTCAGTACTTAGAAAATATCTGACTTTTTCGGTACTTCGAAAAATTCTGTCGATTTCGGTACTTAGAAAACATTCAGAAGTCTTCGGTACTTAGAAAATTTCTGACGTTTTCGGTACTTAGAAAAATTCTTACGATTTCGATACTTATTAAACATTCAGAAGTTTTCGGTACTTAGAAAAATTCTGCCGATTTCGGTACTTAGAAAATTTCTGACCTTTTCGGTACTGGGAAAATTTCTGACCTTTTCGGTACTTAGAAAATTTCTGACCTTTACGGTACTTAGAAAAATTCTGACGATTTCGGTACTTAGAAAACAATCAGAAGTTTTTGGTACTAAGAAAATTTCTGACCTTTTCGGTACTTAGACAATATCTGACGTTTTCGGTACTTAGAAAAATTCTTTCGATTTCGGTACTTAGAAAACATTAAGAAGTCTTCGGTACTTAGAAAATTTCTGACGCTTTCGGTACTTAGAAAAATTCTTACGATTTCGATACTTATTAAACATTCAGAAGTTTTCGGTTCTTAGAAAAATTCTGCCGATTTCGGTACTTAGAAAATTCTGACGATTTCGGTACTTGGAAAATTTATGACCTTTTCGGTACTTAGAAAATTTCTGACCTTTTCGGTGCTTAGAAAAATTCTGACGAATTCGGTACTTAGAAAAATTCTGACGGTTTCGGTACTTAGAAAAATTCCAACGATTTCGGTACTTAGAAAATTTCTGCCTTTTTCGGTACTTAGAAAACATTCAGAAGATTTCGGTACTTAGAAAATTTCTGACCTTTTCGGTACTTAGAAAAATTCTGATGATTTCGGCACTTAGAAAATTTCTGACCTTTTCGGTATTTAGAAAATTTCAAACGATTTCGGTATTTAGAAAAATTCAGACGATTTCGGTATTTAGCAAAATTCCGACGATTTCGGTACTTAGAAAATTTCTGCCTTTTTCGGTACTTAGAAAACATTCAGAAGATTTCGGTACTTTGAAAATTTCTGACCTTTTCGGTACTTAGAAAAATTTTGACGATTTCGGTACTTAGAAAAATTCTGATGATTTCGGTACTTAGAAAATTTCTGACCTTTTCGGTATTTAGAAAATTTCAAATGATTTTGGTACTTAGAAAAATTCAGACGATTTCGGTACTTAGAAAAATTCCGACGATTTCGGTACTTAGAAAATTTCGGCCTTTTTCGGTACTTAGAAATCATTCAGAAGTTTTCGGTACTTAGAAAATTTCTGACGATTTCTTTACTTAGAAAATTTCAAACGATTTCGGTACTTAGAAAAATTCAGACGATTTCGGTACTTAGAAAAATTCCGACGATTTCGGTACTTAGAAAATTTCTGCCTTTTTCGGTACTTAGAAAACATTCAGAAGTTTTCGGTACTTAGAAAATTTCTGACGTTATCGGTACTTAGAAAAATTCTGACGATTTCGGTACTTAGAAAAATTCTGACGATTTCGGTACTTAGAAAAATTCTGTCGATTTCGGTACTTAGAAAACATTAAGAAGTCTTCGGTACTTAGAAAATTTCTGACGTTTTCGGTACTTAGAAAAATTCTTACGATTTCGATACTTATTAAACATTCAGAAGTTTTCGGTTCTTAGAAAAATTCTGACGAATTCGGTACTTAGAAAAATTCTGACGATTTCGGTACTTAGAAAAATTCCGACGATTTCGGTACTTAGAAAATTTCTGCCTTTTTCGGTACTTAGAAAACATTCAGAAGATTTCGGTACTTAGAAAATTTCTGACCTTTTCGGTACTTAGAAAAATTTTGACGATTTCGGTACTTAGAAAAATTCTGATGATTTCGGTACTTAGAAAATTTCTGACCTTTTCGGTATTTAGAAAATTTCAAATGATTTCGGTACTTAGAAAAATTCAGACGATTTCGGTACTTAGAAAAATTCCGACGATTTCGGTACTTAGAAAATTTCCGACGATTTCGGTACTTAGAAATCATTCAGAAGTTTTCGGTACTTAGAAAATTTCTGACGTTATCGGTACTTAGAAAAATTCTGACGATTTCGGTACTTAGAAAAATTCTGGTGATTTCGGAATTTAGAAATATTCTGTTGATTTCGGTACTTAGAAAAATTCTGGTGATTTCGGAACTTAGAAATATTATGTTGATTTCGGTACTTAGAAAAATTCTGCCGATTTCGGTATTTAGAAAATTCTGACGATTTCGGTACTTGGAAAATTTCTGACCTTTTCGGTACTTAGAAAATTTCTGACCTTTTCGGTACTTAGAAAAACTCGGACGATTTCGGTATTTAGGAAAATTCTGTCGATTTCGGTACTTAGAAAAATTCTGTTGATTTTGGTACATAGAAAAATCTGACGATTTCTTTACTTAGAAAAATTCCGACGATTTCGGTGCTTAGAAAACAATCAGAAGTTTTCGGTACTTAGATAATTTCTGACGTTTTCGTTACTTAGAAAAATTCTGCCGATTTCGGTACTTATAAAAATTCTGTTGATTTCGGTACTTAGAAAACAATCAGAAGTTTTTGGTACTAAGAAAATTTCTGACCTTTTCGGTACTTAGAAAATATCTGACTTTTTCGGTACTTAGAAAAATTCTGTCGATTTCGGTACTTAGAAAACATTCAGAAGTCTTCGGTACTTAGAAAATTTCTGACCTTTTCGGTACTTGGAAAATTTCTGACCTTTTCGGTACTTAGAAAATTTCTGACCTTTACGGTACTTAGAAAAATTCTGACGATTTCGGTACTTAGAAAACATTAAGAAGTCTTCGGTACTTAGAAAATTTCTGACGTTTTCGGTACTTAGAAAAATTCTTACGATTTCGATACTTATTAAACATTCAGAAGTTTTCGGTACTTAGAAAAATTCTGCCGATTTCGGTACTTAGAAAATTCTGACGATTTCGGTACTTGGAAAATTTCTGACCTTTTCGGTACTTAGAAAACATTCAGAAGATTTCGGTACTTAGAAAATTTCTGACCTTTTCGGTATTTAGAAAATTTCAAACGATTTCGGTACTTAGAAAATTTCTGACGATTTCTTTACTTAGAAAATTTCAAACGATTTCGGTACTTGGAAAAATTCAGACGATTTCGGTACTTAGAAAAATTCCGACGATTTCGGTACTTAGAAAATTTCTGCCTTTTTCGGTACTTAGAGAACATTCAGAAGTTTTCGGTACTTAGAAAATTTCTGACGTTATCGGTACTTTGAAAAATTCTGACGATTTCGGTACTTAGAAAAATTCTGGTTATTTCGGAACTTAGAAATATTCTGTTGATTTCGGTACTTAGAAAAATTTGTTTGATTTTGGTACTTAGAAAAATCTGACGATTTCTTTACTTAGAAAAATTCCGACGATTTCGGTGCTTAGAAAACAATCAGAAGTTTTCGGTACTTTGATAATTTCTGACGTTTTCGTTACTTAGAAAAATTCTGCCGATTTCGGTACTTATAAAAATTCTGTTGATTTCGGTACTTAGAGAACAATCAGAAGTTTTTGGTACTAAGAAAATTTCTGACCTTTTCGGTACTTAGAAAATATCTGACTTTTTCGGTACTTAGAAAAATTCTGTCGATTTCGGTACTTAGAAAACATTCAGAAGTCTTCGGTGCTTAGAAAATTTCTGACGTTTTCGGTACTTAGAAAAATTCTTACGATTTCGATACTTATTAAACATTCAGAAGTTTTCGGTACTTAGAAAAATTCTGCCGATTTCGGTACTTAGAAAATTTCTGACCTTTTCGGTACTTGGAAAATTTCTGACATTTTCGGTACTTAGAAAATTTCTGACCTTTACGGTACTTAGAAAAATTCTTACGATTTCGGTACTTAGAAAAATTCCGACGATTTAGGTACTTAGAAAATTTCTGCCTTTTTCGGTACTTAGAAAACATTCAGAAGATTTCGGTACTTAGAAAATTTCTGACCTTTTCGGTACTTAGAAAATTTTTGACGATTTCGGTACTTAGAAAAATTCTGATGATTTCGGTACTTAGAAAATTTCTGACCTTTTCGGTATTTAGAAAATTTCAAACGATTTCGGTTCTTAGAAAAATTCAGACGATTTCGGTACTTAGAAAAATTCCGACGATTTCGGTACTTAGAAAATTTCTGCCTTTTTCGGTACTTAGAAATCATTCAGAAGTTTTCGGTACTTAGAAAATTTCTGACGTTATCGGTACTTAGAAAAATTCTGACGATTTCGGTACTTAGAAAAATTCTGGTGATTTCGGAACTTAGAAATATTCTGTTGATTTCGGTACATAGAAAAATCTGACGATTTCTTTACTTAGAAAAATTCCGACGATTTCGGTGCTTAGAAAACAATCAGAAGTTTTCGGTACTTAGATAATTTCTGACGTTTTCGTTACTTAGAAAAATTCTGCCGATTTCGGTACTTATAAAAATTCTGTTGATTTCGGTACTTAGAAAACAATCAGAAGTTTTTGGTACTAAGAAAATTTCTGACCTTTTCGGTACTTAGAAAATATCTGACTTTTTCGGTACTTTGAAAAATTCTGTCGATTTCGGTACTTAGAAAACATTCAGAAGTCTTCGGTACTTAGAAAATTTCTGACGTTTTCGGTACTTAGAAAAATTCTTACGATTTCGATACTTATTAAACATTCAGAAGTTTTCGGTACTTAGAAAAATTCTGCTGATTTCGGTACTTAGACAATTTCTGACCTTTTCGGTAGTTGGAAAATTTCTGACCTTTTCGGTACTTAGAAAATATCTGACTTTTTCGGTACTTAGAAAAATTCTGTCGATTTCGATACTTAGAAAACATTCAGAAGTCTTCGGTACTTAGAAAATTTCTGACGTTTTCGGTACTTAGAAAAATTCTTACGATTTCGATACTTATTAAACATTCAGAAGTTTTCGGTACTTAGAAAATTTCTGACCTTTTCGGTACTTAGAAAATTTCTGACCTTTTCGGTGCTTAGAAAAATTCTGACGAATTCGGTACTTAGAAAAATTCTGACGATTTCGGTACTTAGAAAATTTCTGACCTTTTCGGTATTTAGAAAATTTCAAACGATTTCGGTACTTAGAAAAATTCCGACGATTTCTTTACTTAGAAAAATTCCGACGATTTCGGTACTTAGAAAATTTCTGCCTTTTTCGGTACTTAGAAATCATTCTGAAGTTTTCGGTACTTAGAAAATTTCTGACGATTTCTTTACTTAGAAAATTTCAAACGATTTCGGTACTTAGAAAAATTCAGACGATTTCGGTACTTAGAAAAATTCCGACGATTTCGGTACTTAGAAAATTTCTGCCTTTTTCGGTACTTAGAAAACATTCAGAAGTTTTCGGTACTTAGAAAATTTCTGACGTTATCGGTACTTAGAAAAATTCTGACGATTTCGGTACTTAGAAAAATTCTGACGATTTCGGTACTTAGAAAAATTCTGGTGATTTCGGAACTTAGAAATATTCTGTTGATTTCGGTACTTAGAAAAATTCGGTTGATTTTGGTACTTAGAAAAATCTGACGATTTCTTTACTTAGAAAAATTCCGACGATTTCGGTGCTTAGAAAACAATCAGAAGTTTTCGGTACTTAGATAATTTCTGACGTTTTCGTTACTTAGAAAAATTCTGCCGATTTCGGTACTTATAAAAACTCTGTTGATTTCGGTACTTAGAAAACAATCAGAAGTTTTTGGAACTAAGAAAATTTCTGACCTTTTCGGTACTTAGAAAATATCTGACTTTTTCGGTACTTAGAAAAATTCTGTCGATTTCGGTACTTAGAAAACATTAAGAAGTCTTCGGTACTTAGAAAATTTCTGACGTTTTCGGTACTTAGAAAAATTCTTACGATTTCGATACTTATTAAACATTCAGAAGTTTTCGGTTCTTAGAAAAATTCTGCCGATTTCGGTACTTGGAAGATTTCTGACCTTTTCGGTACTTAGAAAATTTCTGACCTTTTCGGTGCTTAGAAAAATTCTGACGAATTCGGTACTTAGAAAAATTCTGACGATTTCGGTACTTAGAAAAATTCCGACGATTTAGGTACTTAGAAAATTTCTGCCTTTTTCGGTACTTAGAAAACATTCAGAAGATTTCGGTACTTAGAAAATTCTGACCTTTTCGGTACTTAGAAAATTTTTGACGATTTCGGTACTTAGAAAAATTCCGACGATTTCGGTACTTAGAAAATTTCTGCCTTTTTCGGTACTTAGAAATCATTCAGAAGTTTTCGGTACTTAGAAAATTTCTGACGTTATCGGTACTTAGAAAAATTCTGACGATTTCGGTACTTAGAAAAATTCTGGTGATTTCAGAACTTAGAAATATTCTGTTGATTTCGGTACTTAGAAAAATTCTGCCGATTTTGGTACTTAGAAAATTCTGACGATTTCGGTACTTGGAAAATTTCTGACCTTTTCGGTACTTAGAAAATTTCTGACCTTTTCGGTACTTAGAAAAACTCGGACGATTTCGGTACTTAGGAAAATTCTGTCGATTTCGGTACTTAGAAAAATTCTGTTGATTTTGGTACATAGAAAAATCTGACGATTTCTTTACTTAGAAAAATTCCGACGATTTCGGTGCTTTGAAAACAATCAGAAGTTTTCGGTACTTAGATAATTTCTGACGTTTTCGTTACTTAGAAAAATTCTGCCGATTTCGGTACTTATAAAAATTCTGTTGATTTCGGTACTTAGAAAACAATCAGAAGTTTTTGGTACTAAGAAAATTTCTGACCTTTTCGGTACTTAGAAAATATCTGACTTTTTCGGTACTTTGAAAAATTCTGTCGATTTCGGTACTTAGAAAACATTCAGAAGTCTTCGGTACTTAGAAAATTTCTGACGTTTTCGGTACTTAGAAAAATTCTTACGATTTCGATACTTGTTAAACATTCAGAAGTTTTCGGTACTTAGAAAAATTCTGCTGATTTCGGTACTTAGACAATTTCTGACCTTTTCGGTAGTTGGAAAATTTCTGACCTTTTCGGTACTTAGAAAATATCTGACTTTTTCGGTACTTAGAAAAATTCTGTCGATTTCGGTACTTAGAAAACATTCAGAAGTCTTCGGTACTTAGAAAATTTCTGACGTTTTCGGTACTTAGAAAAATTCTTACGATTTCGATACTTATTAAACATTCAGAAGTTTTCGGTACTTAGAAAAATTCTGCTGATTTCGGTACTTAGACAATTTCTGACCTTTTCGGTACTTGGAAAATTTCTGACCTTTTCGGTACTTAGAAAATTTCTGACCTTTTCGGTGCTTAGAAAAATTCTGACGAATTCGGTACTTAGAAAAATTCTGACGATTTCGGTACTTAGAAAATTTCTGACCTTTTCGGTATTTAGAAAATTTCAAACGATTTCGGTACTTAGAAAAATTCAGACGATTTCTTTACTTTGAAAAATTCCGACGATTTCGGTACTTAGAAAATTTCTGCCTTTTTCGGTACTTAGAAATCATTCAGAAGTTTTCGGTACTTAGAAAATTTCTGACGATTTCTTTACTTAGAAAATTTCAAACGATTTCGGTACTTAGAAAAATTCAGACGATTTCGGTACTTAGAAAAATTCCGACGATTTCGGTACTTAGAAAATTTCTGCCTTTTTCGGTACTTAGAAAACATTCAGAAGTTTTCGGTACTTAGAAAATTTCTGACGTTATCGGTACTTAGAAAAATTCTGACGATTTCGGTACTTAGAAAAATTCTGACGATTTCGGTACTTAGAAAAATTCTGGTGATTTCGGAACTTAGAAATATTCTGTTGATTTCGGTACTTAGAAAAATTCGGTTGATTTTGGAACTTAGAAAAATCTGACGATTTCTTTACTTAGAAAAATTCCGACGATTTCGGTGCTTAGAAAACAATCAGAAGTTTTCGGTACTTAGATAATTTCTGACGTTTTCGTTACTTAGAAAAATTCTGCCGATTTCGGTACTTATAAAAATTCTGTTGATTTCGGTACTTAGAAAACAATCAGAAGTTTTTGGAACTAAGAAAATTTCTGACCTTTTCGGTACTTAGAAAATATCTGACTTTTTCGGTACTTAGAAAAATTCTGTCGATTTCGGTACTTAGAAAACATTAAGAAGTCTTCGGTACTTAGAAAATTTCTGACGTTTTCGGTACTTAGAAAAATTCTTACGATTTCGATACTTATTAAACATTCAGAAGTTTTCGGTTCTTAGAAAAATTCTGCCGATTTCGGTACTTGGAAGATTTCTGACCTTTTCGGTACTTAGAAAATTTCTGACCTTTTCGGTGCTTGGAAAAATTCTGACGATTTCGGTACTTAGAAAAATTCCGACGATTTAGGTACTTAGAAAATTTCTGCCTTTTTCGGTACTTAGAAATCATTCAGAAGTTTTCGGTACTTAGAAAATTTCTGACGTTATCGGTACTTAGAAAATTTTTGACGATTTCGGTACTTAGAAAAATTCCGACGATTTCGGTACTTAGAAAATTTCTGCCTTTTTCGGTACTTAGAAATCATTCAGAAGTTTTCGGTACTTAGAAAATTTCTGACGTTATCGGTACTTAGAAAAATTCTGACGATTTCGGTACTTAGAAAAATTCTGGTGATTTCGGTACTTAGAAAATTTCTGCCTTTTTCGGTACTTAGAAAACATTCAGAAGTTTTCGGTACTTAGAAAATTTCTGACGTTATCGGTACTTAGAAAAATTCTGACGATTTCGGTACTTAGAAAAATTCTGACGATTTCGGTACTTAGAAAAATTCTGGTGATTTCGGAACTTAGAAATATTCTGTTGATTTCGGTACTTAGAAAAATTCGGTTGATTTTGGTACTTATAAAAATCTGACGATTTCTTTACTTAGAAAAATTCCGACGATTTCGGTGCTTAGAAAACAATCAGAAGTTTTCGGTACTTAGAAAATTTCTGACGTTATCGGTACTTAGAAAAATTCTGACGATTTCGGTACTTAGAAAAATTCTGGTGATTTCAGAACTTAGAAATATTCTGTTGATTTCGGTACTTAGAAAAATTCTGCCGATTTCGGTACTTAGAAAATTCTGACGATTTCGGTACTTGGAAAATTTCTGACCTTTTCGGTACTTAGAAAATTTCTGACCTTTTCGGTACTTAGAAAAACTCGGACGATTTCGGTACTTAGGAAAATTCTGTCGATTTCGGTACTTAGAAAAATTCTGTTGATTTTGGTACATAGAAAAATCTGACGATTTCTTTACTTAGAAAAATTCCGACGATTTCGGTGCTTAGAAAACAATCAGAAGTTTTCGGTACTTAGATAATTTCTGACGTTTTCGTTACTTAGAAAAATTCTGCCGATTTCGGTACTTATAAAAATTCTGTTGATTTCGGTACTTAGAAAACAATCAGAAGTTTTTGGTACTAAGAAAATTTCTGACCTTTTCGGTACTTAGAAAATATCTGACTTTTTCGGTACTTTGAAAAATTCTGTCGATTTCGGTACTTAGAAAACATTCAGAAGTCTTCGGTACTTAGAAAATTTCTGACGTTTTCGGTACTTAGAAAAATTCTTACGATTTCGATACTTGTTAAACATTCAGAAGTTTTCGGTACTTAGAAAAATTCTGCTGATTTCGGTACTTAGACAATTTCTGACCTTTTCGGTAGATGGAAAATTTCTGACCTTTTCGGTACTTAGAAAATATCTGACTTTTTCGGTACTTAGAAAAATTCTGTCGATTTCGGTACTTAGAAAACATTCAGAAGTCTTCGGTACTTAGAAAATTTCTGACGTTTTCGGTACTTAGAAAAATTCTTACGATTTCGATACTTATTAAACATTCAGAAGTTTTCGGTACTTAGAAAAATTCTGCTGATTTCGGTACTTAGACAATTTCTGACCTTTTCGGTACTTGGAAAATTTCTGACCTTTTCGGTACTTAGAAAATTTCTGACCTTTTCGGTGCTTAGAAAAATTCTGACGAATTCGGTACTTAGAAAAATTCTGACGATTTCGGTACTTAGAAAATTTCTGACCTTTTCGGTATTTAGAAAATTTCAAACGATTTCGGTACTTAGAAAAATTCAGACGATTTCTTTACTTTGAAAAATTCCGACGATTTCGGTACTTAGAAATCATTCAGAAGTTTTCGGTACTTAGAAAATTTCTGACGATTTCTTTACTTAGAAAATTTCAAACGATTTCGGTACTTAGAAAAATTCAGACGATTTAGGTACTTAGAAAAATTCCGACGATTTCGGTACTTAGAAAATTTCTGCCTTTTTCGGTACTTAGAAAACATTCAGAAGTTTTCGGTACTTAGAAAATTTCTGACGTTATCGGTACTTAGAAAAATTCTGACGATTTCGGTACTTAGAAAAATTCTGACGATTTCGGTACTTAGAAAAATTCTGGTGATTTCGGAACTTAGAAATATTCTGTTGATTTCGGTACTTAGAAAAATTCGGTTGATTTTGGTACTTAGAAAACAATCAGAAGTTTTCGGTACTTAGATAATTTCTGACGTTTTCGTTACTTAGAAAAATTCTGCCGATTTCGGTACTTATAAAAATTCTGTTGATTTCGGTACTTAGAAAACAATCAGAAGTTTTTGGAACTAAGAAAATTTCTGACCTTTTCGGTACTTAGAAAATATCTGACTTTTTCGGTACTTAGAAAAATTCTGTCGATTTCGGTACTTAGAAAACATTAAGAAGTCTTCGGTACTTAGAAAATTTCTGACGTTTTCGGTACTTAGAAAAATTCTTACGATTTCGATACTTATTAAACATTCAGAAGTTTTCGGTTCTTAGAAAAATTCTGCCGATTTCGGTACTTGGAAGATTTCTGACCTTTTCGGTACTTAGAAAATTTCTGACCTTTTCGGTGCTTGGAAAAATTCTGACGATTTCGGTACTTAGAAAAATTCCGACGATTTAGGTACTTAGAAAATTTCTGCCTTTTTCGGTACTTAGAAATCATTCAGAAGTTTTCGGTACTTAGAAAATTTCTGACGTTATCGGTACTTAGAAAATTTTTGACGATTTCGGTACTTAGAAAAATTCCGACGATTTCGGTACTTAGAAAATTTCTGCCTTTTTCGGTACTTAGAAATCATTCAGAAGTTTTCGGTACTTAGAAAATTTCTGACGTTATCGGTACTTAGAAAAATTCTGACGATTTCGGTACTTAGAAAAATTCTGGTGATTTCGGTACTTAGAAAATTTCTGCCTTTTTCGGTACTTAGAAAACATTCAGAAGTTTTCGGTACTTAGAAAATTTCTGACGTTATCGGTACTTAGAAAAATTCTGACGATTTCGGTACTTAGAAAAATTCTGACGATTTCGGTACTTAGAAAAATTCTGGTGATTTCGGAACTTAGAAATATTCTGTTGATTTCGGTACTTAGAAAAATTCGGTTGATTTTGGTACTTATAAAAATCTGACGATTTCTTTACTTAGAAAAATTCCGACGATTTCGGTGCTTAGAAAACAATCAGAAGTTTTCGGTACTTAGATAATTTCTGACGTTTTCGTTACTTAGAAAAATTCTGCCGATTTCGGTACTTATAAAAACTCTGTTGATTTCGGTACTTAGAAAACATTAAGAAGTCTTCGGTACTTAGAAAATTTCTGACGTTTTCGGTACTTAGAAAAATTCTTACGATTTCGATACTTATTAAACATTCAGAAGTTTTCGGTTCTTAGAAAAATTCTGCCGATTTCGGTACTTGGAAGATTTCTGACCTTTTCGGTACTTAGAAAATTTCTGACCTTTTCGGTGCTTAGAAAAATTCTGACGAATTCGGTACTTAGAAAAATTCTGACGATTTCGGTACTTAGAAAAATTCCGACGATTTAGGTACTTAGAAAATTTCTGCCTTTTTCGGTACTTAGAAAACATTCAGAAGATTTCGGTACTTAGAAAATTTCTGACCTTTTCGGTACTTAGAAAATTTTTGACGATTTCGGTACTTAGAAAAATTCCGACGATTTCGGTACTTAGAAAATTTCTGCCTTTTTCGGTACTTAGAAATCATTCAGAAGTTTTCGGTACTTAGAAAATTTCTGACGTTATCGGTACTTAGAAAAATTCTGACGATTTCGGTACTTAGAAAAATTCTGGTGATTTCGGAACTTAGAAATATTCTGTTGATTTCGGTACTTAGAAAAATTCTGCCGATTTCGGTACTTAGAAAATTCTGACGATTTCGGTACTTGGAAAAACTCGGACGATTTCGGTACTTAGGAAAATTCTGTCGATTTCGGTACTTAGAAAAATTCTGTTGATTTTGGTACATAGAAAAATCTGACGATTTCTTTACTTAGAAAAATTCCGACGATTTCGGTGCTTAGAAAACAATCAGAAGTTTTCGGTACTTAGATAATTTCTGACGTTTTCGTTACTTAGAAAAATTCTGCCGATTTCGGTACTTATAAAAATTCTGTTGATTTCGGTACTTAGAAAACAATCAGAAGTTTTTGGTACTAAGAAAATTTCTGACCTTTTCGGTACTTAGAAAAATTCTTACGATTTCGATACTTGTTTAACATTCAGAAGTTTTCGGTACTTAGAAAAATTCTGCTGATTTCGGTTCTTAGACAATTTCTGACCTTTTCGGTAGTTGGAAAATTTCTGACCTTTTCGGTACTTAGAAAATATCTGACTTTTTCGGTACTTAGAAAAATTCTGTCGATTTCGGTACTTAGAAAACATTCAGAAGTCTTCGGTACTTAGAAAATTTCTGACGTTTTCGGTACTTAGAAAAATTCTTACGATTTCGATACTTATTAAACATTCAGAAGTTTTCGGTACTTAGAAAAATTCTGCTGATTTCGGTACTTAGACAATTTCTGACCTTTTCGGTACTTGGAAAATTTCTGACCTTTTCGGTACTTAGAAAATTTCTGACCTTTTCGGTGCTTAGAAAAATTCTGACGAATTCGGTACTTAGAAAAATTCTGACGATTTCGGTACTTAGAAAATTTCTGACCTTTTCGGTATTTAGAAAATTTCAAACGATTTCGGTACTTAGAAAAATTCAGACGATTTCTTTACTTAGAAAAATTCCGACGATTTCGGTACTTAGAAAATTTCTGCCTTTTTCGGTACTTAGAAATCATTCAGAAGTTTTCGGTACTTAGAAAATTTCTGACGATTTCTTTACTTAGAAAATTTCAAACGATTTCGGTACTTAGAAAAATTCAGACGATTTCGGTACTTAGAAAAATTCCGACGATTTCGGTACTTAGAAAATTTCTGCCTTTTTCGGTACTTAGAAAACATTCAGAAGTTTTCGGTACTTAGAAAATTTCTGACGTTATCGGTACTTAGAAAAATTCTGACGATTTCGGTACTTAGAAAAATTCTGACGATTTCGGTACTTAGAAAAATTCTGGTGATTTCGGAACTTAGAAATATTCTGTTGATTTCGGTACTTAGAAAAATTCGGTTGATTTTGGTATTTAGAAAAATCTGACGATTTCTTTACTTAGAAAAATTCCGACGATTTCGGTGCTTAGAAAACAATCAGAAGTTTTCGGTACTTAGATAATTTCTGACGTTTTCGTTACTTAGAAAAATTCTGCCGATTTCGGTACTTATAAAAATTCTGTTGATTTCGGTACTTAGAAAACAATCAGAAGTTTTTGGAACTAAGAAAATTTCTGACCTTTTCGGTACTTAGAAAATATCTGACTTTTTCGGTACTTAGAAAAATTCTGTCGATTTCGGTACTTAGAAAACATTAAGAAGTCTTCGGTACTTAGAAAATTTCTGACGTTTTCGGTACTTGGAAGATTTCTGACCTTTTCGGTACTTAGAAAATTTCTGACCTTTTCGGTGCTTAGAAAAATTCTGACGAATTCGGTACTTAGAAAAATTCTGACGATTTCGGTACTTAGAAAAATTCCGACGATTTAGGTACTTAGAAAATTTCTGCCTTTTTCGGTACTTAGAAATCATTCAGAAGTTTTCGGTACTTAGAAAATTTCTGACGTTATCGGTACTTAGAAAATTTTTGACGATTTCGGTACTTAGAAAAATTCCGACGATTTCGGTACTTAGAAAATTTCTGCCTTTTTCGGTACTTAGAAATCATTCAGAAGTTTTCGGTACTTAGAAAATTTCTGACGTTATCGGTACTTAGAAAAATTCTGACGATTTCGGTACTTAGAAAAATTCTGGTGATTTCGGAACTTAGAAATATTCTGTTGATTTCGGTACTTAGAAAAATTCTGCCGATTTCGGTACTTAGAAAATTCTGACGATTTCGGTACTTGGAAAATTTCTGACCTTTTCGGTACTTAGAAAATTTCTGACCTTTTCGGTACTTAGAAAAACTCGGACGATTTCGGTACTTAGGAAAATTCTGTCGATTTCGGTACTTAGAAAAATTCTGACGATTTCGGTACTTAGAAAAATTCTGGTGATTTCAGAACTTAGAAATATTCTGTTGATTTCGGTACTTAGAAAAATTCTGCCGATTTCGGTACTTAGAAAATTCTGACGATTTCGGTACTTGGAAAATTTCTGACCTTTTCGGTACTTAGAAAATTTCTGACCTTTTCGGTACTTAGAAAAACTCGGACGATTTCGGTACTTAGGAAAATTCTGTCGATTTCGGTACTTAGAAAAATTCTGTTGATTTTGGTACATAGAAAAATCTGACGATTTCTTTACTTAGAAAAATTCCGACGATTTCGGTGCTTAGAAAACAATCAGAAGTTTTCGGTACTTAGATAATTTCTGACGTTTTCGTTACTTAGAAAAATTCTGCCGATTTCGGTACTTATAAAAATTCTGTTGATTTCGGTACTTAGAAAACAATCAGAAGTTTTTGGTACTAAGAAAATTTCTGACCTTTTCGGTACTTAGAAAATATCTGACTTTTTCGGTACTTTGAAAAATTCTGTCGATTTCGGTACTTAGAAAACATTCAGAAGTCTTCGGTACTTAGAAAATTTCTGACGTTTTCGGTACTTAGAAAAATTCTTACGATTTCGATACTTGTTAAACATTCAGAAGTTTTCGGTACTTAGAAAAATTCTGCTGATTTCGGTACTTAGACAATTTCTGACCTTTTCGGTAGATGGAAAATTTCTGACCTTTTCGGTACTTAGAAAATATCTGACTTTTTCGGTACTTAGAAAAATTCTGTCGATTTCGGTACTTAGAAAACATTCAGAAGTCTTCGGTACTTAGAAAATTTCTGACGTTTTCGGTACTTAGAAAAATTCTTACGATTTCGATACTTATTAAACATTCAGAAGTTTTCGGTACTTAGAAAAATTCTGCTGATTTCGGTACTTAGACAATTTCTGACCTTTTCGGTACTTGGAAAATTTCTGACCTTTTCGGTACTTAGAAAATTTCTGACCTTTTCGGTGCTTAGAAAAATTCTGACGAATTCGGTACTTAGAAAAATTCTGACGATTTCGGTACTTAGAAAATTTCTGACCTTTTCGGTATTTAGAAAATTTCAAACGATTTCGGTACTTAGAAAAATTCAGACGATTTCTTTACTTTGAAAAATTCCGACGATTTCGGTACTTAGAAATCATTCAGAAGTTTTCGGTACTTAGAAAATTTCTGACGATTTCTTTACTTAGAAAATTTCAAACGATTTCGGTACTTAGAAAAATTCAGACGATTTCGGTACTTAGAAAAATTCCGACGATTTCGGTACTTAGAAAATTTCTGCCTTTTTCGGTACTTAGAAAACATTCAGAAGTTTTCGGTACTTAGAAAATTTCTGACGTTATCGGTACTTAGAAAAATTCTGACGATTTCGGTACTTAGAAAAATTCTGACGATTTCGGTACTTAGAAAAATTCTGGTGATTTCGGAACTTAGAAATATTCTGTTGATTTCGGTACTTAGAAAAATTCGGTTGATTTTGGTACTTAGAAAACAATCAGAAGTTTTCGGTACTTAGATAATTTCTGACGTTTTCGTTACTTAGAAAAATTCTGCCGATTTCGGTACTTATAAAAATTCTGTTGATTTCGGTACTTAGAAAACAATCAGAAGTTTTTGGAACTAAGAAAATTTCTGACCTTTTCGGTACTTAGAAAATATCTGACTTTTTCGGTACTTAGAAAAATTCTGTCGATTTCGGTACTTAGAAAACATTAAGAAGTCTTCGGTACTTAGAAAATTTCTGACGTTTTCGGTACTTAGAAAAATTCTTACGATTTCGATACTTATTAAACATTCAGAAGTTTTCGGTTCTTAGAAAAATTCTGCCGATTTCGGTACTTGGAAGATTTCTGACCTTTTCGGTACTTAGAAAATTTCTGACCTTTTCGGTGCTTGGAAAAATTCTGACGATTTCGGTACTTAGAAAAATTCCGACGATTTAGGTACTTAGAAAATTTCTGCCTTTTTCGGTACTTAGAAATCATTCAGAAGTTTTCGGTACTTAGAAAATTTCTGACGTTATCGGTACTTAGAAAATTTTTGACGATTTCGGTACTTAGAAAAATTCCGACGATTTCGGTACTTAGAAAATTTCTGCCTTTTTCGGTACTTAGAAATCATTCAGAAGTTTTCGGTACTTAGAAAATTTCTGACGTTATCGGTACTTAGAAAAATTCTGACGATTTCGGTACTTAGAAAAATTCTGGTGATTTCGGTACTTAGAAAATTTCTGCCTTTTTCGGTACTTAGAAAACATTCAGAAGTTTTCGGTACTTAGAAAATTTCTGACGTTATCGGTACTTAGAAAAATTCTGACGATTTCGGTACTTAGAAAAATTCTGACGATTTCGGTACTTAGAAAAATTCTGGTGATTTCGGAACTTAGAAATATTCTGTTGATTTCGGTACTTAGAAAAATTCGGTTGATTTTGGTACTTATAAAAATCTGACGATTTCTTTACTTAGAAAAATTCCGACGATTTCGGTGCTTAGAAAACAATCAGAAGTTTTCGGTACTTAGATAATTTCTGACGTTTTCGTTACTTAGAAAAATTCTGCCGATTTCGGTACTTATAAAAACTCTGTTGATTTCGGTACTTAGAAAACATTAAGAAGTCTTCGGTACTTAGAAAATTTCTGACGTTTTCGGTACTTAGAAAAATTCTTACGATTTCGATACTTATTAAACATTCAGAAGTTTTCGGTTCTTAGAAAAATTCTGCCGATTTCGGTACTTGGAAGATTTCTGACCTTTTCGGTACTTAGAAAATTTCTGACCTTTTCGGTGCTTAGAAAAATTCTGACGAATTCGGTACTTAGAAAAATTCTGACGATTTCGGTACTTAGAAAAATTCCGACGATTTAGGTACTTAGAAAATTTCTGCCTTTTTCGGTACTTAGAAAACATTCAGAAGATTTCGGTACTTAGAAAATTTCTGACCTTTTCGGTACTTAGAAAATTTTTGACGATTTCGGTACTTAGAAAAATTCCGACGATTTCGGTACTTAGAAAATTTCTGCCTTTTTCGGTACTTAGAAATCATTCAGAAGTTTTCGGTACTTAGAAAATTTCTGACGTTATCGGTACTTAGAAAAATTCTGACGATTTCGGTACTTAGAAAAATTCTGGTGATTTCGGAACTTAGAAATATTCTGTTGATTTCGGTACTTAGAAAAATTCTGCCGATTTCGGTACTTAGAAAATTCTGACGATTTCGGTACTTGGAAAAACTCGGACGATTTCGGTACTTAGGAAAATTCTGTCGATTTCGGTACTTAGAAAAATTCTGTTGATTTTGGTACATAGAAAAATCTGACGATTTCTTTACTTAGAAAAATTCCGACGATTTCGGTGCTTAGAAAACAATCAGAAGTTTTCGGTACTTAGATAATTTCTGACGTTTTCGTTACTTAGAAAAATTCTGCCGATTTCGGTACTTATAAAAATTCTGTTGATTTCGGTACTTAGAAAACAATCAGAAGTTTTTGGTACTAAGAAAATTTCTGACCTTTTCGGTACTTAGAAAATATCTGACTTTTTCGGTACTTTGAAAAATTCTGTCGATTTCGGTACTTAGAAAACATTCAGAAGTCTTCGGTACTTAGAAAATTTCTGACGTTTTCGGTACTTAGAAAAATTCTTACGATTTCGATACTTGTTTAACATTCAGAAGTTTTCGGTACTTAGAAAAATTCTGCTGATTTCGGTTCTTAGACAATTTCTGACCTTTTCGGTAGTTGGAAAATTTCTGACCTTTTCGGTACTTAGAAAATATCTGACTTTTTCGGTACTTAGAAAAATTCTGTCGATTTCGGTACTTAGAAAACATTCAGAAGTCTTCGGTACTTAGAAAATTTCTGACGTTTTCGGTACTTAGAAAAATTCTTACGATTTCGATACTTATTAAACATTCAGAAGTTTTCGGTACTTAGAAAAATTCTGCTGATTTCGGTACTTAGACAATTTCTGACCTTTTCGGTACTTGGAAAATTTCTGACCTTTTCGGTACTTAGAAAATTTCTGACCTTTTCGGTGCTTAGAAAAATTCTGACGAATTCGGTACTTAGAAAAATTCTGACGATTTCGGTACTTAGAAAATTTCTGACCTTTTCGGTATTTAGAAAATTTCAAACGATTTCGGTACTTAGAAAAATTCAGACGATTTCTTTACTTAGAAAAATTCCGACGATTTCGGTACTTAGAAAATTTCTGCCTTTTTCGGTACTTAGAAATCATTCAGAAGTTTTCGGTACTTAGAAAATTTCTGACGATTTCTTTACTTAGAAAATTTCAAACGATTTCGGTACTTAGAAAAATTCAGACGATTTCGGTACTTAGAAAAATTCCGACGATTTCGGTACTTAGAAAATTTCTGCCTTTTTCGGTACTTAGAAAACATTCAGAAGTTTTCGGTACTTAGAAAATTTCTGACGTTATCGGTACTTAGAAAAATTCTGACGATTTCGGTACTTAGAAAAATTCTGACGATTTCGGTACTTAGAAAAATTCTGGTGATTTCGGAACTTAGAAATATTCTGTTGATTTCGGTACTTAGAAAAATTCGGTTGATTTTGGTACTTAGAAAAATCTGACGATTTCTTTACTTAGAAAAATTCCGACGATTTCGGTGCTTAGAAAACAATCAGAAGTTTTCGGTACTTAGATAATTTCTGACGTTTTCGTTACTTAGAAAAATTCTGCCGATTTCGGTACTTATAAAAATTCTGTTGATTTCGGTACTTAGAAAACAATCAGAAGTTTTTGGAACTAAGAAAATTTCTGACCTTTTCGGTACTTAGAAAATATCTGACTTTTTCGGTACTTAGAAAAATTCTGTCGATTTCGGTACTTAGAAAACATTAAGAAGTCTTCGGTACTTAGAAAATTTCTGACGTTTTCGGTACTTGGAAGATTTCTGACCTTTTCGGTACTTAGAAAATTTCTGACCTTTTCGGTGCTTAGAAAAATTCTGACGAATTCGGTACTTAGAAAAATTCTGACGATTTCGGTACTTAGAAAAATTCCGACGATTTAGGTACTTAGAAAATTTCTGCCTTTTTCGGTACTTAGAAATCATTCAGAAGTTTTCGGTACTTAGAAAATTTCTGACGTTATCGGTACTTAGAAAATTTTTGACGATTTCGGTACTTAGAAAAATTCCGACGATTTCGGTACTTAGAAAATTTCTGCCTTTTTCGGTACTTAGAAATCATTCAGAAGTTTTCGGTACTTAGAAAATTTCTGACGTTATCGGTACTTAGAAAAATTCTGACGATTTCGGTACTTAGAAAAATTCTGGTGATTTCGGAACTTAGAAATATTCTGTTGATTTCGGTACTTAGAAAAATTCTGCCGATTTCGGTAGTTAGAAAATTCTGACGATTTCGGTACTTGGAAAATTTCTGACCTTTTCGGTACTTAGAAAATTTCTGACCTTTTCGGTACTTAGAAAAACTCGGACGATTTCGGTACTTAGGAAAATTCTGTCGATTTCGGTACTTAGAAAAATTCTGTTGATTTTGGTACATAGAAAAATCTGACGATTTCTTTACTTAGAAAAATTCCGACGATTTCGGTGCTTAGAAAACAATCAGAAGTTTTCGGTACTTAGATAATTTCTGACGTTTTCGTTACTTAGAAAAATTCTGCCGATTTCGGTACTTATAAAAATTCTGTTGATTTCGATACTTAGAAAACAATCAGAAGTTTTTGGTACTAAGAAAATTTCTGACCTTTTCGGTACTTAGAAAATATCTGACTTTTTCGGTACTTTGAAAAATTCTGTCGATTTCGGTACTTAGAAAGCATTCAGAAGTCTTCGGTACTTAGAAAACAATCAGAAGTTTTTGGTACTAAGAAAATTTCTGACCTTTTCGGTACTTAGAAAATATCTGACTTTTTCGGTACTTTGAAAAATTCTGTCGATTTCGGTACTTAGAAAACATTCAGAAGTCTTCGGTACTTAGAAAATTTCTGACGTTTTCGGTACTTAGAAAAATTCTTACGATTTCGATACTTATAAAACATTCAGAAGTTTTCGGTTCTTAGAAAAATTCTGCCGATTTCGGTACTTGGAAGATTTCTGACCTTTTCGGTACTTAGAAAATTTCTGACCTTTTCGGTGCTTAGAAAAATTCTGACGAATTCGGTACTTAGAAAAATTCTGACGATTTCGGTACTTAGAAAAATTCCGACGATTTAGGTACTTAGAAAATTTCTGCATTTTTCGGTACTTAGAAAACATTCAGAAGATTTCGGTACTTAGAAAATTTCTGACGTTATCGGTACTTAGAAAAATTCTGACGATTTCGGTACTTAGAAAAATTCTGACGATTTCGGTACTTAGAAAAATTCTGGTGATTTCGGAACTTAGAAATATTCTGTTGATTTCGGTACTTAGAAAAATTCGGTTGATTTTGGTACTTAGAAAAATCTGACGATTTCTTTACTTAGAAAAATTCCGACGATTTCGGTGCTTAGAAAACAATCAGAAGTTTTCGGTACTTAGATAATTTCTGACGTTTTCGTTACTTAGAAAAATTCTGCCGATTTCGGTACTTATAAAAATTCTGTTGATTTCGGTACTTAGAAAACAATCAGAAGTTTTTGGAACTAAGAAAATTTCTGACCTTTTCGGTACTTAGAAAATATCTGACTTTTTCGGTACTTAGAAAAATTCTGTCGATTTCGGTACTTAGAAAACATTAAGAAGTCTTCGGTACTTAGAAAATTTCTGACGTTTTCGGTACTTGGAAGATTTCTGACCTTTTCGGTACTTAGAAAATTTCTGACCTTTTCGGTGCTTAGAAAAATTCTGACGAATTCGGTACTTAGAAAAATTCTGACGATTTCGGTACTTAGAAAAATTCCGACGATTTAGGTACTTAGAAAATTTCTGCCTTTTTCGGTACTTAGAAATCATTCAGAAGTTTTCGGTACTTAGAAAATTTCTGACGTTATCGGTACTTAGAAAATTTTTGACGATTTCGGTACTTAGAAAAATTCCGACGATTTCGGTACTTAGAAAATTTCTGCCTTTTTCGGTACTTAGAAATCATTCAGAAGTTTTCGGTACTTAGAAAATTTCTGACGTTATCGGTACTTAGAAAAATTCTGACGATTTCGGTACTTAGAAAAATTCTGGTGATTTCGGAACTTAGAAATATTCTGTTGATTTCGGTACTTAGAAAAATTCTGCCGATTTCGGTACTTAGAAAATTCTGACGATTTCGGTACTTGGAAAATTTATGACCTTTTCGGTACTTAGAAAATTTCTGACCTTTTCGGTACTTAGAAAAACTCGGACGATTTCGGTACTTAGGAAAATTCTGTCGATTTCGGTACTTAGAAAAATTCTGTTGATTTTGGTACATAGAAAAATCTGACGATTTCTTTACTTAGAAAAATTCCGACGATTTCGGTGCTTAGAAAACAATCAGAAGTTTTCGGTACTTAGATAATTTCTGACGTTTTCGTTACTTAGAAAAATTCTGCCGATTTCGGTACTTATAAAAATTCTGTTGATTTCGGTACTTAGAAAACAATCAGAAGTTTTTGGTACTAAGAAAATTTCTGACCTTTTCGGTACTTAGAAAATATCTGACTTTTTCGGTACTTTGAAAAATTCTGTCGATTTCGGTACTTAGAAAGCATTCAGAAGTCTTCGGTACTTAGAAAATTTCTGACGTTTTCGGTACTTAGAAAAATTCTTACGATTTCGATACTTATTAAACATTCAGAAGTTTTCGGTTCTTAGAAAAATTCTGCCGATTTCGGTACTTGGAAGATTTCTGACCTTTTCGGTACTTAGAAAATTTCTGACCTTTTCGGTGCTTAGAAAAATTCTGACGAATTCGGTACTTAGAAAAATTCTGACGATTTCGGTACTTAGAAAAATTCCGACGATTTAGGTACTTAGAAAATTTCTGCCTTTTTCGGTACTTAGAAAACATTCAGAAGATTTCGGTACTTAGAAAATTTCTGACCTTTTCGGTACTTAGAAAATTTTTGACGATTTCGGTACTTAGAAAAATTCCGACGATTTCGGTACTTAGAAAATTTCTGCCTTTTTCGGTACTTAGAAATCATTCAGAAGTTTTCGGTACTTAGAAAATTTCTGACGTTATCGGTACTTAGAAAAATTCTGACGATTTCGGTACTTAGAAAAATTCTGGTGATTTCGGAACTTAGAAATATTCTGTTGATTTCGGTACTTAGAAAAATTCTGCCGATTTCGGTACTTAGAAAATTCTGACGATTTCGGTACTTGGAAAAACTCGGACGATTTCGGTACTTAGGAAAATTCTGTCGATTTCGGTACTTAGAAAAATTCTGTTGATTTTGGTACATAGAAAAATCTGACGATTTCTTTACTTAGAAAAATTCCGACGATTTCGGTGCTTAGAAAACAATCAGAAGTTTTCGGTACTTAGATAATTTCTGACGTTTTCGTTACTTAGAAAAATTCTGCCGATTTCGGTACTTATAAAAATTCTGTTGATTTCGGTACTTAGAAAACAATCAGAAGTTTTTGGTACTAAGAAAATTTCTGACCTTTTCGGTACTTAGAAAATATCTGACTTTTTCGGTACTTTGAAAAATTCTGTCGATTTCGGTACTTAGAAAACATTCAGAAGTCTTCGGTACTTAGAAAATTTCTGACGTTTTCGGTACTTAGAAAAATTCTTACGATTTCGATACTTGTTTAACATTCAGAAGTTTTCGGTACTTAGAAAAATTCTGCTGATTTCGGTTCTTAGACAATTTCTGACCTTTTCGGTAGTTGGAAAATTTCTGACCTTTTCGGTACTTAGAAAATATCTGACTTTTTCGGTACTTAGAAAAATTCTGTCGATTTCGGTACTTAGAAAACATTCAGAAGTCTTCGGTACTTAGAAAATTTCTGACGTTTTCGGTACTTAGAAAAATTCTTACGATTTCGATACTTATTAAACATTCAGAAGTTTTCGGTACTTAGAAAAATTCTGCTGATTTCGGTACTTAGACAATTTCTGACCTTTTCGGTACTTGGAAAATTTCTGACCTTTTCGGTACTTAGAAAATTTCTGACCTTTTCGGTGCTTAGAAAAATTCTGACGAATTCGGTACTTAGAAAAATTCTGACGATTTCGGTACTTAGAAAATTTCTGACCTTTTCGGTATTTAGAAAATTTCAAACGATTTCGGTACTTAGAAAAATTCAGACGATTTCTTTACTTAGAAAAATTCCGACGATTTCGGTACTTAGAAAATTTCTGCCTTTTTCGGTACTTAGAAATCATTCAGAAGTTTTCGGTACTTAGAAAATTTCTGACGATTTCTTTACTTAGAAAATTTCAAACGATTTCGGTACTTAGAAAAATTCAGACGATTTCGGTACTTAGAAAAATTCCGACGATTTCGGTACTTAGAAAATTTCTGCCTTTTTCGGTACTTAGAAAACATTCAGAAGTTTTCGGTACTTAGAAAATTTCTGACGTTATCGGTACTTAGAAAAATTCTGACGATTTCGGTACTTAGAAAAATTCTGACGATTTCGGTACTTAGAAAAATTCTGGTGATTTCGGAACTTAGAAATATTCTGTTGATTTCGGTACTTAGAAAAATTCGGTTGATTTTGGTACTTAGAAAAATCTGACGATTTCTTTACTTAGAAAAATTCCGACGATTTCGGTGCTTAGAAAACAATCAGAAGTTTTCGGTACTTAGATAATTTCTGACGTTTTCGTTACTTAGAAAAATTCTGCCGATTTCGGTACTTATAAAAATTCTGTTGATTTCGGTACTTAGAAAACAATCAGAAGTTTTTGGAACTAAGAAAATTTCTGACCTTTTCGGTACTTAGAAAATATCTGACTTTTTCGGTACTTAGAAAAATTCTGTCGATTTCGGTACTTAGAAAACATTAAGAAGTCTTCGGTACTTAGAAATTTTCTGACGTTTTCGGTACTTGGAAGATTTCTGACCTTTTCGGTACTTAGAAAATTTCTGACCTTTTCGGTGCTTAGAAAAATTCTGACGAATTCGGTACTTAGAAAAATTCTGACGATTTCGGTACTTAGAAAAATTCCGACGATTTAGGTACTTAGAAAATTTCTGCCTTTTTCGGTACTTAGAAATCATTCAGAAGTTTTCGGTACTTAGAAAATTTCTGACGTTATCGGTACTTAGAAAATTTTTGACGATTTCGGTACTTAGAAAAATTCCGACGATTTCGGTACTTAGAAAATTTCTGCCTTTTTCGGTACTTAGAAATCATTCAGAAGTTTTCGGTACTTAGAAAATTTCTGACGTTATCGGTACTTAGAAAAATTCTGACGATTTCGGTACTTAGAAAAATTCTGGTGATTTCGGAACTTAGAAATATTCTGTTGATTTCGGTACTTAGAAAAATTCTGCCGATTTCGGTACTTAGAAAATTCTGACGATTTCGGTACTTGGAAAATTTCTGACATTTTCGGTACTTAGAAAATTTCTGACCTTTTCGGTACTTAGAAAAACTCGGACGATTTCGGTACTTAGGAAAATTCTGTCGATTTCGGTACTTAGAAAAATTCTGTTGATTTTGGTACATAGAAAAATCTGACGATTTCTTTACTTAGAAAAATTCCGACGATTTCGGTGCTTAGAAAACAATCAGAAGTTTTCGGTACTTAGATAATTTCTGACGTTTTCGTTACTTAGAAAAATTCTGCCGATTTCGGTACTTATAAAAATTCTGTTGATTTCGGTACTTAGAAAACAATCAGAAGTTTTTGGTACTAAGAAAATTTCTGACCTTTTCGGTACTTAGAAAATATCTGACTTTTTCGGTACTTTGAAAAATTCTGTCGATTTCGGTACTTAGAAAGCATTCAGAAGTCTTCGGTACTTAGAAAACAATCAGAAGTTTTTGGTACTAAGAAAATTTCTGACCTTTTCGGTACTTAGAAAATATCTGACTTTTTCGGTACTTTGAAAAATTCTGTCGATTTCGGTACTTAGAAAACATTCAGAAGTCTTCGGTACTTAGAAAATTTCTGACGTTTTCGGTACTTAGAAAAATTCTTACGATTTCGATACTTATTAAACATTCAGAAGTTTTCGGTACTTAGAAAAATTCTGCTGATTTCGGTACTTAGACAATTTCTGACCTTTTCGGTAGTTGGAAAATTTCTGACCTTTTCGGTACTTAGAAAATATCTGACTTTTTCGGTACTTAGAAAAATTCTGTCGATTTCGGTACTTAGAAAACATTCAGAAGTCTTCGGTACTTAGAAAATTTCTGACGTTTTCGGTACTTAGAAAAATTCTTACGATTTCGATACTTATTAAACATTCAGAAGTTTTCGGTACTTAGAAAAATTCTGCTGATTTCGGTACTTAGACAATTTCTGACCTTTTCGGTACTTGGAAAATTTCTGACCTTTTCGGTACTTAGAAAATTTCTGACCTTTTCGGTGCTTAGAAAAATTCTGACGAATTCGGTACTTAGAAAAATTCTGACGATTTCGGTACTTAGAAAATTTCTGACCTTTTCGGTATTTAGAAAATTTCAAACGATTTCGGTACTTAGAAAAATTCAGACGATTTCTTTACTTAGAAAAATTCCGACGATTTCGGTACTTAGAAAATTTCTGCCTTTTTCGGTACTTAGAAATCATTCAGAAGTTTTCGGTACTTAGAAAATTTCTGACGATTTCTTTACTTAGAAAATTTCAAACGATTTCGGTACTTAGAAAAATTCAGACGATTTCGGTACTTAGAAAAATTCCGACGATTTCGGTACTTAGAAAATTTCTGCCTTTTTCGGTACTTAGAAAACATTCAGAAGTTTTCGGTACTTAGAAAATTTCTGACGTTATCGGTACTTAGAAAAATTCTGACGATTTCGGTACTTAGAAAAATTCTGACGATTTCGGTACTTAGAAAAATTCTGGTGATTTCGGAACTTAGAAATATTCTGTTGATTTCGGTACTTTGAAAAATTCGGTTGATTTTGGTACTTAGAAAAATCTGACGATTTCTTTACTTAGAAAAATTCCGACGATTTCGGTGCTTAGAAAACAATCAGAAGTTTTCGATACTTAGATAATTTCTGACGTTTTCGTTACTTAGAAAAATTCTGCCGATTTCGGTACTTATAAAAATTCTGTTGATTTCGGTACTTAGAAAACAATCAGAAGTTTTTGGAACTAAGAAAATTTCTGACCTTTTCGGTACTTAGAAAATATCTGACTTTTTCGGTACTTAGAAAAATTCTGTCGATTTCGGTACTTAGAAAACATTAAGAAGTCTTCGGTACTTAGAAAATTTCTGACGTTTTCGGTACTTAGAAAAATTCTTACGATTTCGATTCTTATTAAACATTCAGAAGTTTTCGGTTCTTAGAAAAATTCTGCCGATTTCGGTACTTGGAAGATTTCTGACCTTTTCGGTACTTAGAAAAATTCTGACGATTTCGGTACTTAGAAAAATTCCGACGATTTAGGTACTTAGAAAATTTCTGCCTTTTTCGGTACTTAGAAAACATTCAGAAGATTTCGGTACTTAGAAAATTTCTGACCTTTTCGGTACTTAGAAAATTTTTGACGATTTCGGTACTTAGAAAAATTCTGATGATTTCGGTACTTAGAAAATTTCTGACCTTTTCGGTATTTAGAAAATTTCAAACGATTTCGGTTCTTAGAAAAATTCAGACGATTTCGGTACTTAGAAAAATTCCGACGATTTCGGTACTTAGAAAATTTCTGCCTTTTTCGGTACTTAGAAATCATTCAGAAGTTTTCGGTACTTAGAAAATTTCTGACGTTATCGGTACTTAGAAAAATTCTGACGATTTCGGTACTTAGAAAAATTCTGGTGATTTCGGAACTTAGAAATATTCTGTTGATTTCGGTACTTAGAAAAATTCTGCCGATTTCGGTACTTAGAAAATTCTGACGATTTCGGTACTTGGAAAATTTCTGACCTTTTCGGTACTTAGAAAATTTCTGACCTTTTCGGTACTTAGAAAAACTCGGACGATTTCGGTACTTAGGAAAATTCTGTCGATTTCGGTACTTAGAAAAATTCTGTTGATTTTGGTACATAGAAAAATCTGACGATTTCTTTACTTAGAAAAATTCCGACGATTTCGGTGCTTAGAAAACAATCAGAAGTTTTCGGTACTTAGATAATTTCTGACGTTTTCGTTACTTAGAAAAATTCTGCCGATTTCGGTACTTATAAAAATTCTGTTGATTTCGGTACTTAGAAAACAATCAGAAGTTTTTGGTACTAAGAAAATTTCTGACCTTTTCGGTACTTAGAAAATATCTGACTTTTTCGGTACTTAGGAAAATTCTGTCGATTTCGGTACTTAGAAAACATTCAGAAGTCTTCGGTACTTAGAAAATTTCTGACGTTTTCGGTACTTAGAAAAATTCTTACGATTTCGATACTTATTGAACATTCAGAAGTTTTCGGTACTTAGAAAAATTCTGCCGATTTCGGTACTTAGAAAATTTCTGACCTTTTCGGTACTTGGAAAATTTCTGACCTTTTCGGTACTTAGAAAATTTCTGACCTTTACGGTACTTAGAAAAATTCTTACGATTTCGGTACTTAGAAAACAATCAGAAGTTTTTGGTACTAAGAAAATTTCTGACCTTTTCGGTACTTAGAAAATATCTGACGTTTTCGGTACTTAGAAAAATTCTGTCGATTTCGGTACTTAGAAAACATTAAGAAGTCTTCGGTACTTAGAAAATTTCTGACGTTTTCGGTACTTAGAAAAATTCTTACGATTTCGATACTTATTAAACATTCAGAAGTTTTCGGTTCTTAGAAAAATTCTGCCGATTTCGGTACTTGGAAGATTTCTGACCTTTTCGGTACTTAGAAAATTTCTGACCTTTTCGGTGCTTAGAAAAATTCTGACGAATTCGGTACTTAGAAAAATTCTGACGATTTCGGTACTTAGAAAAATTCCGACGATTTAGGTACTTAGAAAATTTCTGCCTTTTTCGGTACTTAGAAAACATTCAGAAGATTTCGGTACTTAGAAAATTTCTGACCTTTTCGGTACTTAGATAATTTCTGACGTTTTCGTTACTTAGAAAAATTCTGCCGATTTCGGTACTTATAAAAATTCTGTTGATTTCGGTACTTAGAAAACAATCAGAAGTTTTTGGTACTAAGAAAATTTCTGACCTTTTCGGTACTTAGAAAATATCTGACTTTTTCGGTACTTTGAAAAATTCTGTCGATTTCGGTACTTAGAAAACATTCAGAAGTCTTCGGTACTTAGAAAATTTCTGACGTTTTCGGTACTTAGAAAAATTCTTACGATTTCGATACTTATTAAACATTCAGAAGTTTTCGGTACTTAGAAAAATTCTGCTGATTTCGGTACTTAGACAATTTCTGACCTTTTCGGTACTTGGAAAATTTCTGACCTTTTCGGTACTTAGAAAATTTCTGACCTTTTCGGTGCTTAGAAAAATTCTGACGAATTCGGTACTTAGAAAAATTCTGACGATTTCGGTACTTAGAAAATTTCTGACCTTTTCGGTATTTAGAAAATTTCAAACGATTTCGGTACTTAGACAAATTCAGACGATTTCTTTACTTAGAAAAATTCCGACGATTTCGGTACTTAGAAAATTTCTGCCTTTTTCGGTACTTAGAAATCATTCAGAAGTTTTCGGTACTTAGAAAATTTCTGACGATTTCTTTACTTAGAAAATTTCAAACGATTTCGGTACTTAGAAAAATTCAGACGATTTCGGTACTTAGAAAAATTCCGACGATTTCGGTACTTAGAAAATTTCTGCCTTTTTCGGTACTTAGAAAACATTCAGAAGTTTTCGGTACGTAGAAAATTTCTGACGTTATCGGTACTTAGAAAAATTCTGACGATTTCGGTACTTAGAAAAATTCTGACGATTTCGGTACTTAGAAAAATTCTGGTGATTTCGGAACTTAGAAATATTCTGTTGATTTCGGTACTTAGAAAAATTCGGTTGATTTTGGTACTTAGAAAAATCTGACGATTTCTTTACTTAGAAAAATTCCGACGATTTCGGTGCTTAGAAAACAATCAGAAGTTTTCGGTACTTAGATAATTTCTGACATTTTCGTTACTTAGAAAAATTCTGCCGATTTCGGTACTTATAAAAATTCTGTTGATTTCGGTACTTAGAAAACAATCAGAAGTTTTTGGTACTAAGAAAATTTCTGACCTTTTCGGTACTTAGAAAATTTCTGACCTTTACGGTACTTAGAAAAATTCTGACGATTTCGGTACTTAGAAAACAATCAGAAGTTTTTGGTACTAAGAAAATTTCTGACCTTTTCGGTACTTAGAAAATATCTGACGTTTTCGGTACTTAGAAAAATTCTGTCGATTTCGGTACTTAGAAAACATTAAGAAGTCTTCGGTACTTAGAAAATTTCTGACGTTTTCGGTACTTAGAAAAATTCTTACGATTTCGATACTTATTAAACATTCAGAAGTTTTCGATTCTTAGAAAAATTCTGACGAATTCGGTACTTAGAAAAATTCTGACGATTTCGGTACTTAGAAAAATTCCGACGATTTCGGTACTTAGAAAATTTCTGCCTTTTTCGGTACTTAGAAATCATTCAGAAGTTTTCGGTACTTAGAAAATTTCTGACGTTATCGGTACTTAGAATAATTCTGACGATTTCGGTACTTAGAAAAATTCTGGTGGTTTCGGAACTTAGAAATATTCTGTTGATTTCGGTACTTAGAAAAATTCTGCCGATTTCGGTACTTAGAAAATTCTGACGATTTCGGTACTTGGAAAATTTCTGACCTTTTCGGTACTTAGAAAATTTCTGACCTTTTCGGTACTTAGAAAAACTCGGACGATTTCGGTACTTAGGAAAATTCTGTCGATTTCGGTACTTAGAAAAATTCTGTTGATTTTGGTACATAGAAAAATCTGACGATTTCTTTACTTAGAAAAATTCCGACGATTTCGGTGCTTAGAAAACAATCAGAAGTTTTCGGTACTTAGATAATTTCTGACGTTTTCGTTACTTAGAAAAATTCTGCCGATTTCGGTACTTATAAAAATTCTGTTGATTTCGGTACTTAGAAAACAATCAGAAGTTTTTGGTACTAAGAAAAGTTCTGACCTTTTCGGTACTTAGAAAATATCTGACTTTTTCGGTACTTTGAAAAATTCTGTCGATTTCGGTACTTAGAAAACATTCAGAAGTCTTCGGTACTTAGAAAATTTCTGACGTTTTCGGTACTTAGAAAAATTCTTACGATTTCGATACTTATTAAACATTCAGAAGTTTTCGGTACTTAGAAAAATTCTGCTGATTTCGGTACTTAGACAATTTCTGACCTTTTCGGTAGTTGGAAAATTTCTGACCTTTTCGGTACTTAGAAAATATCTGACGTTTTCGGTACTTAGAAAAATTCTGTCGATTTCGGTACTTAGAAAACATTCAGAAGTCTTCGGTACTTAGAAAATTTCTGACGTTTTCGGTACTTAGAAAAATTCTTACGATTTCGATACTTATTAAACATTCAGAAGTTTTCGGTACTTAGAAAAATTCTGCTGATTTCGGTACTTAGACAATTTCTGACCTTTTCGGTACTTGGAAAATTTCTGACCTTTTCGGTACTTAGAAAATTTCTGACCTTTTCGGTGCTTAGAAAAATTCTGACGAATTCGGTACTTAGAAAATTTCTGACCTTTTCGGTATTTAGAAAATTTCAAACGATTTCGGTACTTAGAAAAATTCAGACGATTTCTTTACTTAGAAAAATTCCGACGATTTCGGTACTTAGAAAATTTCTGCCTTTTTCGGTACTTAGAAATCATTCAGAAGTTTTCGGTACTTAGAAAATTTCTGACGATTTCTTTACTTAGAAAATTTCAAACGATTTCGGTACTTAGAAAAATTCAGACGATTTCGGTACTTAGAAAAATTCCGACGATTTCGGTACTTAGAAAATTTCTGCCTTTTTCGGTACTTAGAAAACATTCAGAAGATTTCGGTACTTAGAAAATTTCTGACCTTTTCGGTACTTAGAAAAATTTTGACGATTTCGGTACTTAGAAAAATTCTGATGATTTCGGTACTTAGAAAATTTCTGACCTTTTCGGTATTTAGAAAATTTCAAATGATTTCGGTACTTAGAAAAATTCAGACGATTTCGGTACTTAGAAAAATTCCGACGATTTCGGTACTTAGAAAATTTCCGACGATTTCGGTACTTAGAAATCATTCAGAAGTTTTCGGTACTTAGAAAATTTCTGACGTTATCGGTACTTAGAAAAATTCTGACGATTTCGGTACTTAGAAAAATTCTGGTGATTTCGGAACTTAGAAATATTCTGTTGATTTCGGTACTTAGAAAAATTCTGCCGATTTCGGTACTTAGAAAATTCTGACGATTTCGGTACTTGGAAAATTTCTGACCTTTTCGGTACTTAGAAAATTTCTGACCTTTTCGGTACTTAGAAAAACTCGGACGATTTCGGTACTTAGGAAAATTCTGTCGATTTCGGTACTTAGAAAAATTCTGTTGATTTTGGTACATAGAAAAATCTGACGATTTCTTTACTTAGAAAAATTCCGACGATTTCGGTGCTTAGAAAACAATCAGAAGTTTTCGGTACTTAGATAATTTCTGACGTTTTCGTTACTTAGAAAAATTCTGCCGATTTCGGTACTTATAAAAATTCTGTTGATTTCGGTACTTAGAAAACAATCAGAAGTTTTTGGTACTAAGAAAATTTCTGACCTTTTCAGTACTTAGAAAATATCTGACTTTTTTGGTACTTCGAAAAATTCTGTCGATTTCGGTACTTAGAAAACATTCAGAAGTCTTCGGTACTTAGAAAATTTCTGACGTTTTCGGTACTTAGAAAAATTCTTACGATTTCGATACTTATTAAACATTCAGAAGTTTTCGGTACTTAGAAAAATTCTGCCGATTTCGGTACTTAGAAAATTTCTGACCTTTTCGGTACTGGGAAAATTTCTGACCTTTTCGGTACTTAGATAATTTCTGACCTTTACGGTACTTAGAAAAATTCTGACGATTTCGGTACTTAGAAAACAATCAGAAGTTTTTGGTACTAAGAAAATTTCTGACCTTTTCGGTACTTAGACAATATCTGACGTTTTCGGTACTTAGAAAAATTCTTTCGATTTCGGTACTTAGAAAACATTAAGAAGTCTTCGGTACTTAGAAAATTTCTGACGCTTTCGGTACTTAGAAAAATTCTTACGATTTCGATACTTATTAAACATTCAGAAGTTTTCGGTTCTTAGAAAAATTCTGCCGATTTCGGTACTTAGAAAATTCTGACGATTTCGGTACTTGGAAAATTTCTGACCTTTTCGGTACTTAGAAAATTTCTGACCTTTTCGGTGCTTAGAAAAATTCTGACGAATTCGGTACTTAGAAAAATTCTGACGGTTTCGGTACTTAGAAAAATTCCGACGATTTCGGTACTTAGAAAATTTCTGCCTTTTTCGGTACTTAGAAAACATTCAGAAGATTTCGGTACTTAGAAAATTTCTGACCTTTTCGGTACTTAGAAAAATTCTGATGATTTCGGCACTTAGAAAATTTCTGACCTTTTCGGTATTTAGAAAATTTCAAACGATTTCGGTATTTAGAAAAATTCAGACGATTTCGGTATTTAGCAAAATTCCGACGATTTCGGTACTTAGAAAATTTCTGCCTTTTTCGGTACTTAGAAAACATTCAGAAGATTTCGGTACTTTGAAAATTTCTGACCTTTTCGGTACTTAGAAAAATTTTGACGATTTCGGTACTTAGAAAAATTCTGATGATTTCGGTACTTAGAAAATTTCTGACCTTTTCGGTATTTAGAAAATTTCAAATGATTTTGGTACTTAGAAAAATTCAGACGATTTCGGTACTTAGAAAAATTCCGACGATTTCGGTACTTAGAAAATTTCGGCCTTTTTCGGTACTTAGAAATCATTCAGAAGTTTTCGGTACTTAGAAAATTTCTGACGATTTCTTTACTTAGAAAATTTCAAACGATTTCGGTACTTAGAAAAATTCAGACGATTTCGGTACTTAGAAAAATTCCGACGATTTCGGTACTTAGAAAATTTCTGCCTTTTTCGGTACTTAGAAAACATTCAGAAGTTTTCGGTACTTAGAAAATTTCTGACGTTATCGGTACTTAGAAAAATTCTGACGATTTCGGTACTTAGAAAAATTCTGACGATTTCGGTACTTAGAAAAATTCTGTCGATTTCGGTACTTAGAAAACATTAAGAAGTCTTCGGTACTTAGAAAATTTCTGACGTTTTCGGTACTTAGAAAAATTCTTACGATTTCGATACTTATTAAACATTCAGAAGTTTTCGGTTCTTAGAAAAATTCTGACGAATTCGGTACTTAGAAAAATTCTGACGATTTCGGTACTTAGAAAAATTCCGACGATTTCGGTACTTAGAAAATTTCTGCCTTTTTCGGTACTTAGAAAACATTCAGAAGATTTCGGTACTTAGAAAATTTCTGACCTTTTCGGTACTTAGAAAAATTTTGACGATTTCGGTACTTAGAAAAATTCTGATGATTTCGGTACTTAGAAAATTTCTGACCTTTTCGGTATTTAGAAAATTTCAAATGATTTCGGTACTTAGAAAAATTCAGACGATTTCGGTACTTAGAAAAATTCCGACGATTTCGGTACTTAGAAAATTTCCGACGATTTCGGTACTTAGAAATCATTCAGA